>NC_142023.1:1093831-1427831 GCF_049901735.1 Notechis scutatus
ATTTTACGGAGAAAACGTTACATTCTTCTTCCACTAATAGAGATTAGAGTGATTAGAGCCTTTGGGTGGTTGAATGAAGGATCCACAATTTGAGGGGTAGGAGGAGAGGAAATATATATATATATATATATAGGGCACCGTCAAAGTGGTGAGGCCAGGAGTTTCTGATGGGTACCTGTGCTAAGAAACCACAGGATCTCAGAACAAACCAAGGTTTTTAGCTTTTCAGGTTCTCTAGACCAGGAATCAGAGACCTTGGCCTGAGCAGCATCCTATACAAGAGTGACAATTATATGTGCCCTTCTTATTCAAGAACTGGGTTTGTTTAGCCTATAGAAGGGAAAGTTAGACACAGGGCAAGCGTCTTCCAGCCCTCGAAAGCAGTCACAGGGGGAAAAAGGAGTGGGTAGATCCCAAGAGCCAAGAGGTTTCGCAGCAGGGAGAGATCTGAAGTTGAGAGTAGAAGGAATCTCCTGACCGTGAGAATTGAGGGGTCTCCACGGATGGAAGGTCTCAAAGGAAGGCCTGAGGTCTTTTGCCTTGGGGAAAAGGGGTGGACTAAAGACCTCTGAGGTCCCCTCCCATCCTACCGTTTGGAGAAAAAGATGGAAGGTTTTCATAACTTATAGTATTAACAGTATTAATCAAAATTAATACTTCAGTGGAAATGCAGAATTCACCTCCCAAAAGTTTGTAATGGGGTTTGTCCATGAGTAAAGATGGAGCACCTTTTGGAGACTACCTGCAAAATCTTTTTAGACCAGAGAGAGGGAGGGAGGGGGAGGGGAAAGAGGGAGGGAGAGACAGGGGAAGAGGGAGGGAGATGGGAGAAAGAGAGAGAGAGAGAGAGAGGGAGGGAGGGAGAGACCTCCAGCTATACAAAAAGTCATACATAGATTCATACACTTGTACAAAAATGCCTTATGTCAAGGAAAACCTTTGGCAAAAGCAGTGTGCATTAGGCAGTATTTTGAACAAAATGTATATATTTTAGAAATATGAACAAAAAGATATAAACCTTAATGGGAATTTTTTTTTTAAAAAAAATCCAAGTTACAGGAAGCAAACTTGATATGCCCCCCCCAAAAAAAAAAAAGATTGAAAGATACCCAAACCGACCAGCTTCGCCATCCCAGAGTTGGCAGGAGCCATGGTTTGCAGCAGGCTGCACATTCAACCCAAGCCAGGATTTTGTTGTGTTTTGTTTTTAAAAAATTCTAACTCAGCATAAATTTCCTGCTGTCAAACAACAACGTGCTTGGCTATTCAAGCAGCAGGAGGAGTAAGAAAATGTAATGGAGAGCAAATAAAATAATAAGATAAAATAAAATGGAAAGAAGGAAAGGAAGGGAAAGGAAAGGAAAGGAGGAAGGGAAAGTAGAAAGGGAAAAGAAAAGGGAAAGGGAGAAAAGGAAAAGAGAAAGGAAATGAAGGGAAGGGAAAGGAAAGGAAAGGAAGGAAAGAGGGAAAAGAGAAAGGAAAGGAAGGAAAGGAGAAAGGGAAAGAGGAAAGAGAAAGGAAAGGAAGGGAAAGAAACGTAGGAAGGGAAAGGAGAAAGGGAAAAGAGAAAGGAAAGGAATGGGAAAGGAAAGGAAAGGGAGAAAGGGAAAAGGGAAAGGAAAGGACAGATGGAAGGGGAAGGAAAGGAAAGGAATGGAATCTGTACCCCTAAACGGCCACTTGTCCTGCCTTCTTCCTCTGCAGGCAAAAAAGGGCTACCAGAAGACGGTCTTGGAAATCAGCACCCCCAAGGTAGAGCAGGTCCCCATTGTCGACATCATGTTCAACGACTTCGGCGAAGCGTCTCAGAAGTTCGGATTCGAGGTGGGACCAGCGTGCTTCCTGGGCTGAGGGCCGCTTCAGAAGACTCTCTCCAAAAGGGCAACTTCGTAACCTCATTGTGCCTTCTCTTTTTGGCTACTTCCTCTTTTTCGTCATTGCCGTTTGTGGGCCACCCCGTGCACGTTCTGAAACGGGACAGTTTGATGGGTTTGTTCTTTTTAAAAAAACCGCTCTCCTGTTTACCCCGACATCAATTTTGCCGCAAGACTCTTCCCCTCTCCCCTTCCTCCAACCCCAGTCAAAATCCGGACCCTGCTCCCCAACCGTCTCCAGAATCACATGACCGAGGGGCTCTCCGACTGGCCAGAGCAAGCCTTTTCCTCCTTTGCTGCGCCTCTTCATGGAGACCGCCAAAGGGCTCCACTCTCACGCTTCCATGTCTTGCCTTTTCCTCGAAACCAGAACATTTCCAGCAGGAAAGATGCCACTCCTGCCGCCTTTGCCTTCCTGCCTTCCTTCCTTTCAGCCACTTCTCCGCATCTGAGGGGAAACTGTCCAGTGATCACCAATTTCCCGTCACTGGAGAGTCCCCAGACACCATTGAAAGCCATCAGCCGGGCGATGCAGCCTGACCTCTGTACAGAAACATGGACGAAGGACTCTCGAAACCCCCCTCCTTGCTTGGATTCTCTTCTCTGCTGGGGTTTTTCTCAGAACCTAGATGGATCTCGGGGGGGCCCACCCGCCAAGAGACGTTCCTCTGGTTCGGTTCCTCTTTAGTTCGCAGGAGAAACACCGGGAACCGAGACCGTTAAAAGTGCCAGGTTCTGACTGCTTATCCCAATATGATAAAGGTGCTTCTATTTTTGTATTTTGTAAGTAAATATTTGTATATTATTATATTAAATATTAAATGTTTCTGGGTTCAAAGCATGCATGTGAGTTGCCCGTGCACCACAGGGCAGCCAACTTGTCCCCAGCATCCGACGCCTTCGCTAAGACCAAAGTAGGAATCAGCAGGGAACCGTGTGCTCCCCCCAGACTCAGGAAGCAGGTTTCCGCAGCCCCCCCCCCCCCCATCTCCTTAGGAGTGATATGCCTCAGCCTTACAGGCACCCAAGCCAATGGGATTAAAATTGAGCATTGCTGAACTTTGGGGGAACTGAGGCAGGCGTGTCTCTAGACAAAGGAAAACAGCTGCCATCTTTGCGCCAAAGACAAGCAATAAAGATTTATGGCCAGCTCCCTCACACACCCCTTCTTCAGGCTTTACCTAGTGCAATGTAGAGGTTTTTAAAAATATCTTTTACCAAGAAAATCTCCCCCCCAAAAAAAATGTTCTCTTATCTTTATTCCATTTTGTTGGTGCTATAGCTGTCGGAGGAACCTTCCAGACAACCCTGGCTGAGCCCTACCAGGGGTCCCTCCCAGCTCTCCCCTCATTTCATCCCGGTGATACACCACCTGTCCCCTCCCTGTCCCTTCATGACCTTGTATCATGTGAGCCATCAGCCTGTCATTGATGGGTCTGATGAGCGAGTTAATTCAACTGTTCTGGAGGTCTGGATTTTTCTTCGGTAGCAATAGGCTATTCATGCAACGCCTCTACCAGGGTAAACATGCCAGATTTGTACTCAGTTGCTGAATGTTTGTGGTGCTAATTTATGACTTTATTCAATGTACTGAAGCCAAGGCCAGACTTGATCTGTCTCTACCACTCCCCTCCTCTGTCTTTCCAGAGCAAAACTGAACAGTGCAATTGTGTGTGTCTTTCTCCAGTGGGGGGCTTGCAGCCATCACCCCCACCCCCTCTCCGGCTCACTGCTCCCATGCGTAGAAAGGGAAAGAGCACCCCATGCCTGGGCTGCAGCCTCGGGGCCAAGGGGAAGGGCACTGCTGTGAACTGAATGGGAGCCTTTGTGAGATGTCTTTTCCCATGGCGTTGCCTGACCCAGGGAAGCTCCAGGTGTGAGAGTAACTAGCCAGCATCTATCTTCATCTGTAGACTCCCCTGCTGGGCCAGCTGAGCTTCCTTCTGCCATTATTAGGGGCCATTACCCCACTCCTGCCTTCCTTTCCCACCGAGTAGAAACCTCTGAGAGTGGTGGTCAAGATATTGCTTGGAGTTCTTCATAGGCCAGGAAATGACCTGTTTCTGATTGAAAACTGCCACGGCCCTCGTTGCCTCTTGAACAGCCCTGTTTGGCCAATCTCTTGAAAGGGGTGGGAAACCTTCCCCGTAACCAGGCTCCCACTCTTCATTGGCAGACAGCAATGATCTGTCCCACCCCTGACAGATTTATTCCAGGGGACAAGCCTCTTCAAGGATCACTGAGCTGGAGATCCTAAACTGGAGCATCCCTCCAGAAGAATTCCCTGAAAGTCAACGGTTCAGAAGCTGCCCTGCACCTCATCCTCCAACCTTGGCACAATATTCATGGTGCTCTTTCCCTTCCTTGGGGAATTTGGGGGGAATCACCACCTGGGGGTGGAGAGCCAAGACACGCTCTCTTTGGTCATGTGATTCTGATCTGATTATTTCATCTCCCTTCCTTTCCTTCCCTCCTTCCCTCCCTCCTTTCTTCTTTCCTTCCATCCTTTCTTCCTTCCTTCCCTTCTCTCCCTCCCTCCCTCCCTCCCTCCCTCCCTCCATTCCTTCCTTCCTTTCTCTTTTGGTGCTTCTATCAAAATCCTACAGAATGTTGTAAAACTGTACTGTTGTGTCTTTCATTCCTGTTCCATTTTTTTCCTCCCCTCCCAGAACACTTAGTTACCGTATATTGCAATAAAATTTGCTTCTTGTATTTGCAGACATATCTTTCTGTGTAATTTTATCCCCTAATATATATATCATGACTTGAACAAATGTTGATAAAAAAGTATGAAAACAAAGATTTAAATACATAGAGCCCCCTCCCCCTTTGAAGTGAGGATGTGTGGGTATGACACACACACACACACACACACTTGTGTATGATCAGGTGACTCTATTTGAACAGGTTTCCAAATTCCAACCTATCGATGCCCGTGAGAGGTATTTTTAAGAGAGAGAAAAAATTGAACCTGTGTAATAAAGGAATAAGTGTAATCGATATTTTTCAATAAACCAAGTTTACTGTTTCCACCTAACCCCTTGATGTGAATGCTTCTTCTGCCTGTAGGTCCAAACCCCCTTCCTTCCCCCACTTGTCCTCATTTCCCCAAACCAGCCCAGCCTTGAGGGGGCACAGAAGCTTCACCAGCCAGGCAGCTGTGGGTCTTGAAAGGAAAGCGGTGAAAGGGGGCACAGAAATGGGGGGAGGGGCAGCCGTGGAATGGGGAAGAAAGCTGTCCGTAGAGATGCGTTAGCTGAAACCATGCTTGCCTCTTGCTCTGTTTCATCTGCCTTAAATCTTGGGCCGCTCTTGTTGGGTCCTCTTCTGGGGAAGTCTGGCACCCCTCAAAGGAGGGACTCTGTTTTCTGACTCCTGCCCTGCGGAGGAGCCAGCCTTTCCCGTACTGTAGGCCAGAGATAGGATGCCAGATCCCCACAGTCAGGGACACTTGTCCCTCTCAGCGAAGCCAATTTCTATTCTTCCTTCTCCGGGAGAGAAATGATGCCATGGGTATAGCTGGCATCTTAGCGGAAGTTCAGCCCTTTTTGTCCTCAATGCCTCCTTTTCAAGGAATCCTAATCCAGGTCAGCCCATCTAACCAACAGAAGGACCAATAGCAGCCTACCGGTACTTGGGCTCGTACAGAGAAGAGGGGAGTCCGCTGACTGAAGCTTATGCCTGCAAAAAAAAACTTTAATTGGAGAATGTGATGGATGACACCTAGTCCAGGGGTGGGATTCTACCGGTTCAGACCGGTTGTATAGAACCGGTTGTTATGATTCTGTGCAATTCGGAGAACTGGCAAATCGTGCCCCTGGCTGGCCCCGCCCCTCTCTGCCTGCCCTCCCTGCCTGCCTGCCCTTCCACGCCCAGTCAGTCCTTATCATGCATGCCCGACATCGCTGACTGCGTTCTTCCCCGCCCAGTCACTCCTTAAGGGTTTTTTCCCCTCCCGACGATCAGCTGTTCCTATGATTAGCTGTGCCAAGATTCCCCTCGCTGTCTTACTGCTTCACCCAGGAGGCTTCCTTGAGGCCCAGGAAGGCAAAAAATGGATGGGCGCAGCACCACCATCACTCCTGGCTTCATTTTTTTTTCCTTCCTGAGCCCCAGGGAAGCCTTCTGAGAGAAAAAATGCCCCCCGGGAGGCTTCCCTGAGTCCCAAAAGGCCCAAAAAATGGGGTGGGGAGCAAAAAAAGAAGCCATGTCCACCCAGTCACATGGCCACGCCCATCTAGCCACGCCTACAGAACCAGTTGTTAAAAAATTTGAACCCCACCCCTGACCTAGACTGTGTACGTGCTTAATTGGAGAAACTGATGCATGACACACATTATGTATGCCAGAATCGGCTTCATACAGGTCATGCCAGTATGTTGCCTCTAATGAATTTTTTGAAGTTTTTTGAAGTTTGGCTCAAGGCTCATGATTTAATTAGGGGGATCGCTGGAATCCTGACACTTGTTATCTGAAGCACCTGAGGGCATCGCAAGAAGTAACGGGTGGAAGATTATTTTATTTTAAACATTTTTTATTCAGTGATAAAGTGTTAGAAAATGCAAAATACAAAAGTAAATAAAAGACCAGTGAGGTGGGGAGGGAAAGGGGAAAGAGAAGTGAGGAAAGGTAGAGAAAAGAAAAGCATTGATTTCTGACTCTTTTAGAGTAGAATAAGGCATTGACATCAAATCACAACTTTTTTGTTTTTCCATAATAATATGAACAAGTCTCTTCTCTAAAGATCTATCAGTCTAATCTGTAAAACCCAAAGGCAAATTTACATTCACATGTAAGCGTGAAGTTCAGAAATGGTTTCCATGGGGAAACAAAAGTACTTACATTCTTTTCTTTAATCAAAGTGGTCAGTTTTGCCATTTCCGCCAACTCCATCAACTGGTCCAGTCATTCGTCCATGGTAGGAATCAAAGTTTCCTTCCATTTTTTGTCCATACAATAATCTTGCTCCTGTCAACATATATAATAATGAAGTTCCAATTTTTTTCTCCAGTTCTTTTTCCATTAGGCCCAAAAGGAAAAGTTCTGATTTCATTTCTATTTCCATTTTCAGGATTTTCTGTATTAAGAGTGTGGATCATACTTGTTCTGACCCAAACTTTGTTCCAAGAAAACAAACACAAAGCGGAGGTAACAGCAAAACCTTTTAATGATTCTTTACGAATTCCATTCATTCCTGGTTAAAAGGCTGTTTCAAACTAATGGTCTCCTATAAGAACAAGCCTTGCCAAGGTTGTGCAAGGCTGCCAAGAACACTAGATAAAGTGACTAAGAAATATTTCAAACACAAAGGGTCCCCAAACACCAACCAAGATATTCTGAACTTCCACAAAGCTTGAGTGCAAAAACTTCTTTGCTTCCTGCAAAGAACTCCGGTTTCTCAGCTGGCTTTTATCTCTTAAGGGAAGGGCCATTCCCTTGCAGCCTTACTCCCGAGTCACCTGTGTTGCTGCAGCTGCTCTTTCTTTTGAGCAGCCCTGTGCACACTTGGCACAGGCTCCTCAGGGGCCTCTTCATCACTGCTGCCAGCCTCCACCATCTCCGAAGGCAGCACTTCGCTCCCTGATGGTCCTGGCCACATCCCTGCATCACACGCAGGCCCCTCATCCGAGTCCTCGCTCTCCAAGACCTCAGCCGTCCGCACCTGCGAACCACAACACTGGGCAAGGATGGTTCAAGAGTGACTGCATAGAACCTGCACCTGCCACTTGTTGCTCAGCAAGAACCTGGAGTGTGTTTTGACCGTAGGCTATATATATAAATATATCCTTCTGTGCTTCTCTCCTCCTCAGCCTGAGAGGTTCACACAATACACTTGACTAGGCTAAAGGTTTGCTTGTAGTTCAGCTGTTGACATGAATACAGTGTAAACAGGCAAAGAGGTCATTATGTTAACCCATAAGGTGGTGTGTCTGGTTTTAGGACCTAACATGGTATGGAAGCCCACCGAGTGGTGCGGTGGCCTAGAGGTGGAGTTTTCGCCTCACAATCATGAGGCTGTGAGTTTGATCCTAGGTAGAAGCAGATATTTCTCTCTCTGGGCACAATGAGAATGTATATCTGCTGAATATAACTCCTCATTGGCGACAGGAAGGGCATCCGGCCAGTAAACACTCAGCTCCTTTCAGTTGCCCAGACTCCACCCCACAAGGGATTATGGGGTCATTAAATGATGATGATGATGATACGGAGGCCCACCCCCAGTCTTGGGCTTACAGCGACTTCCTCTCTGGACTTGTCTGTCTAGATCAAAAGGCTATAAAATTCTCCAAAGCAGGTAAGATTGGTTGTCCCAAAGGTGCTTTTTCCACAGTTAGATGGTCTAAACTAGAAATTAACTGCTCTGAAACTCCTTCTACACCAGCCTGCTCAGAGCCCCCCAGCCATCTTCCACAGCACCCGCTGGGAGGAAGGCGTTGAACCTAACTCCATCCTGGCCCAGGTGGGCAGTTCCATCCCTAAAAGACCATGTTTCCACCAGTTGTCATATCTCCGCTTCCATTTCCTGCCCCTTTTGAATTTCCCAGAGGTGGAAATATCTGTTTAAATGTGGACCCCCGTGGGAGGAGTGGGCTGGAAGATGGATACTTGCTGTTTGCACGGTAATAGTGTTGTGTCACTCTAAATTGACATTTATCTTCCGCTAGGTGCTATAATCCCATCCCTGGGCTGGTGTGGAGCTACAAAGGGCCTCTCCGCTTGTCCTGCAGCTTTGCATAAACTGCCACCGCTTTTCAATTTGCTCCTGGCCTCCCTCACCTTCTGGAAAAGCAATATTGCAGAGAGAAAGCAGGCAGCCTGTTGGTGGTGAGGCTTGATAGGTGATGTAGGAGGGGCTGGCATACAGCTAGAGAGAGGGGATTAAATGAGACCCCCCCCTCTTTTTAAAAAAAGGAAAATATGGAAATGAGTCATGAATCTAAAAGGAATTGGACCCGGGGAAACTGCATGTGAGTCTTCCATTGTACACAGGAGAATAATTTCACATATGCTCTTTCAAATGATTCCTGTTGTGCTTCTGTATTTAAAAAAATCCCAGGATTTAAAGGTACATTTATTTTGCTGTGTTGTTTTGCCATAAACAATAAGGTGGGACAATAAGGACCAATGTGCAAAAGATACGAGAGAAGGTCTGCCGCGGAGCCTCAACAGATGCATTAATGCCACCAGTTCGGGGGGGCAGGGCTGTGGCTGACGGTTCATGCCAGCCTCCTCCTGCCCAGCTTCCCCCTTCGGCCACCCAGGAGCCCGATCCGAAGATGCTGGTGTCGATGGGACTCTCTTGTCCAGAAGATGCAAGTGGGACCAAGCTCGCCTGTCTGCCTTGCGGGGGCTCCTGGGGGGGACAGGGGCTGGAGCTCCTGCAGGCCTGCAGTGGCACAGCAGTTAAGAGTGCAGGGCTGCAGGCTCCTTCTGCTGCTTGCCGGCTGCCTGCAATTTGGCAGTTTAAATCTCACGAAGGTCCAGATTGACTCAGCCTTCCATCCTTCCATAAAATGAGGACCCAGATTGTTGGGGGCTGTAAACCGCTTAGAGGGGGCTTTAAAGCAGTGCGAAGGGGTACATAAGTCTAAGTCAGGGATGGGCTTCACACATTTTAGCAAGGGGTTCTCTGCCCAGTTGCTGAAGGAGCGCGGCCTAGTCAGCCTCCTGCACCACGGTGGGAGGGGGGTGTTTTTGCCTTCCCCGGGGCTCCAGAGGGTTTCCTTCAGCCTCTGGGAAGGCAAAAATGGCCTCCCCGGGCTCCGGAGGCTCTCTGGAAGCCGGAAACGGGCCCATTTCCAGCCTTCCCAAACTTCCGGGAGGCCCGTTTTCCACCCTCCCTGAGCCTCCACGCGCATCCTGCACTTCCCTGCATCCAAAACGGGGACTCCGGGGAGGGGAGGGGTGAGCGAGGCCAGACAGGAGTGGAATTTGGGGGTTCTCCGAATTGCACAGAATCTTAGCTAGGGGGGCTCTCCCAAACCCCTGCAGACCCCCAGCAGCCCCACCCCTGGTCTAAGTGCTGTTGCTATCGCTATTAGTCGGTTCGCCAGGAGAGCCGGGCAGCTTCTTTCATTCTCCCTGGCATAGAAGAGAATTATTTTATTGGCCAAGTGTGATTGGACACACAAGGAATTTGTCTGGGTGCAAAGGCTCTCAGTGTACATAGAAGAAAAGGTACATGATGCCCTGCATTGTCCTCCAGGCTCTGGTTGACACAATGAGGTTGGCTCAAAGAAGTGGCCCACATCAACCCAGCCTCCTGTCCTCTTCCCCAGATGACTTCGGCTGGGAATCACAGTGCCATCTTGATTTCTTTGACACCTTGCCAAGCGGTAACCAGGGACGCCCGCCAGTGTCCCCAAGCCATCAAATAATAATTTCATGGTTCCAAGTAATGGCCCCAATCAATTCACAATGGACTCTGAGGCTGTGGCTTTTCTCAAAGATCCATTTTATTGGGTACATCATCTCGGCAGGTGCAAATGTGAAACCAACTCCAAGTATTTCCCACATTTCATTATAATAAAAGAAATAGACCTTCGCCCACCTCCTCTAGTGTTACAGGTCACATTAGCCAACCAGGTCGATGGAAGTTGGCTCAGCTACAGCCGTTTACAAGCTCTCTGTCAACGTTCCAGCAAACCTCCACTCCAACCAATAACTCCAAGACAGACATCGCTCAGAAGTTCTTTTTTGTTTGGATAGTAACTGGCACAACTGGGGGAATCCCAAATCTGAAAATTCCGGGCTTCTTTGCAATAATCAAAACTACAAATCCAACCCCCTCCAGCCATCGTCACATCACATGCCCCAATCAGCATCCATCCCAACTTAATATTTCCCCTCACATATGTGCACAGTAGCATGACCTTGAAGTACAAAAAGAATGTTATTTTGTCTAACTATACATACCCCAAGAACTTCCACCCTCCCACTTTCCCAGGCTCAAAATGTGGTAGCGTGGGAGCATCTGGTTTCAATATGGCTTCCAAAGCTGACACTCTCGTTGAGATGACCTTGATTCCCAAGGGCCTTATTGCTGTTATGTCTGGCACACCAGGAGGAAAATATCCCACACCCTGTACTTTGCTCCCCCCACAAATATGTATGGCAACCTAAAAACAAAGTAAAAAAGAATATGGCCTCAGCTAAAGTCATTTTGAGAGTTGACAAATAACTTGAAATTAAGCTGCTGTTTCTCAGGCGGTGGGAGGCAAGGAGGGAGGGGTGCAGAGGCTCTGAATCTCTCAATCATTCAGGTCCTGGTTGTCCCAAAGGTGCTTTTCCAAAACCCAACTGGGCTTTCTTGTTTTTGCCTTGAAGACGTTCAGCTTCTCACCCAAGCCCATCATGCAGAGCCCTGCTGAAGGCACCCACTTGGCATGGTTTTTTTAAAAGACATGGCCGGAAGTCAAAGAGAAGAAGAATCCTCCTTCTGCTAGTTCTCTTTCTGGCTGCCATAGAAACCGGAGGGGGGGGGGATAATTGGGCTTCGTGGAGGGAAGAGTGCTGGAGGATGAAGTTGATGTCTTGTAAAAGTTGGGGTGTTTTCTTAGTTATGCTCACTTGCTTATTGCGCAGACGTAGCCTCTTATCTCTTTTGGCCAAGGTCATACCAGATGTCTGAAATGCTACCTGAAGACGCCCTACATAACATTATGCACATCTCAGATTGGATGGCCAGTTTGAACTACTGGGGGTGGGAACATTGGCATAACTTTCTATATGTGATTTTTGCATCTATTGCCTCAGATCTTGAAGTCCGTTTCTCTAAAACAAGGGAGTCTAAGATTTCCTTTCTTGGATTTTGAATTTCTGACATTAATGCTCAAAGTTGCCTTAAATTCAATGGAAGATTCCAGGCATGGGGATAAAAGCAGGACTCCCGCCTCATTTGAAACAGACTGACCAATCACATTTGATCACATGTTGCTACTGCGCCAGACTGGCGTGTCGATCCTTAGCCAATGATCTCGGTTTCTCTCGGCAGGGGTGGTATAGAATAGAATAAAATAACAGAGTTGGGAGGGACCTTGGAGGTATTCTAGTCCTCAAGCAGGAGACTGATACCATTTCAGACAAATGGTCCAATCTCTTCTTAAAAACTTCCAGTATTGGAGCATTTACCACTTCTGGAGGCAAGTTGTTCCACTCATTAATTGTTCTCACTGTCAGGACAATTGGCAACTGGATCTCCCAGGACTTTCCTATATACTGAGTTTTTGGCTTTTTGAGATAAAGGCAGCAAGGCTGGAATCAAAACTGTTTTTCTTGCAAGGGATGTGCTCCAGTATTGCTGAATGGTATTAATGACCATTTCTTTGCAAACTCTTCTTCAAACAAAATGTTCCCATTCAGAGGGGACAGTCGGTGCCAGCGTGATAGGAGACAATCTCTCTTCTGTCATTTCCCTGATTTTCTTTTAAATTTTAACCTGAATTTAGCCAAATGGCATTCCTCCACACAGCGCCAAGGCAACAGGAAGCCACATCAACAGAGTTGTGCACACCCCAAACCTTCCTGTCCCAGAGGCAGAGGAGGAACAGCAGGCTTTCTGTGTGTCAGGGCTGCCATTCTGCCATGCCACGCATTGCCTGCTCTCAGTCTGCCATACAAAACGGAGTGGGAAGATCTGTGGGATAAGGGGAGGAATCAAAACTATGCGTCGTGCTGTTCATGAGAATCACTGGTGGTTCTAAGGTCACACAAATAAACGTAGAACCATCCTGCCCGTGAAAACAGGGACTGTTAACCCAAACAATTAATTAGCACCTAATTGGACACTCTTTGGTAACCAAGGGGGTGGATGAGAACAAGGGAAAGTTAACCATATGCTTTGAGTGTGAAAATCCCAGATCCAGCATTGCTTCTTCTGTAACCACTTGGCTTTAGTCAAGTGTACCTTTGGCTAGACAGCATACTAAATCTAGACAGCCTATTAAAAAGCAGAGACATCCCCTGCCAACAAAAGTGCATAGAGCCAAGGCTTTGGTTTTCCCAGTCGCAATGTATGGCTGTGAAAGTTGGACCATAAGGAAGGCTGAGCGCCAAAGAATGGAGGCCTTTGAACCCTGGGGCTGGAGGAGAAGATTCCCGTGAGTCCCTTGGACTGCAAGGCCATCCAACCGGTCAGACCTAGAGCTCAACCCTGACTGTTCTTTAGAAGGCCAGATCCTGAAGAGGAAACTCAAGTACCTAATGAGAAGGAAGGACTCCCTGGAGAAGAGCCTAATGCTGGGAACGATGGAGGGCAATAGTTAAGAAGGGGAAGACAGAGAATGAGGGGGCTGGATGGAGTCACTGAAGCAGCAGGTGTGAGCTTAAAATGGACTCCAGAAGACGGTAGAGGACAGGGAGGCCTGGAGGAAGGTTGTCCATGAGGTCGCGATGGGTCAGACAAGACTTTGCAAATAACAATAACCGCCACCACCTTTGGCTAACCATAGACCTGAGAGTCTTTCTTTTCTAACGCACCGTTGGGATGGCTGACATCCTGTTCCATTCCCGCAGCAGAGCGCTGTCCAAGGAAAGCCAGGGCTTCAGGAAGGTTCAGGAGAAGGCCATGCCAAACCCAGGAGCTTTTAAGAGGCTCCTCCAACCACCGAGCACTCAACCGAAGGCACAGCTGATGCTCAATCCTGAGCTTAGCCTGGCTCAACATCTCCATCCTTCTGGACAGCTGCAATGTGAGCAGAGCCTCACATTTGCCCAAGTGCCAGAGCAGCTGAGCTTCTCTGTGGAGCTCACATCACCCTTGGTTTGCTTTGGGGATAATCCAATCTACCCTCCCATAAATAAAACATCTCTTTAAGCACAATTAGCAAATCTCTCCGGGATGCCCAACTGTCAGTTATGCCTGATATTTACAGGCTGCTTGGTAGATCGGAGGGGAGGGGTGGGAGTGCAGGAGCCTGTGCTCTCCCCCCCCTCCCCCAATTCCAGCAAAGGTCGGCATTGCAGGTCTGAGCAGGTGGGCACCTGGGGGCCCGGTTGCTTCTGCTTTAATGATCCAATTGTCTGGAGAGAAAAAACCTGACTGGGCCCTGGGAGAGGATGGCTAATTGACCACAGAACCAGGTAATTCATTTGGTCTTGGGGAAGCAAAGAGAAAGCCTTCAGCTCCAAAATGTGTTAATGGGGGAGGAATCTCACAACATTCTCCTGTAGGCATTTTTTTTTTTTTTTTTTGGAGAAGATTCTCCAGGGTTCCTGGGCTTGAGCAGATCAGGGAAGGGCAATTGGTGCATTCCCAAAAATAAAGCAGGGCAAAATTTGCCCTATGGGCGACTGGAGTCCCTTTGGTGTACAAGGCACCGACAGGGGAGAGGGGGCAGTTTCCCAAAAGCAGCTGAGCTCAGTGAACCACACACAGGGCCAGAAAGGGCCAGGCCAGGAGGTTGGGTGCTTGTGGGGACATCCTAACTCCTGCGATGCTCCCCACAGTTCTTTCAAATAGCTGCATGGGGTGGGGGGGGGGAAATGAGACAAGGGGGCTTGTTCCATTAGGGATGGGATGGAAGAGGGAGCAACTGTGAAGGGAACATCAGAAACATTTTCATACTCTGGAGCTACAAGGGATTACGACATTGCCCTGCATTGTTCTACTTTGAAATTCCTACATTTAAATTTTAACAGAGTGACAGAGTTGGAAGGGACCTTGTAGGTCATCTACTCCAACCCCCTGTCCAAGCAGGAGCCCCTCCACCATTTCTGACAGATGGCAGTCCAGTCTCTTCTTGAAGGCTTCCAAAGATGAAGCTCCCACAACTTCCAAAGGCAACTCCTGTTCCATTGGTTGATTGTTCCTACTGTGGGGAAATTCCTTATTTCCAGGTTGAATCTCTCCTTGTTCAGTTTCCATCCATTATTCCTTGTCTGGCCTTCGGGTGCCTTGGAAAATAGCTTGTCCCCCTCTGTGGCAGCCCCTCAAATATGGGAAGATGCTCTCCTGTCTCCCCTGGTCCTTCTCTTCCCTAGACCAGCCAGGCCCGGTTCCTGTCATTATTCATCGTATGTTTTACTCTGCAATCCCCTAATCCTCCTGGTTGCTCTTCTCTGCCTCTTTCCAGAGTCTCAACCTCTTTTTTATAATGTGGTGACCAAAACTAGACGTAGTACTCTAGGTGTGGCCTTACTAATTTCATTGTTAGTAGCTCCATCTAGTCACCATCCTTTTGGTGAGGAACATTTTTTGTGCAAAGTAGGGCTTCCTAACACAAATGTTATAGAATAATAGCAATTGTTCTCACTTTTGCCAAGTGCACCAATCATGAACACCCATCATTGCCGGTTATGAATGGATTCCTATTGTCAATAAACCACATAATGTCATGTTTGGGCCTATTGCTGATAGCATCTTGTAATTCTTCATAGGACATGCAGTTTTTAACTCCGTTTGCATCAGGTAGTTGTGCTTACGCATGATGCTTATCTTTGTGTGCTTTGATTGGAACCTCGCTGTGATCATGTTTCTTCACTAGCTTCCATCGATCAAAGGCATTGTTGCCTCTTGCTTTGCATCAGGATAAGAGCTTGATGAATACCGTGCTTAGTTCTGGGTACAACCATTTAAAAACTGCAAGTCTTAATGCTATTTTTATTCATGGAGATGATGGGGAAATGCACCCCTGAAGAAAGATGCTTTTTGTAGAAAGTGTGAAGGAGCTGAATATATTTATTTTGAGCAAATGAGGAGGAAAATGGTAGCAGATATTCTTGAATATCTGGAAAATGTACCCAAGACAATGCCAAGGCTTGTTCTTTCTTTTCCAAACTGAAGGATTTGACTTGTTTATTTAGTGATAGCAATAGCATTTAAATTTATATAGCACTTCACAGTGCTTTGAAGCCCTCCCTAAGCAGTTTACAGGGTCAGCCAATTGCTCCCCAACAATCTGGGCCATCATTTAACCCCCCTCAGAAGGTTGGAGTCAGCCTTGAGTTGGTCAGGATTGAACTCCTGGTAGTGAGCAGAATTAGCCTGCAATACTGCATTCTGATCACTGTGCACCATGGATGGATGGATGGATGGATGGATAGATGGAAGGAAGGAAGGAAAGGAGGGAGGGAGAGAAGGAGGGAGGAGAAAAGGAACAGCAATAGTAGCAGTAGATAAATAGATAGATCAATGATAGATAGATAGATAGATAGATAGATAGATAGATAGATAGATAGATAGATAGATAGATAGATAGACAGACAGACAGATAGACAGACATAGAGATAGATAGCCATAGCCCTTAGACTTATATACCGCTTCACGGGGCTTTTACAGCCCTCTCTAAGCAGTTTATAGGGTCAGCCTCTTTCCCCCAACAATCTGGGTCCTCATTTGACCCACCTCGGAAGGACAGGAGGCTGAGTCAACCTGGAGCCTGGTGAGTTTCGAACTGCCAAATTGTAGGCAGCAGAAGTAGCCTGCAGTCCTGCACTGCAGTCCTAACCACTGTGCCACCTCGGCTCTTATTTATTTGTATTCCACCTGCATCATTTTTACAAATAACTCAAGGTGGTGAACATCTCCAACACACCTGCTATTTTCCCCACAACAACAACCACGTGAGGAGGTTTGAGAGAGAGAGAGGGAGGAGGGAGAGGGAGAGAGGAGAGAGAGAGAGAGAGGGAGAGGGAGAGAGAGGGAGAGAGGGAGGAGAGAGAGAGAGAGAGAGACTAACTCAAGGGCACCCAGCTGGCTTTCATGGCTTAGGTAGAACTTGAACTCATGGTCTCCTGCTTTTTGGGCAGGCCTTAAACATTCGATCAAGCTAATTGAGTTCAAGCAGAAGCATCCGTCTGACAGAGCTAGATTTTTGCAGTGGGCAGAGGTTGGACTCATCCCACGATTTTGCAGGTCAACATTTGAGAAGCAAGAGATGATTAGGCCGGAAATAAAGTATTTTTTTTTCACCTGAGACATTGAACTCACTGTTACAAGACACTGTTAGCAATTGGCTATATTTAAAAGATTAGACCATATTATAGACCAGTGGTCACCAGCCAGTGGGCCGGGAATGACTGGTAATCTGGGTAGTCTGGGAAAAAATTTCAAAGCACACCTGCAATTAATCCAGGCGGGAACACAAGGCTTGTATCGCTTGCATTGCAAACAACACGAGGTAGTGAGGGGAGGGGGGAAAGGGCAGAGGGGTTAACATGCCCCACTCACCCCATGCACCTGGCCTGGCCACTGGGCTGCTTCTTTCCACTTCTTTCTTCTTCTGCTTTTGGCTGCATGGAAGGAAAGCATCCAAAGTCTTTCTTTCTCTGCCCCAAACTCCACCAGAAATGAATCTTTGGGACCCTGCAAGGCTCCAAGAGGCTGTGCCAGCATGACAAGTCTCACAAAGACTCATTTCTGATGGAGTTTGGAGGAGAGAAAGAAGCTGCTTCTGCTGCTTTCCTTGCATGAAGCCAAAAGTCTCTCTCCCCCTGAGAACGGAGCTGGAGACGGGATCCTATGATCCCAAATAAAGAATGATCGATTGGTAGGAAAACGGGGTGGGGAATTTTCCCGCAGACTTTTGGGGGGATTTTCCCAGGGTCTCTGGTCCGCGGGATTTAAAATTATGAGTTTGGTGGTCCCTGAGACCCAAAAGGTTGGCAACCCCTGTTATAGATTATTTAAGCCTCTAAAGTTATTTGTCATATTAATTAAGTGTGATGACCCAGGACAAGGCATGAAGGTCACACAGCCAGCTGGGAGTTCAAACTCCCCTTTAATGCTCCAAATTTCCCCTCAAACACTCCCACATTCTTAACAAGTCCCAGAGCAAAGCGCACACATGCACACACACACACACACACACACACACACACACACCCCACTGGCTGCACCCAGTCCAGCAAAACAAAGGAATTGGGAAAGGAGTCCATAAACCAAGGAACAAACACTGAGCCCACAAGGTCAGGAAGAAGCCAGCAGTCCTGCAAACTCCAAATGTCTATACCGACACACCAAACTCTACCTAGTCAGTGCTTGTTCCCAACAAATGCCCCTCCCCGCAGCATCTACCTAAATCTCAGTCCCCAGGTGTGCCTTGTGAAGAGCGGCGGGGGCTCTCCTCCCGAGTTGGTGGGTCAGCCTGCACTGTTCTCGCCTTCTTTCCACTCTCCACGCTCGGGGATCAGGAGGCGGAAATCCTTGTTCATCGCTGAGTTCTGTCACTCTTCATGTCCATTGCTTGACCGCTCTTGGTCATCCTGCCCCCGTTCCTCCCTGCCGACAAGCCTGAAGGGCCCTGGGCTGACTTGGCCTGCTCCTCACCACTTTCCTCCGAAGCCAACGAAGCTGCCCCTTCGATTTCCAACGGCTCCAGGCCCTGACAGGCTTATGACATCATGATTGTTTTATTCTGTCTCCCACATCCGTGGCAGCAAGAGTTTGATTGCATTTTATGGAGATCATGACAGTTGGGTCTAAAATGGGGAGGGCAGGTCTCTTTGGCACCTGCAGCTTAGTTTGGTCTAGTGCTGAAGGTGCTCACCTGGAAACTAGCAGATATTCTAGTCCTGCCTTGGGCCCAGTCGTCCATCACTCTCCCTCAGCCCAATCTACCTCACAGGTAGGAGTGGGCTTCAAATAATTTAACAGCCACCTGCCTGGTTGCTGGGTGGGCGTGGCCGTAGTGGGCATGGCCTAGTCAGCCTCCTGGACCATCCTGGGAGCAAAAACAGGCTATGGGGGTGTTTTCGATCTCTCCGGACTCCGGAAGCTCTTATGGGGGCCAGAAACGGGCCCATTTCCAGCCTTCCAGAACTTCTGAGAGGCCCGTTTTTGCCCTCCCTGAGTCTCCTCACGGGCCCTGCATTTACCTGTGATTGAAAATGGGCCACACGGAGATTCCGGGGAGGGGAGGGGTGGGGTTTGCCGGTTCGTCAAACTGGCCATAAAATTAAACACCGTTTCACCTGAACCGGTGCGAACCGGTAGCAGTTCACCCCCCCCCCTGCTCACAGGGTTGTTGTGTGGAGAAAATAGAAGAGGAAAGGAGTATTATGTACATCCTCCACCTTGAGTTATTTATACGGTAATAAAGGTAGGATAAATAAAAATCTAAACTGTTAGGAGAAAAATAACTGTTAGGAGAAAAATAAGGATTATTCTGAGTAACTTTCACAATCCCTTGGAAAACCAGCCAGGTGACCAGAGAGGATGGAGCTGCCTTGCCAGCTTCCCTTCGGCCAGGTGTTCTCAGCTAGGGTCTCTTCAGGTAACCTTTCCCCTTGGAGCTTCTGAGCTGGCTAAATGTCAACCCTGGGTTGTTAAATTCAAGCAGGAAGGGAGAAAAAGAGAGAGAACTGTGGTAAATGCCCATCAGGAAGTTTGTAAACCATAAACCGTGAACCATCCTTGCTGCTTTGCTTCGTTATTTCATTGCTGACGATCCAACCTACTTCAAAACCTCAAAAGCTTTCAGCTCCGGTGGCTGTTAAATTATGAATATTCCAAAGCTAAGAGGTGAGAAGAGGTAAGGAGAAGCATTGCCCCTTTTGGCTCAGCTGAGCCCCCGCAGGTGTTGGGAGGCAGAGAACCTGCCTCTCACCCACCCCCTCCACGTGGCAAAAACCCCAACACCTGGGCCTTGATAGCGATTGACGTCAGTGGGCCAAGATCACAAGAATTAATTGTACCCGTTTCCATCCAGCTTAGTCATTCGCTCTTCTCTCCAAATCTGGCCAGGAAGCTGCTAACAAAGGGGAAAGTGCCCATTCTTCCTAAAATAGCAGTCTCACCTAAAGTGCAGAAGGGGGATAATTGGCTGCAGAGAAAGGGGAGGCCAAGGGGGGGGGGGAGGAGGATGCCGGCCGGAGCCCTTCCCCACTCGCCTTGCCCAGGCCAGGGGGCACCAGGGGAGCAGGGCTGGGGGAAGGAGGGGGGGAAGGAAGGAGAGGAGCCTCCCTGCCTGCTTTCTAGAAATGGGGCTGGGGTCTTGGGAACCTAAGGCTTGCTCTCCAGATTGAAGCCTGCCTCCTTACTCTGCCTTGCAGAATCAGGGAAGGTTGCTATGGCAACAGCACAGCAGCACATTTTGCGGCTTCACACGTAGGCACATACCACAACATAGCTGTGAAATGTCACAGGTTTTTTTTGGGGGCTTGCAATATAAGGGCCCAAACCCACCTGCTGATTTTTGTTGGCGGGGTGGAGAGTCTGCAAACATCCCAGGTTGTCCCAAAATAAATGGCCAGGCGCAAGAAATCAGGGACAAGGTGGTTCAAGGGAATACAGGTTTATTGCTTGCTAACCATAACCTGACCTACTAAGAGTCCAGGGGGGGCCAGGGGTGGGATTTAAATTTCTTTAACAACCAGTTATGTGGGCACGGCTTGATTTGTGGGTGTGGCTCGGTAGTCATGTGACTGGATGGGTGTGGCTTGCTGGCTAGGCGTGGCTTGGTGATCACATGACTGGCTGGGTGTGACCAACTCAACGTCACTCACCTGGCCCTTCCCTTCCCAGCCATTGTTCTGACCCAAGCCTCGTTCAAAGCAAACAAACACCAAACAGAGATAAAAGCAACACCTTTCTAATGCTTCTCTCTGAATTCCGTTCATTCACAGTAAAAATGTTATTAAAAATAAATTGTCCCAGATAAGAACAAGCCTTGCCCAGGTTGGGCAAGGCTGCCAAGAACACTAGATAAAGTTGCCAAAAACAGAAAGAGTCTCCAAACACAAACCAAGAGAGTCCCATAAGGCTTGAGTGCAAGGACTTCTTTGCTTCCTGCAAAGAACTCTGGCTTCTCAGCTGGCTTTTATCCCTTAAGGGAGGGGCCATCACCTTGCAGCCCTATTCCCAAGCCGCCCGTGCTGCTGCAGCTGCCCTTTCCTTTGAGCAGCCCTGCACATACGCACACTGGGCACAGGCTCCTCGGGGGGCCTCTTCCTCTCTGCTGCCAGCCTCCACCATCTCCGAAGGCAGCACTCCACTCCCTGATGGTCCTGGTCCCATCCCTGCCTCACACGCAGGTCCCTCATCCAAGTCCTCACTCTCCAAGGCCTCAGCCATCTGCACCTGCTGCCGGCCAACCACAACAGCCATTCCTTGTCATGCCCAGCCTCAACATATCTATAGTTCTGTAAAAATGTTGTTCACCTTTTTAAAAAACTTTATTATCTACATACTATACAGTAGATGTACTTTGATGGATCACTGAAAGGAGGAAATGGCTCACATGCTTTGCCCAAGAGGGTGACAAGCAACAGGCTTTTAAGGGGCTGCCAGAAAGAGGGGTGGGGGGCAATGTATTTTCCAAAGCACCAGAAAGCAAACAAGAAGCAATGGATGGAAACTGAGCAAAGAGAGAAGCAAACTAAGACTAAGGAGAAACTTCCTGACCGTGAGAACAATTAACCAGTGGAACTGCCTGTCTCCAGAAGTTCTGGATGCTCCAACACTGGAGGTTTTTAAGAAAAGACTGGACAGCCATTTATCTGAAATGGTACAGGGTTCCCCCAAGGTCCCTTCTAAGTGTTGTTCTGACACCTTTCCCAGGACCTCCACACAGATCCAAAATGTGGCTGTGATAGATGATCAGAGCTCCTCTGTTTTTTTAAGCAGCTTTAGCATTTAGGACAGAGGTCTCCAAACTTGGCAACTTTAAGACTTGTGGACTTCAACTCCCAGAATTCCTCAGCCAGCTTTGCCAGAAGTTTACCAAGCTTTGTTGGCTGAGGAATTCTGGGAGTTGAAGTCCACAAGTCTTAAAGTTGCCAAGTTTGGGGACCCCTGGTTTAGGATCAGAGCTAAGTTAGTTGCTTTTCTATTAATATATAATCCTTTAAAGGGATCTCCTGCATGGTCTAATTCAGAGGTCCCCAACCTTTCTGGCACCAAGAGTTTTTTCCCCTCCTTTGCTGGTACTTTGCTTGTGTGGAATGACCATTCAAAGTTACAATGGCACTGAAAAAAGTGACTTATGACCATTTTTCAGACTTACGACTGTTGCAGCATCCCCACAGTCACAAGAGGCCAGGCGAGGAGATGTGTGCCTCGATGTGAGTGATGTTGAGTTGGCCACGCCCAGCCAGTCACATGACCACTAAGCCACGCCCACCAACTAAGCCACACCCACAGAACCGGTTGTTAAAAAAATTGAATCTCACCCCGGATATAGATACAGATTCACAGAGTTGGAAGGGACCTTGTAGGTCATCTAGTCCATCACCATCCCACCCAAGCAGGGGACCCCCACACCATTTTTGACAGGTGGCAGGCAGTCCAAGCTGCTTTCCAAAACAGACTCTCAAGGTTGACCTGGGAACTATTAGCAGTAGGTTAGAGCAGGGCCCCTTCTTGTCCCAAGCAAGACGTGGCTGCCCCATCACTCAGACCTTGTATATGAGCTGTGATGGGTAGGTGTGGGGTAGGGAGGAGACTCAGTGAGAAAGGAGACTTAATAGCTGCCAAAAGATTGACAGAGTTGGAAGGGACCTTGTAGATTATCTGGTCCAACCCCGCACCCAAAGACCCTACACCAAGGGTCTTCAAACTGGGCAACTTTAAGACCTGTGGACTTCAACTCCCAGAATTCCTGAGCTAACATGACTGGAGGAGGAATTCTGGGAGTTGAAGTCCACAAGTCTTAAAGCTGCCAAGTTTGAACACCACTGGGCTACCCTATTTCTGACCAAGGGCAGCCCAGTCTCTTCTTGAAAGCCTCCAGGGATGAAGCTCCCACAACTTTTGAAGGCAACTTCTGTTCCATGGGTTGATTGCTCTCCCTGTCAGGAAATTCCTCCTTATTTCCAGGTTGAATCTCTCTTAATTCAGTTTCCATCCATTGTTCCTGGTCTGGCCTTCAGGTGCTTTGGAAAAAAGCTTGACCCCTTCCTCTCTGTGGCAGCCCCTCAAGTTTTGGAAAATTGCTATCATGTCACCCTTGGTCCTTCTTTTCATTAAAGTAAGGTAAAGATAAAGGTTCCCCTCGCACCTATGTGCTAGTTGTTTCCAGCTCTAGGGGACAGTGCTCATCTCGGTTTCAAATCCGAAGAGCCAGTGCTGTCCGAAGACATCTCCGTGGTCATGTGGGCGGCATGGCTAAATGCCTTCAAAGGCACATGGAACACTGTTCCCTTCCCACCAAAGGTGGTGCCTATTTTTCTACTTGCATTTTTTATGTGCTTTCGAACTGCTAGGTTGGCAGAAGCTGCTGGGACTAATAACAGGAGCTCACTCCATAATCCGGCACTAGGGATTTGAACCGCCAAACCTTCCTGCTCGACAAGCTCAGCATCTTAACCATCGAGCCACCGCATCCCTCTCTTCATTAAAGTAGACAAACCCAATTCCAGCAACTATTTTTAATATGTTTTAGCCTCTAGTCCCCTAATCATCTTGGGTGGGGGAGAGGAGGAGGAGGAGGAGGAGGAGGAAGGGCTTAACTTGAAGTTCCTGATGCAAAGTTTATTAATACAGCACATGTAAATAGCATCCTTTCTGCACAAAGAAGATTATATATGGAATTTTGTTTGTTTTGATGATACTTTCTTCCTGGAGAAAGGGGGTTTACCCATTAAAACAGGCAATATTTAAAACAGAAGCACCTTTGTCCAGGCTCACAAATAGCCAGAAAATGTCAGTTTTTTTCAATGCAGAGCCGAGGAGGGCCAGGCTCTTGCTCAGCTAAGATGGGAAGCGTTCCTGCATCATTTTCAAAATGTATGTAGTCCTATTAACTAATATTAATGAAACTTCATTATACTTTTTCATAACCTATAAAAACATACTAATCAATCTTTATTGCAATTAACTAGGAAATACTGTTAATCCCAGGACAATTGCCATTAATGGCATATTATAGCATACTTATAAATTACAGCGATTCAAAGGTGAATCCACCTAATAAGTTTTCCAGCCTCTCAGATTATAAATCAATTTGTGTTCTTTCTTTCTTTTTCTCTCTCTTCATCTAACTCTCTCTCTACCCCCCAAAGGAGAAATTGGGACATGGTTGTACACACATGCTAGGTTTAATCAGACCCAATTTCAACACGCTTGGTGATCTACTAGGTGGGAAGCCATGGACCGAAACTCTCATATCCAAGGAAACACAGAACGAGGTGGGTTTTTTCTTCTTCTTCCATTCAATCGTGCCAGATTCTAAGACTGCCTGGAGAAGTCTTTGCCACTGATTAGCCCAAAACTGGACTTTGTGTCTCCTACCACGATATCTGGTTGATTGGCCAGTACCTGCTTGTCTAACTGGATCTCCCTGCCCAGAGATCTGCAGCTTGGGTCTAGTCTAGTGTGGTAGTCTTGACTTCGATAGCTCTGGTGGTTAGTGCCTGCTCTTGTGCTGCTAAGATCAATGCCTTAGTCCAGTGTTGGCAAAACTTTTTGGCACACGGGGGAACACCAGAAACTGGAAGAGGGTATAAAACAATTGTACTATCAGCATATCGGCCCTTCTTTCTTCACCCAAGGCATGTGATCCTGTCCACCATTAAACCATCTTTCCAAGCAGTCGCCATGTTTCCCGTGTCTTTCTTCTGGGAACTGAACCCAGAAGGCTATTTCTTCCAACACCATCAAGCCTTGATAACTGGTCTCAAGGGTTAATTGTAGCTAATTTACACATGACTTTTTGCCTCATATCAGTAGCTGTGCTCTGTGATGGAAAAGGTCATAGTGATGTTCCAGCTTCAGGGGTTGGCTGCCTATCCAGTCATTCTCCCAGGATTTCTTGAGTAGGGGGTGTAATGTGCAGCTGTTCTACCTCAGGTTGGGAGAGCAGCTTCCTTTTCGCTATGTTGGGTAAAACCTATTTTTCAGTTAGTGTGATGGCAGGTCTTCTGTCCACCCCTAAATCTCTCCATATGTTTCATGCATCCCTTGCTATTGTAGTGGCATTCCATCAGTTCTTGGCTCATCCATTAGAATATAATAGGATAGAGTTAGGAAGGGACCTTGGAGGTCTTCTAGTCCAGCCCCCTGCTCAAGTAAGAGATCCTATACCATCTCAGACAAGTGACTGTCCAGTCTCTTCTTAGAAACCTCCAGGGATAGAGCAGCCACAACTTCTGGTGGCAAGCAGTTCCACTGGTTCATTGTCTTCACCATTAGGAAGTTTCTCCTCAATTCCAGATTGCTTCTCTCTTTGACCAGTTTCCACCCATTGCTGCTTGTCCTGCCCTCTGATGCTTTGGAGAATAATTTGACCCCCAACTCTTCTTTGTGGCAGCCCCTCAAATACTGGAATGCTGTTATCATGTCATCCCTAACTCTTCTTTTCTTTAGACTAGCCAGACCCAAATCCTGCAGCCGTTTTTCATACGGTTTAGTCTCCAAGCCTTTGATCATCTTAGTTGCTCTTCAGGTTATTTCTGGTTCTCCGACATTTGACATGGCTCTTGCTAATCCAGGTTACATCCAAGCCCACACGAACTTCCCAGTTCCTTTCCCTCTCAGACTTTGAGGTAGGCAGTTGAAGCATTAGGGAGCCTTTCCCCAAGGAGGCCCTGCTGCTAAGGGAGGTATCAGCCAGGGACTTGAACCCAGGTCTTCCGCATCAAAGGTGGCATTCAAACCATGGCGTTATCCAGTCACACACACACACACCCTCTCTCTATATATACATAACACTACACTATACAGTCCCTGTATATTAAGGATTTTAAACAAAAGATAAAAACAAACATGAAATAATATAACATGAAAAAAGAAAAAAGGAATAAAGCAAAAGCCAGAAAGGCTGAAAGGAAAAAAAAAAAAATAGAAATAGCTTCCTCTTTTAACAGCAATTATAAGTACAAATACAAAGTTGCCTGTTATTGTAGGATTACAAAAGGGATTTTTCCCTATTATCTGTTTTTTTTTAATAATAATCCATAATGTATCATCAGTTCATTACTTTTGGTTTCACACACAAAAGGCCTACAGTATAAGGGGCTTCCAGCCAGCAGGGCCTTTTTGATGGGGAACCAAAGTGGCTAGCTTAACTTTTTTGACATATATATATATAGAGAGAGAAAGGACAGAGAAGAGAGAGAAAAGAGAAAGAAAGGAGTGAGAGAAAGGAGAGAGAGAGAAAGGAGAGAGAGAGGAGAGAGGAGAGACAAAGAAAGGAGTGAGAGAAAGGACAGAGAAAAGGAGAGAGAGAAAGAGAAAGAAAGGAGAGAGAGAAAGGAGAGAGAGAGGAGAGAGAGAAAGCGGATAGCGAAAAGACAGAGAGAAAGGAGAGAGAGAGAAAGGACAGAGAGAAAGGAGAGGGAGAGAGAAAAGGAGAGGGAGAGAGAGAAAGGAGAGAGAGGAGAGAGAGAGGAGAGAGAAAGGAGAGAGAGAGAAAGGAGAGAAAACGAAAGGAGAGAGAGAAAGGAGAGAAGAGAGAGAGGGAAAGGAGAGAGAGGGAAAGGAGAGAGAGAGGAGAGAAAATGAAAGGAGAGAGAGAGAGAGAAAGGAGAGAGAGAGAAAGAGAGAGAGAGAAAGGAGAGAGAGAGAAAGGAGGGAGACAAAGGAGAGAGAGAGGAGAGAAAATGAAAGGAGAGAGAGAGAAAGGAGAGAGAGAGAAAGGAGAGAGAGAGAGAGACAGACAGACAGACAGACAGCACAGTTGACCCAGGACATTTTGGTATCCCCATGGGATTAATAATGCAGGCCATCCTTTTGCCCCATATGAGAACGATTCCACCAGGAACTAGGAGAAGCCCCTCCCCTCCCCTCCCCTTTAGGCGATGCAGCCGTGGTCCATGATTCGGCTTCTTCCCAGCGTGAACCACATTAAACCTGCTTCTAAATACTGGCCTGACACTGAATCAGCATGCGGGACTGTCCTATTAAATGAAATTTAGATCAGTTCCCTGAGATGCTGGGCAGCCAATGATTCCCCCCCCACACACACAAAGGGTAAAAATGCTCAGGACTTCATTCTGTCTCTTTCTCTTCCCACCTTTCCGCTCCCCATCTATCCTTCAACTTGACTTATTGCTCACACGGCCACGGGGGCGGGGGGTTGGCGCTGCTCTGGCAAGGGAAATGAATTGGAGCAAGGAAACAATTGATGAACAAGGACCAGCGGGGAAGTCACGAGTCGGAGGGCTGGGCGGGGAACATCTAGGCCAGGTGTTCAACCTTGGCAACTTTAAGACTTGTAGGACTTCAACTCCCAGATTCCTCAGCCAGCTTTGCTGGCTGAGGAATTCTGGGAGTTGAAGTCCACAAGTCTTAAAGTTGCCAAGGTTGGACACCCTGATCTAGGCAAACAACTGAGTTGCTTGGATATCTAGCCGTGGTTTGTGGTTTGCTTAAAGGCAGCTCTCACCCATCTCCCGGGGAGGCAGCCTGAGACAGACGGGCCGAGATCCAAGACATCCAGGTGCTCACATACTGTGTCAAAAAAGAAGCTGGCCCTCTACATCACAGCCATATTCAGAGCCATCCAGAAGGATTTCTTTGCACTGCACAGTTTTTGGTCGTCCCCCCCTCCCACCCGCCCAAGTCTTTAAAGGAGAGATGGAGAGTTTGCCTGAGGATGATTTTTGTCTTCAAAAGAGATGGAAATTTCTCTTTTGTCGTCTTCAAACCGCTGATATTCCAGCTGTTTTGCCACTGCAGCAGCCACAGCTTCAAGTTCTTTGTTGTTGTTTTTTAATTTTTATTGGTTTTTAAAACTTGACAGCAAGATGCAGTACACTAAAAGAAAATAATTATATCAAACTTAAACAGCAGATAGCGCTAGATTTGGCGAAATGGGAAAATTTACAACTGTCATTAATAGGGAGAATATCAACAATCAAGATGAATATATTACCCAGAATTTTATATTTGTTTCAAACAATTCCAATTTAGCTTCAAGTTCTTTGTTGATGGCCTGTTCCTTTTTTTACAGGAGTGCTATGGGCCAGTGGTCACCAATCAGTGAGAAAATTTTGGTGGTCCACAGAGAAATGTTCCCTCTCCCCAAAGCAATTAATCCAGGCTGTGCGGGAGCACAAGGCTGTGCCACCCACATGGCCCACGGGAACACAAGGCTTGTGTCGCTTGCATTGCGAACAACACGAGGTAGTGAGAGGAGGGGGAAAGGGCGGAGGGGTGGGACATGCCCCACTCGCCCCACACACCTGGCCTGGCCACCAGGCTGCTTCTTCCCGCTTCTTTCTTCTTCTGCTTTTGGCTGCACGCAAGGAAAGCAGCCAAAGTCTTTCTTTCTCTTCCCCAAACTCCACCAGAAACGAGTCTTTGGGACCCTGTAAGGCTCCTATTTCCAAGAGGCTGCACCGGCAAAGACTCATTTCTGGCGGAATTTGGGGGGAGAGAAAGAAAGACTTCTGCTGCTTCTGCTGCTTTCCTTGCATGAAGCCAAAAGTCTCTCCCTCTCTCACCCTGAGAATGAAGCTGGAGATGGTATCCTGCTATTCCAAATAAGGAAAGATCGATCGGTTAGGAAAATGGGGTGGAGAATTTTCCTGCAGATTTTTGGGGGGATTTTCTCTGGTCCACGAGATTTAAAATTATAAGTTTGGTGGTCCCTGAGGTCCAAAAGGTTGGCGACCCCTGCTATGGGCTGCTGGGAAATGGTTTTAATGCATTCTGGTGCTCTTCCCTTCCCTTACTGCGGCTGCTGTTCTTGGGTTCTTGAGTCTGAACCAGATTCTGTAGTCACGGTTGATTATCCAGCTGTTTCCCTCCCTCTTTCCATTCAAGCCCGCAGGAGCCTTCTTTCTCAATTTTCAACTCCACTCTGCAGCTGGACTACGTACAGCCGCAAGGGCCTTGGGATTGGAAATGCAGAACCTCCATGCTTCTGGCACTTTGGGGCAGGCAAATCAAAAGGACACCCAGCAATCTTTGGATCAGCAGGAAACTTGCCTGCATGGCATTTGCTGCCCCATGCTGTCCTTCTCAAGGTGCATTAACAAGAGTCACATTGGTGTAAATTGACGATGGCAACTACATATAAGGAAAACTTGTACAAAATGTTTTATTGGTCGCACTTACCACTGGCTAGATTAGCTAAAATATTTAAAAACATGTCCGCTAAATGTTGGAAATGTAATCAAACTCTGGGTACATATTATCACATGTGGTGGACTTGTCCAAAATCCCCCCCCCCCCCAAAAAAGGACGAAAATACATACATGGTTAGAAAAAATGTTAAGGCAGCATATAGATTATAAACCGGATGTCAGGTTCCAATTAATGTACCCATCACAAATCGAATTCCGATGCATTCCGTTTCCTCAAAGAACAAATAATTATTTTTGTTAGGCATATTACCAGAGAAATAAGATAAAGGGAATATATATTTAATATTACATATTTTGACGGCAGCAAGAATTGTTTTTGCGCGACACTGGAAAAATGAGGAAACACCCACAGAAGAAGAAATAATTAAAAAAAATATTAGACTGTACAGAAATGGGTAGACTACCACCGAAGACACAAGAAAAAGAAGACACAAAATATTTTCGAACTTGGGTTTTGATTGGTTGGATAATAGTGGTAGAAACTAGGAGCTTAATACTGCTATGTAAACAAAGTGACCTAGATAATATGCTGTTCACTAAGCGCTTATTGTATACAAAGAAAAAATACATAAATAATTTTTTTTAAAAGAATCCCATTGGTGTAGTGTTTAAGGCGCTGAGCTAGAAACCAGAAGCCACTGAGTTCTAGTCCTCCCTTGGATGTGGAAGGCATCTGAGTAACCTTATTCCCTCTGCCTCCAACTAACTCACCTCACAGGCCTGTTGTAGGATGTCAACCATCCGACTAGCGAACCCGAAAAATTAGGAACTTCTCAGGAACTTTGAAATCCCAAAAGTAAAACATTTCGGGACTGAAGAATCAAAACCAACTCTGGTTTTCTCCACACAATGCATGTATAGTTAAACAATAGCTTTTTTTTCTCCCCACCTCTGGTTGTCAGGGTGTAAGAAATTATGAGCTGGGATAGCCATAACAACAAGTCAGCCAGTGGGAACTGTTTGGTGACTAAGAAACAGGATCTGTTGTGAGCCATGTCAGACAGTTCGGAGCCTGGATGTGGCTTAGCTTAGTTCTGGCTTCTGCTGCATGGGTATTGTATACATGCATTATACTGTATATTATATAAAGAAGTTTCTTCTATAAATGAATCCTGCTGAATTATTTGCTTGTGCGCTTGTTGGATTGCTGTCAACTCTGACACTGGTTGGTCACGTTGTCCAATTATGAATCATCCTTTCATTTTGAGAATTGTTCACTTTTCTGCCGGACACCTGAAATCCGTGGCCTTGGTGGGTTCTTAGCTCTCGTTATTATTATTATTACCTTTATTGTCAAAGTGCAACATGTGTACAATGAGATTGGCTGAGCCTCCCTTTGTGCACCCCCTCCCCCAACACAACTCGCAGTGAGGACAGAAGTCCCTAACCCAGTCCCAATCTTATTACGCTATGGGACCTTGTTGCACAACAAAGCCTTAGTAAGACCACACCTAGAGTACTGCATCCAGTTTTGTTCACCACATTATAAAAAAGATGTTGAGACTCTAGAAAAATGTACAGAGAAGAGCAACCAGAATGATTAGGGGACTGGAGGCTAAAACATACGAAGAACAGTTGCAGGAACCGGGCCTGGCTGGTCTAGGGAAGAGAAGGACCAGGGGAGACAAGATAGCAGCCTTCCAATATTTGAGGGGCTGCCACAGAGAGGAGGAAGGGGGTCAAGCTATTTTCCAAGGCACCCGAAGGCCAGAGAAGGAATAATGGATGGAAACTGATCAAGGAGAGATTCAACCTGGAAATAAGGAAGAATTCCTTCCGATGGTAGGAGAGTGAAGAAGTGCTGGCCGGGGTGTGAGTCGTCCCTGAGAATTTTCCTCACTCTTCTAAGGCAGCGGGCCCTAGTGAGATCATCTAGTATTATCAGGGAACAGCCCACAATGTTTTGTGCTGTGCTCATCACACTCTGTAGTGTCTTTCTATCCGTGGCTGTCAAGCCAGCGTACCACACCGTCATGCAATATGTGAGGACGCTTTCTATTGTGGATGGGTAAAAGGAGGCCATCAGTCCTTGTTCCACTTGATTCTTTCGCAAGACCCTGAGGAAATGGGAGTCTCTGTTGGGCCTTTCTGGCCACCTGGGTTGTGTTGGTTTTCCAGGTGAGATCTTCGCTGAGGTAGACTCCCAGGAATTTAAAGGAGGAAACTCTCTCCACACAGCCCCCCTCGATGTAAAGTGGGGTGGGTTCCTCTCTCTTCTTCTGGAAGTCTAACCCCATCTCACTGTCCATCTCTGGCACATCTGCCTTCTTTCTCCCTTTCCCTCCCCCCAGTTCTTTGGCAAGTTGAACAGCGATAAGATCTAAACGTTTCAAAAGCCGTTCAGCCTTGACATCAGAGATGGGAGCACAGTTTATACCACTTGGAGTTGTAGGAGATAAAGGCAGGTGAGGAATGTAACAAAACATAAATAAAGAGCAGGGATTGATGGAGCCATCAAACATCCAGAGTCTTCATCTGCTTCCCCTCCAGGCCTTTCCACCACGCACAACTGCTCAACTTCTTATATCACACTTTTTATTAGGTTATAAGGTATTGTAAAATACAAAAGCAAATAAGGGAACATTGAGGGAAAAAGGAGAAGAAAAGTGAGGAAGGATAAGGAAAGAAAAAGAAGCATTGATTTACGACTCTCTCTGTTACAGTATAATAAGGCATTAACAATATATCATAGTACAAGTAACAACTTTTCCATAGTAGCATGAATCAGCCATTTCTGTAAAGATCTATCAATCTAATCCGTAAAATCCAAAATCGAAGTTTCAGTCTTTTCCACATCAACCACAAAGTTGAGAGGCTGTCTCCATGTGGAAACAAAAGTACTTGTGTTCTTTTCTTTGATCGAAGCAGTCAATTTTGCCATTTCACCCAACCCAAGATTTTGCAACCATTCTTCCAAAGTTTCCTTCCATTTTTGTGCATACAATAGTCTTGCTGCTGTCAACATATATAATAACAAAGTTCCAATTTTTTTCTCCAGTTCTTTTTCCCATTAAACCCAAGAGGAAAAGTTCTGGTTTCATTTTTATCTCCATTTTCAGGATTTTGTGTATTAAGATATGAGTCATAGTTTAATTTTTATCTATTTTTGCTTTATCACATGTCCCCCATAGATGGTAAAATGTCCCTTCTTTGTTTTTACACTTCCAGCATATATTTGACATACCTTTGTAGATCTGAGATAACTTATCTGGTGTTAAATGCCAATGATAATCGGACAATGACTGGAGGAAATTATAAATCAGAAAACTGAATTTAATCCAGAATTTTTAAAATTAGGTATAATAACACAAAAATGTAGTTAAAAAAGATAGGTAGATTACATTACATATACTAACAGCTGCAAGGATTTCATATGCGCGACTTTGGATGGAGAAAAGGATACCATCAGAGGGTTATAAAGAAAATAATGGACTGTATAGAGATGGACAGACTAACGTTGAAATTAAAAGACAAAGAAGATTCAATGTATTATAGAGCCTGGTATGCCTGGTATGAGTGGTTTAGAAATAAAAAAAAATGGTAATTAGGAAAAGAATGAGGAAGTATATAAATATGTATATATGTTATAGAAAAGATTGAAGTGTAAGATGAAATATATTGATTTGTAACAAGAGTAAAATGTAATGGTAATGGAATAAGTAACCATATATTGAAAAACGTAAGGAAATGTAAAAGATGTCTTGATGTTGATAACAATGCATGTAGTTTTATTTTATGTTTTTAAACTGTAGAAAATTAACAAATATATATATATATATATATATATATATATATATATATATATATATATATATATATATATATATATATGTTTTCTTAAGTGTTCTACATGTATGGTGGGCTTGGTTGGCCGTCTTGTAGTTGTTCTTGTTAGAGTACGTTTCAGCAGAATCTCATCTGGCAGATGAGATTCTGCTGAAACGTTACAACTTTAAAGAACAACTACAATGACGTGAAAATACAACAAGTCAACACCTACTATATATATATATATATATATATATATATATATATATATATATATATATATATATATATATATATATATATATATATATATAAATTTTCTATAAAAAGAAAAAAAAGAAATTCTCTTTTAAATTATAATGTAATGTAAATTTTAGGCCCTTTGTCCACATGTTTTCCCATTGTTCAAGCACCCCAAATCCCTTGCCCACTGAATCATACAATGTTTCACATGTCCATTTTCCAAATTCAATTTCAGTAACATTTTATAAATTGTAGCAATACTTCTGATTGAATTGATCAGGACTCCAGGCTGGATGATGCCCGAAGAGTGATGGCTGTGGAGGGCTGGGTCTGTCAGGAGGGGATGGAGCACACCGGGCATGGCCACACCGGCCTCAGGTGGTCAATTTTTACCACCTCTTGGAAGTCTCTTTAGTCAAAATCGATATTCTCTTCTCATCTCTCTCACTCTTCTAGGTATTTGTTTTAAAACCACAATCTCCTTGTCTTTGTATTTCAACGTCTTCTCTCTTGCCACTTGTAATATTGGAAGTCTCTTGGAAGTCTCTTGACTGCCACAGGCACCCAATGGCGGCTGAAGTGCGCTGGTCTACTTTCATCAAAAAACAATTCCCTGCTTAAGGGAAAGCATTACTTCCCCCACAGAAGAGCCAAGTACAACTTTCTTGAGTCTGGGTGGGGTATGAAGCCAACATCCTGAAGACATGGCAGAGGAAGGCAGTTGGTAGAACATGATCTGGTGCAAAGAATCTCTTTTCTGTAGGGTGGAAACGGAGGAGGCAGCTGCTACAAACAGCTGTCCTCACATGCCCATCTCCCAAAAGGCAAAGGGATGGCCACTCCCTCTTGTCAGGGTTCCAAGCAATAGATCCTGTCAGGGTTCCAGCGATTGCCTTCATTACATCATGATCCTCGAGCCAAGCTTCAAAAGAATCCAAAAGATTTACTAGGAGCAACATGTCAGCATTATCCCAGCTGAAGCCAACTCTGACACACACAGGCATAGGGATTCTTTATGGGTTGTAAGCAGAAACTCCAAGGCAGGTAGGTTCCTCAAAGAATAGCTTTATTGGAGATATCATATTGGTGAAAACCGACTCTGAAGGGCCCCTCGGTTTTCACCTAATTAAAAGGGAACGCTTTGCCCCCAATCCCAAACAATCAGTCTCAACCGAGGCAGCATCCGCTGGTCTGGTGACCCCACTCCTCCTTCCTCCGGCCAGGTGTGAGAACATCCTTGGTTCCCAAGAGAAAGTATTCTATTTTGACTACACAGCCGCTGTTATCTCTAATCCCCCCTCCCCCCATCCCTCAGCTCCATGTGAAGCTCCAAGATGGCTTCGGCCAAGCCAGCTTCAGGGTTGACACCTCTAGGCCACCGGGATATTCCCTGCTGCCTCAGCTGACAATCAACTTTGAAGGACAGGTGAGCAACCTCCCTCCGTTTCCTCCTTCCTTGCCTTTTCTCCACCTGCAATTATAGAGTACTTTACCTACCAAGGCAGTGCACGCTTCCTAAACAACTGCATGCCAAGCTTCCTCAAGCTTTGCAAAGGGTCCCTCATCCAACCCCAGAGGGAAACAAAAAAGAGAAGGTGGACACCCCCCACTCTTGCACCTGTCTCACTGCTGCTCAGGGGATGTGGTGGTGGGGGGTGTATCATTCAGGAGGGAGAACGTGTCCTGGGGTCCCCTCGTTCGCGATGGCCTTCCGACAGCCCTTGAATATTCATCCTGACCTTTTGGGCCTGGAAGAGCTCCTGTGGTTTAGCCACCAGGTGGCTAAGGGCAACTCCACCTGGACTGGTGCAAGGGAGCTCATGTCTCGTTCGCTTTGAATGTGTTATTTGGCACACACACACATGCCAACCATGGGGCCCTGATCAATTTTTCATGGCATGGTAATTGCTTTCCCCCTGCAACGAGACGCAATGCTTCTTCCCTCCACAACCCTGCCCCTCCCCCGCTCTCAATCTTCTCCCCCTGCTGATCTGGAGCCTGGTGATGCGCAAGGATGAAGGGGAACTGAGGAGGTGGTTGGCATTGCCAGCACCTGGCAGGAACGAGGCCCACGATTGGAATGCAAGATGGGGAAGATAACGGTTTGTTCAAAAGAAGCTGATTCGTCTTCTCCACACACAGACACACACACACACACACACACACACACAAAGGGGATGCAGGACATGCAAATAACTGACTCCTCCCACATGGAAGTTATCATTCAATCAGAATAGAGCTGGAAGGCCCCTTGGAGGTCTTCTAGTCCAGCCCCCTTGCTCAAGCGGGAGACACACAGAGAAATGACACCACAGAGAAGTCACACCGTTGAAGGAACTGGTGAAGATAAAGAGGGAGAAAACAAACCAAATGGAAATAATTATGACCCTTATTTTTGGTTGTGGGGGAAGAGCCACACAAGGTCACTCAGGCAAACAGGTGAATCAGGTGAAATCTCAATAAATCAGGTGTCCGGGAAACCGCACGATGCACACGGATTTCAGCAAACTCGAGACCAATTGCAGCAGATCAGGGGAGAGAGAACCTCAGAAGGGAGGGAGGGAGGGAGGAAGGAAGGAAGGAAGGAGGGAAGGAAGGAAAGGAAGGAAGGAAGGAAGGAAGGAAGGAAAGAAGAAAGGAAGGAAGGAAGGAAGGAAGGAAGGAAGGAAGGAAAGGAAGGAAGGAAGGAAGGAAGGAAGGAAGGAAGGAAGGAAGGAAGGAGGAAGGAAGGAAGGACTTCAGGGTCAGCTAGACTGGATTTAATGTTCCCCCTCTGGGAGCAAACAGCTGGGGAAGGGGAAGATAGGGAGGGGCTGCTGCTGCAGAGGTGGGTATTCAGCAGGTTCTGACCAGTTCTGAAGAACCAGTAGTGGAAATTTTGAGTAGTTCAGAGCACTGGCCAATCCCACCTCTGACTGGAGATTTTACAGCCTCCTTCCCCTGCCACGCCCACCAAGCCACGCCCACCAAGCCACGCCCACAGAACTGGAGTAAAAAAAATCTGAATCCCACCACTGGGCTGCTGGGAGAGTGTATTGCAGGTGGGGGACCCAAAGGCCAGAGAGCTGAGTTCAGGGAGGGAGGGAGGAAAGTGGGAAAGATTCCATGGATAAAAATCCTGAATGGAACAGTCATTCAAGTGGTTGGGAACTTCCAAAACATGAGAGCATCAATGTGACTAAAACATATGATGAACAGTTGCAGGAACTGGGCCTGGCTGGTCTAGGGAAGAAAAGGACCAGGGGAGACAGGAAGGCAGCCTTCCAATACTTGAGGGGCTGCCCCAGAGAGGAGGAAGGGGTCAGGGGATTTTCCAAAGCATCTGAAGGCCAGGTGAGGAATAATGGATGGAAACTGAACAAGGAGAGATTCAACCTGGAAATAAGGAGGAATTTTAAAAGTTCCACAATTGTTTATCATCCCCTGTAAAAAAAAAATGCAAAAAGCAAAAAGCATCTAGTAGAATTTCAGAAGGATAATCCAGAGCCGCAATACGTCCCCCTACCAAAGGAGTCAACCTCATTAAAGCCTATTAGTAATGGGAGAAGGTGAATGTCTGAAACAGACACCAATGGTGTGAAAAGGTCATGTTGTTGCTGGCACAAATCAAAGGGCCTTTATATGCTAGAAACTCAGCTGGAGCACTGGGCTGGGTTTGCACGACATACGTTGCCTTAGAGATGTGCAGGCCACTCTCGGCTCCTGTGTTGTGTAAACCCAAACTATGGTAAGCCCATAACTCCATAATTATGTATGTTGAATGACCCCAGCACCGTGTCAGCATGTGTTTGTGTGTGTACGATGGCACAAGGGTGCGTGATCCTTCCTCTGTTCAAAGTCAACTCAAAGTCACAATGCCACCTTAACTTCTTTGACCATACTCTGGGGACATCCTGCCGAGCAAAAACCAAGGGTGTCACCTGGTAACCCCAAGCCATCAATATTTGAACTTAAAATTTAGCTACTGTTTCTCAGATGGGGAGGGGGCCAAGGAGGGAGGAGGGCCAGAGGCTCTGAGCCTGACCTCTCTGGAGATTCTCCGTCCTCCAGGTCACGGTTGTCCCAAAGGTGCTTTTTCAAAAGGCAACTGGACTTCCTTGTTTTTTTTTCCCTTGAAGAGGTTTCACTTCTCATCCAGGAAGCTTCTTCAGTTCTGAGTGAACGGTGGTGAATGGAAGGATTTGTATTCCTTGCAGTCATCTGGGCATTAGCACTTTCTCTGAGAGTCGTTGAGGCCACTTGGAGGTTTAACTGTGTTCTCAGGGTCACCTGAGCAGTGCAAAGGGGTGCAGAGACTTCTTGAAAATGTTGAAAGGACTGTGTTATAAACAGGAAACAGGTGGTGTCATATTCCACCCCACCCCCCCGTTGAGAGAGGGCTGTTCAGTTTTAATGTAGATGGCCTCTTTGAACCATCTTTCATACCTCTCTGTCCAACGTTGCTGTTTTCAAAAGAGTGGCTATTGTCTTTCAAATGCAGATGGACTGCTGAAACTATTCCTGATGGGCCAGTGGTGGTATTCCACTGGTTCGGCCTGGTTCTGCTGAGCCGGTAGCACCGATGAGCAGCGGAGACCAAACCGGTTCTCTCTGCCGCTTTCCCATACTCACCTTTATCCAGCTGCTTTTGAAGCGCAGCTGCTTTGCACAGCAAGCAGATTCCCGCGTGGCAGCTGCTGAAGAGACCTGGAGAATGCAGGATTGCAGGGGGTGAGTAGGAATGCCTTTGCACCTGTGCAAACACCTGTGCGCCTGCGCAAAGTGCACATTTGATGCACGTGCGCACACAAAGTGTGTGCACGTGCACAAAGTGTGCCCACCAAGCCACGGCCACAGAACCAGAGGTGGGATTCTACCAGTTTTCACCTATTCTCTAGAACCGGTTGTTAACATTCTAAGCAGTTCAGAGAACCGGTTGTTAGAAGAAATTCCTGGCCTAATCCTGTAAGGAAGGCAGGAAAGAAACATTCTGGTGTTGCTTACAGAAACTGCCTCTCCGTTAACCCTTTTTACATTCTTGGCAGGACTCGACTTCCTGTCTCTGGAACTTCTCTGGAGTTTTTCCCCCCCTCCTTTGCTGGTACTTTGCTTGTGTGGGGTGACCATTCAAAGTTACAATGGCACTGAAAAAAGTGACTTATGACCGTTTTTCACATTTATGACTGTTGCAGCATCCCCACACTCATGAGAGGCCAGGCGAGGAGATGCGTGCCTCGATGTGAGTGATGTTGAGTTGGCCACGCCCAGCCAGTCACATGACCACCAAGCCATGCCCACCACCTAAGCCATGCCCACAGAACCGGTGGTAAAAAATTCTGAATCCCACCACTGTGATGGGCCATGTGTTTGTGAAATGGTTGTTTTGTTTCTCCAGTGTACAGATCTGCACATCTCTCTCTCTCCCCCTCCCTCCCTCCCTCTCTGTCTCCCTCTCCTTCTCTCTCTGCACCATTGGAAGACTGAACAGGGGCAGGTTGGGGACAGATTGTCCAGGCAAACGTATATTTATGGGTTATCAAATTACCAATTCTCTCTCTGTCTCTGTCTCTGTCTCTCTCTTTCTCTCTCTCTCTGTCTCTGTCTCTGTCTCTCTCTCTCTGTGTCTCTCTCTCTCTGTCTCTCTCTCTGTCTCTCTCTCTCTCTCTCTCTGTGTGTGTGTGTGTTAGTGAAGTAGTATATCTGCATGTTTTATCCTCAGGGTGGAGAAGCTTCTGCCTTGGTATATTCTTGGGTTTGAAGTATGCATGTATGTTGTGTTGGTTGAAAATCCTCCTGATCTTTTCAGATATTCCTGCAGCGTATGGAAGGACAACGTTGCTTTGTTTATTGTTCTCTTCTTTGTCCATTGTGGAGTAGCTCCGGCTGGATCTTTTTGGGGGGATTTGATGAAGGCCCAGTTGGGACAGCCTGAAGTTCTGAGAGCTTCCTTGATGTGTTTGAGTTCTTTTTTCCTCCTCTTTGCTGGTAGGCAAAGTTTTAGCGCAGTGGTGTAGGGTTCTGATCATTCCCATTTTGTGCTCCGGTGGGGGGTGAGAATCAAAATGTAAATATTGATCTGTGGAAGAGGGGAGTTTCTGTATACCTCAATGTTGAGGCTTCTGCCCTCCTTAATGTGCACTGCACAATCCAGGAAAGCCAGGCTGTTTTTCTTAACTTCTTCCCATGTGAATTTGATGTATCTGTCCACAGAGTCGATATGTTTGGTGAAGGCTTTCAACTTCCAATCAAGATCAAGGGAGGTACCCATACTACTCTATAAAGCCTTAGTAAGGCCACGCCTAGACTACTGCATCCAGTTTGGGTCCCCACACTATAAAAAAGATGTTGAGATTCTAGAAAAAGTGCAGAGAAGAGCAACCAGCATGATGAGGGGACTGGAGGAGAAAAGAGACGACGAACGGTTGCAGGAACTGGGCTTGGCTAGTCTAGTGAAGAGAACGACCAGAGGAGACAGGAGAGCAGCCTTCCAGTATTTGAGGGGCTGCCATAGAGAGGAGGAGGGGGTCAAGCTATTTTCCAAGGCACCTGAAGGCCAGACAAGGAAGAATGGATGGAAACTGAACAAGGAGAGAGTCAACCTGGAAATAAGGAGGAATTTCCTGACAGTGAGAGCAATCAACCCATGGAACAGAAGTTGCCTTTGGAAGTTGTAGCAGCTTCCTCAATGTAAGCTTCCAAGAAGAGATGGGACTGCCATCTTTCAGAAATGGTGTAGGGTCTTTTGCTTGAGTGGGGGTTGGACTAGATGACCTACAAGGTTCCTTCCAATTCTGTTAATCAGTTAACAGAATTATTATCTGTTATTATTATTGTTGTTATTATTATTATTATTTCCTGTGTTTGATCTTGACCCAAATATCGTCCACATCCCTATACCACTTAGTGGGTGGAATTCCTGTGAAGGAGTCTAGGGCTTTGGTTTCTACCTCTTCCATGTAGAGTTTGGCTGCGATAGCAGACTCAGGTGACCCCATGGCAGAGCCGTGTTTTTGCCTGTAGAAACCTTCATTGTATTTAAATCTTCACTGTATTTAAATACAACCTCCATCGTATTTATCTGAGTCTGACCCTCTGTTGTGGCCTGTCAGCCGCCAGCCCCTCCAGCAGCTGAATCAGAGGAGGAGGAGAAGGTGTGGGAGTCCGGGTCAGCATCTAGGCAACCTGAGAGCTCCGAGGGGGAAGGGGGAATGGAGCTGGCAAAGAGAGAGAGAGAAACAGAGGCGGAGCCTGGGCCGTCCACCAGCCCTCACATGGAGAGTCAAAAGTCCCCAGGTGTGGAGGTGGCAGATGAAGAAGAGGAGGAACCGTGCCTGATGCACAGATGCACAGAAGGCAGAGGAGAGGAGAGCAGTGGAAATCTATGGGCCGGTCCTTGAGATGGAAGAGCCATCACTGCTAGCGAAGTGCCCCCACTAGCTCTGGGGATAAAAGGTGGGGTAGAGATGAATAGGTGTGGCAGATAACTATTCATCTCCCAGACGGATGGACTTGTTAGCCTGCTGTGAAAGAGAAACTTTGTGCCGGGGCTGCTGGCGCTCCTAATAAAGGAATCATTCACTTAAATACAGAGGACTTGCCACATTTGGGGAGCTGGGTCAGAACCAGGGGTGGGATTCTACCAGTTCGCACCTATTCGCTACAACTGGTTGTTAACATTCTAACCGGTTGTTAGAAGAAATTCCTGGCCTAATCCTGTAAGGAAGGCAGGAAGGAAACATTCTGGTGTTGCTTACAGAAACTGCCTCTCCGTTAACCCTTATTACATTCTTGGCAGGACTAGACTTCCTGTCTCAGGAGCTTCTCTGGAGTTTTTTCCTCCTTTGCTGGTACTTTGCTTGTGTGGGGTGACCCTTCAAAGTTACAATGGCACTGAAAAAAGTGACCATTTTTCACGCCTACGACTATTGTAGCATCCCCACAGTCATGGGAGGCCAGGTGAGGAGATGCGTACCTCGATGTGAGTGATATTGAGTTGGCCACACCCAGCCAATAACATGAACACCAAGCCATGTCCACCCAGTCACATGACCACCAAGCCACGCCCACCACTTAAGCCACACCCACAGAACCGGTTGTTAAAGATTTTTGAATCCCACCCCTGGTCAGAACCACCTCCCCATCCCGCCCCAATCCCTGAAGCCCTGAGGCTGCCCCCCACTCCCGATTCCTCTGGCTTGAAGCCACGAGATTTCCCCCCTCCCTGGTCTAAGCCATCCCATCGGAGGCTTTTTAGCCAAGGGGGGCCTGAGGGCTTCTGGAGACCCCCCTTCCCTCCCCCTCCCAGCTACCCTGAGTCCTCATCCAGGGCAGCAGCCAGGGGGCTCCGATGGCTTGCAGCCCCCGGGACCCCCTCTCCCCAAAATGTAGGTCAGGTCTTAATCAAGGAGAAGAGGAATTTGGGGCAGGAGAAATGATTGGCTTTGCGGCTGAGCTCAACTTCCCCTTTAACGTTAATTAAAGTAACATTTTGGATGAAAAGAATGGAAACCAGCAAACCTGGCGGAAGATGTGTGCATGCAAAGCAGGTGCCACTGTGCCGCAGGGCCAGAGTGTCCCACTTTCCTCCTTTTCCCCCCTCCCTCCTTTGCCTGCTGCTGCTGCTCCCTCCCTGCCCGAGACCCACAGGACCAGCCCCGGGCCGGCCGAGGGGGGCTCCGTGGAGGAGAAGCAGGACGGAGTCCGGCTGCCCTTCCGGGCTTCCCAAGGCCACCTGCCGCCTCGCCGTTCCCTCACCAAGAAGGCATTTAATGCCACGCTTTTATCATTTAATTTTAAAAGATTTCACTTAATTAAATGAATTTATGGGGAAAAAAACCCGGAGGCAAATATGGGATGATTTTGCAGGAATGTCAGGCAGGAAATTTATTAGTGGTTTTGATTAATTGTTTCAACGCTCTGACTTTTACTTCCTGTCTTTTGGCTCTTTTAGAGAAAAGCAGGAAACGAAAAAGGCAGAGAGGATAAGAAAAGCCAAAATCTCTTCTTTCTTGTTGGATAGGGCCCGATCCCCTTGCTTTTCTCCACATGAAATTTCATCTTGTTGGAGAAGGGCCCATTGTTCAAGACGGTCAGAGATCTCTTTGGATCCTGAGCTTGTCTTCTGGCCTGTTGGCGGTTGGCTTCAGGGCCGCCTGGGAATGTGATGAGTTCCCCTTCTATTCCTTCATCTATGCAATGGCTGAAACAACATCTGTCCTAAGTCCCCCTTAGCCCCCCTAACCCGAGAACTCTCTGCCTCTCCAGATGTTTGTTGGTAAATATTTAGCAGGTGGTTCTGCCGCCTTCATTGCCACCATCGCTCTGCACGCTGATGGCCAAACACTGTTGGTGTGTTAGATGGCTCAGCTGTTCTCTCTGCCGACTTGCCAATCTCCAGAAGATGTAACGATTGTCTCTTACAAGCCAGCTCCAGCGCATCTTTCTACCTCTACCTCTGTCTGTCTGTCTCTGTCTCTCTCTGTCTCTGTCTGTCTCTCTCTCTCTATATATATATATATCTAATCATTGTCTATCTATCCATCCATCACCTGTCTGTCTGTCTGTCTATCTATCTATCTATCTATCTATCTATCATCTATATTATCTATCTATCATCCATATCATCTATACCTAATCATTATCTGTCTGTCTATCCATCCATTCATCCATTCATCTATCTATCATTTATATCTAATCATCTCTGTCTGTCTGTCTGTCTGTCTGTCAATCTATCTATCTATCTATCATCTATCTTATCTATCTATCATCCATATCATCTATACCTAATCATTATCTGTCTGTCTATCCATCCATTCATTCATCCATTCATCTATCTATCATTTATATCTAATCATCTCTGTCTGTCTGTCTGTCTGTCTGTCTGTCTGTCTGTCTATCTATCTATCTATCTATCTATCTATCTATCTATCTATCTATCTATCTATCTCTCTATCATCTATATCTAATCATCTATCTATCTGTCTGTCTGTCCGGCCGGCCATCCATCCTTCCATCCATATCTATCTATCTATCTATCTATCATCTATCTATCTATCTATCTATCTATCTATCTATCTATCTATCTATCTATCTATCTATCTATCTATCTATCTATCTCTATCTATCATCTATCTATCACCATCTATCTCTAATCATCTATCCACGGTGAGCCCTGGTGGCACAGTGGCTAAAGTGCAGTATTGCAGACTGACTCTGCCCACAGCCAGGAGTTCGATCCTGACTGGCTCAAGGCTGATGCAGCCTTCCACCCTTCCAAGGTGGGTAAAATGAGGAGCCAGATTGTTGGGGGCAAGAGGCTGACTCTATCAACTGCCCAGAGAATGCCATAAAACGTTATGGTGGTGCCGTATATAAGTCTCCGTCTAAGAAGTGCTTATCCACAGAGAAAAAGGGGAAGGAAAGAGAAGAGCGAAATGGATGGACTCAGTTGCAGCAGTTCTGGGTGCACCATTGGAAGACCGAAAGGGGACAGATTGCCCTGGTGAAAGTATGGATTATCAAATTAACAATTCTCTCTCTCCCCCCCGCCTCCCTCCCCTCTCCCTCTCCCCCCTCCCTCCCTCTCCCCCCTCTCCTCCCTGAATCATTTGGGCCTGGGAATCCAGGGCAGTTAGGGCACCTTATTTGGGCTGCAAACTCTGGGCGTCCACCAGGGGAACACCATAATGGAAAATGCTGCTGTCCATGCTGCCCTCTAGGGGCTGTGCAGAGTGCTGCAACCCAGATCTGGCAGCCTGAGCACGTAGCAGCCTGAACTGTCCCTCCCAGAGGTTGCACTGACATCTGGGCTTGAGGGTGATTTAGATGAAAGACAAGCCTAACAAAGCTGTAAACCTTTCAGCCTTGGAGTTATAGCAAACACCCGTATTTTCTGTACTTTTATTTTCTCCGCATACTCTCTGCTTCCCTGTTATAGCCACAGTAAATCTGGATGTTCGTGGGGGGAGAGAGAGAGAAAACACAAAACACCCTGGGAATGTAGTTCCAGCTCCAAACAATTGAATTATAAATCTTATATCCTTCTCTGTCTCAGTGGACATCTCGGCTTCCAGGCCAATCACCGAGGTGAAAACTCTCTCGTTGGTCTGATCCAGGGGTGGGATTTCGCAGGAGCTGCCGGTGCTCCTAATAAAGGAGTCGTTGATTTAACTACAGAGGGTCTGTCATGTTTGGGGAGCTGGGTGACAAGACCCACCCCCCCCAGAATTTTGCTAGTATCTTTCCTTTTTCGGTTTGTTTGATTTTAAATGATGTGACAAGTTTTGTATTTCTTTGTAGTAATAAAAGAGGGAAATACAGGGGGGGAAATGATTGTTTTTCTTAAAATCCAGGCGCCGTTGATCCATCAATGGATTTATTGACCCTGATCAATACTTTTGCTCCCACAAAAAAATTATCTCTCAATTCAAGCTAACAAGTCTGTCTGGCAGGGAGATGAATAATTGTCTGCCACATCTATTCATCTCCGCCCTCTGCCTTTTATCCCCAGAGCTAGGGTGCGGCTTTGCTAGCAGTGGTAGCTCTTCCGTCCCAAGAATCAGCCCATAGATTTCCACTGCTCTCCTCTCCTCTCCCTTCTGTGCATCCATGCGTCAGGCACTGGACCCAGCTGTTCCTCTTCTTCCTCACCAGCCAAAGTAACTTCCTGTTTGGACATTTAGTTTGCATCCTTTTAGAGAGCCATTGAGGCAACTTGGAGGTTTTGTCTGTGTCCTCGGGTCACCAGAGTGGTGCAAATGGCTGTGGAGTTGCTAAGGTAGGGGAATGTGAGGCAACTGGCAGTTGGAACAGATTTCTTTTCAGGTGGGGAGGGGGAGTAGAACTCCTTAGCATCAGAGCGTGTTAATTACTGTATTAAGAAATACTAATGTTTTGAAAAATCCTTTCTTAGTGAGCACCTAGAAGCCAAGAGGAACATACGTGCCAAATTTCAAGTTTGTAGGCTTTACGGTTCTGGAGATTTTGTGATGACGCGTGAGGGGTATTTTGCTTGTGTGTGTGTGTGTGTGTGTGTGTGTGTGTGTGTATAGATTAGTTATTATTTATTCCGAAGGTGCTTTTTCAAGAGGCAGCTGGACTTTTTGGCATTTTCTTGAAGACATTTCAATCTATTACTTTTACATACAAACTACTACATTTCTTTCTAATACATTGCTAATTTTGCCAAATTAATTCACTTTTTTCTAAGCCAATGTCCTTTCTTATATCTTTGAATAATTGGTAAAATTATTCTTGCAATGAGTAGCACATTGGGGGGTGGGAAATGAGTTTCTGGTATGTTTTAGTGGGTAATTGAAAGGCATTGAAAAACATAGAATAAAAGAGCTGGAATCAAAACAAGTGAATTTTTAGCCATCTTTCCCCATAATGGTTGTGTTATACAGCACCAGTTTTGATTAAAAAATCCACTAAGGGAGATGAACAGCAATGACCTTTTCCCAGGTCTGTTGATTTAAAAATTTCTGCTGGGGAGTCATAAGCCACTTCATGGCTCTTTCGCTAGAGTTGTTTTGAACAGTTTCATTGTATTGTGAACTTTTCGGAATTAAAAAATATAATGACTCAAGTTATTAAATTACAGAGTTTCTTCTATATTGACCTATTTTTTATTTTAAGATTCATTGGCCTTCTTACTCTCTACTGTTTACAGGCCTTGAAAGAAGCTTACCCTTCCTAACTTCCTTCCTTCCTTCCTTCCTGTATCCTTTCTTCCTTCCTGTATCCTTCTTTCCTTCCTGTATCCTTCCTTCCTTCTTGTATCCATTCTTCGTTCCTGTATCCTTCTTTCCTTCCTTCCTTCCTTCCTTCCTTCCTTCCTTCCTTCCTTCCTTCCTTCCTTCCTTCCTTCCTGTATCCATCCTTCCTTCCTTACTTCCTTTCTTCCTTCCTGTATCCATCCATCCTTCCTGTATCCTTCCATCTTTCCTGATCCTTCCTTCCTTCCTGTATCCTTCCTTCCTTCCTTCCTGTATCCATTGTTCCTTCCTTCGTTCCTCCCGCCCTCCCTCTTCACCCTGAAATGCATTTGTGCATTATAAAGGCCATGAAATCCATCACTCTGGGCCACTGGCAACAATTTAAAACCCATAACTATAAAAAGAAGGCAAAGCTTCACCAGCCAGAGTGCTGATGCCCCCCCATGTGGTTCAAACAGCCTCTCAGCCAAGGGGGCTGGATTCTGTACAGCCCAAGACCTCCAGGTGGGGGCCAGATGCAAGCTTTTTAATCCATGGATTTGGCAGACTTGGAGTTCAGAGGAGCAGGAGTTCATTATGTATTTATTTATTTATTAAATTTGTTTGCAAATTCATCCTGGAAAAAAATATCCAAGAGGACAGAGCTCAGGAAGCTGTTGCCCTGGCTTTTCCTAAAGACATGCCCCCGTGAAGCTGCTTCTCCGTGGCGATGCTCAGGTCAGGGTTGTCCCAAAGGTGCTTTTTCGAAAAGGCAACTGGACTTTGTTTTTGCTTGGAGGCATTTTTGTTCCCATCCAAGAAGTGATTTTGGAGTCTTAGTGGACAACCAATTAAATAGGAGTCTGCAGTGTGTGGCGGCAGCCAAAAAGCCAATACAATCCTAAGCTGCATTAACAGAGGGATACAATCAAGATCAAGTTGATGTACTAATACCACTCTATAAAGCCTTAGTAAGGCCACGCCTAGAGTACTGCATCCAGTTTTGGTCACCACACTATAAAAAAGATGTGGAGACTCTAGAAAAAGTGCAGAGAAGAGCAACCAGGATGATGAGGGGACTGGAGGCTCAAACAGACGAAGAACGGTTGCAGGAACCGGGCCTGGCTAATCTAGGGAAGAAAAAGGACCAGGGGAGACGAGAGCAGCCTTCCAATATTTGAGGGGCTGCCACCGAGAGAAGGAGGAAGGGGTCAGGGTATTTTCTAAACTAAAGCACCTGAAGGCCAGAGAAGGAATAATGGATGGAAACTGAACAAGGAGAGATTCAACCTGGAAATAAGGAGGAATTTTCTGACAGTGAGCACAATCAACCCATGGAACAGAAATTGCCTTCAGAAGTTGTGAGAGCTTCATCACTAGAAACTTTCAAGAAGAGATAGGACAGCCATCTGTCAGAAATGGTGCAAGGTCTCTTGCTTGGAAAGCGGGTCGGACTAGATGACCTACAAGGTCCCTTCCAACTCTGTTAATCTTTGAGCTTCTTCGGAACAGAAAAAATGCACTTTTGGATTCTCAGCAAGTTCGTGCAGGTCTGATCTGCCCCTCAAATTCACAGTTCTGTCTTCCAGTTCTGGGCTGTAGTAACACAGTACTCTTAATTGAGTCAATTATAGCTGAGGGTTATATGCATCCCACAGCAGGTCTAAGCTAATTTAACTTAGGTTGAGTAGGGCTTAGGATGTTGCTTGGAGCCAGGAAGTTGGTTATTCACTAACCCAGTGTATTTATTTATTCATATGGGATGACAGGGGGATGGCTTCAGGTTAGTGTTGCTTCCTGAAGAATGTCTCAACTAGTCATAACAGACTAACAAGAATTGGAAGGGACTTTGTAGGTCATCTAGTCCAACCTCCCCTCCCCAAGCAGCAGACCTTACACCATTTCTGACAGATGGCACTCAAGTCTCTTCTTGAAAGCTTCCAGTGATGAAGCTCCCACAACTTCTGAAAGCAAGTTGTTTTCTTAGGTAAGATTTCAGAAGTGATGTGATGACCCAGGGCACGGTACAAAGGCAACACAGTCAGATAATCAGTAGGAGTCCCTTTATTAACTCCAACTTTGCCCCCAATGTTCAGGTTAAAACTCTCCCAGGAACAGCCCTTGGCTGCAGAAAAATTAAGTCCAAAACATGAGCAACACAAACTGTTACTTAAAGTCCAAACAAGCCAAGTAATTAATTTGGCAGGGCAGGAGCAAGAACTTCAGACTTGAAGGCATGGCAAAAATCATACGGTTGGGAAGACGCCAGACACAGATAAGCCACGACAACACAGGATAAAGTCACCTTTGCTCCCAGCAGCCTGCCGCAAGCAGCCTGCCTTTCTTATCAACTGTGATCCCAGCTGTGGCTAATGAAGGGAATCAGGGCCCTTTCCTCCCCTGTAAGCCATGCAACCTTCTCTTCTCCGTTCCTCCCTGCGTGCCTTAGGATGAAGAGGGGGTGGGCCTGGGTTTTCCTCTGAACTCCCTCTCCCTTGTTCCATCTCTTTCCTGCTCTGCCCAGCCGGACTTTGCCCTTCCCCAGTTTCCTCCACAGCCAACGGAGCCACAGTCCCACTCCCTGCCAGCTGTTCATCTTCCTCCTCAGGACAGGGGCATGACAGGTGATTTACTCTTATCTCCTTCAAGGGCTGAGAGAAAGTGACTGGCCTAAAGTCCTCCCACTGGCTTTGTGCCTCAGGCAGGAAAAGAACTTCCATTCTGCCAAGGTTTTGTTTTTTTAATTTGCTAGCTTAACTACCAGCCAAAGTGGCTCTTAATGTATTGATTTATTGACTATAATTGATATGGTTAACTGCTCGAACAACTTCCCTTAACTCACAGGCTGCCGATTTAAAATATTAAAAAAGAGAATCTTTGTCATGTCAAAACTTTTTTTTAAAACAAAAAAACCTTTATTTCTGTCTTCAGCTCACATCTTCCTGACTGAATGTCTCGTGAGAAATGACAATTTAGCATATTGTGTGAATCACATCATGATTCTGAGAAAAACTCCTGTGCGTTTTTTTCCTCTTCTATTTTTTCCAGCTTGAAGAAAACTCAAATTTAAGGGGGGAAAAATGGACCGACCAACCCTGGGCCGCAGCAAATCAAATGTCTTCTAAAATAGTCCACCATCCCAAGATTTGTGCGTCTGTGTGTAGTATGTGTGTGGTGTGTAGTGTGTAGATTGAAGCTTCGTGCTGTAGCCCAGCCATGTAGTAGCATCAGCCAATAGATAATCAGTATTGTAATCATAGCTTTCATTTCTTTTAGTTATAAAACATGATTCCTACCCAAAACAGAATTATTATAAATTAAACTATGAATGTATCAAATCGGGTCTTTAATTTGATGATAGAAGACCATGCAATAACTTCAATTAAAAATTGCCACTATTTCAGCGAAGCCTATTAAAAGAGATCTAAAACTTAGTACTGCTAACACAATGGTGTGATATTAAAATACTAAGAAACTTACATTCTTAATATTAAGACTACAAACTAAATGGTGGGAACACAATGTACAGTTTAAATTGAATAAGATCATGGGGAAATAATTACATCTTTACATGCTTTTACATGTAGCCTCATAATTACAGGTTGTCCCCAGTTTACAATCACAACTGAACCCAAAACTTCCGTTGTTAAGGGAGACATTTGTGAAGTGAGTTTGGCCCCATTTTATGACCTTTCTTGCCATCGTTGTTCAGTGAATCACTATAGTTGATAAGTTAGCAACCCAGTTGTTAAACAAATCTGGCTCCCCCATTGTCTTAGCTTGTGAGAAGGTTGCAATAGTGCTGTGTGTCAGCTAAAAAATATTCCTTTCATCTTTTTAGTTTAGTTTAGTTTAGTTTACTTTATTGTCATTGCACCTCGTACAATGAAATCAAACACCATCTTCAGTGCACATCATGACCATGAAAATAAACACAAGCACACATCCTTCATATTCTATACAGTGAATTGAAAATCGCTGATATTGCATTCATATTGCACTATACCGTGGAATTCAGTATAGTTACTGCCCTGGGATAGAAGCTGTTTTTCAGCCTATTTGTCTTTGTTTTATTATTCTGTACTGTCTGCCAGATGGTAATAATTCAAAAAAAAAAAAAGGGGTTCCTAGGATGAGATGGATCTTTAAGGATGTTTTGAACTTTCTTAAGGCAGCGGGAGCTCTAAAGCTCTTCCAAAGAGGGGAGAGGACAACCAAAGATCCTCTGGGCAATGATGTTCACCCTCTGGAGTGGTTTCCTATCTGCCACTGTGCAATTGGCAAACCCTACAGAGGTGCAGTAAGTTAAGATGCTCTCTCTGGTGCAGCGGTGGAAGGTCACCAGCAGTTTCTCATTCAGTTGTTTTTCTGAGAAGCCTCAGGTAGTATAATCTCTGCTGGGCCCTTTTGACCAGGGCTGCAATGTGAGCCTCCCAGGTCAAGTCCTCTTTTAGGGTAACACCCAGAAACTTAAAACTGGCCACTTGCTCCACTCGGTCTCCATTGATAAGCAAGGGCTGGAGGTCTGATCTGTTCCTTCTATAGTCCACTATAAGCTCCCTGGTCTTATTGGTATTGAGGACCAAATTATTGTCTCCACACCACAAAAGCAACTGGTCCACCTCATCTTGGTAGGCAGTCTCATCCTCCCCAGATGAGTCCCACCACCACCAGTTGCCAGCAGAAAGGGAGTGAGGAAAGCAGGGCATTCTTAAAATGCTTCAGATAATTGCTAGGCAGCCAAAGCTGTTGGCGCGCAAGAGCATGATTGATGACTCTTGGCCATGGATGTGTCCCATTGGAGAATACACATCGGGGGGGGGGGGGGAAATGAATGATGTGTCTCAGAGTTGGCTTCACCCAGGTAATGCCGACATGGTCACTCCTAATAACTCATTTCTTTTTTTACTCTGAGAGATGCGGCTAGTGTCAGCCTTCAAGATCTTTTCTACTGCTTTGCATCTTTTGGCTGCCATAAGTAACGGGGGGAGGGGTTATGTCTGGGAAGAGAGCTGGAGGTGTTACATTCTTCTGTTGTATAAATAAGGAGTTTGGGGGGGGGGAGTATAAATTCCTGCTCTTAAGTTTCTATTCCTTGCTTCGCCTTCCTTTCTCTGCGCAACTGCAAATCTTTATCAAAATATGTCAAGGTCAACGGACAGAGGCCTCATCACCTCCTGAAGATGCCCACATGACCATATCCAGAACTTTTAATTGGAAGAATCTTTTGAACTTTGGGGGGTGGGAACAATTCCATCCCTTTGTATATGTAATCTGCGCGCCTAATTCCTTAGATTCAGAATTTTACCTGAAGCTACCACTTCAATTTTCAGTAAAAGATTTCTTTCCTCTAATCTATGGAGTCTAAGTATTTCTTTCTTGGATTTTGAATGGAGCACAGACTGACAGCTAGAGACTTATGATTTGAATGGGGGTATATTGTTGGAGCCTTGTCAGAGCCTTGGCACTGTGACCTTGGGACATGGCAACATTCATAGGTATGAACCAGCTGCCAAGCACCTGAATTTGGATCACATGACCACGGGGGTGCTGCAAAGGTCGTAACTGTGAAACATGGTCATAAGTTGCTCTTTTCAGTGCTGTTGTAACTTCAGAGAAGAGCAACTAAGATGATCAAAGGCCTGGAGTCTAAACCATATGAAGAACGACTGCAGGGTTTGGGTTTGGCTAATCTAAAGAAAAGAAGGATGAAAGAGTGACGGGATAGCACTATTCCAATATTTGAGGGGCTGCTACAAAGAAGAGGGGGTCAAGCTATTCTCCAAAGCACCTAAAGGCCAGGCAAGGAATAATGGGTGGAAACTCATCAAGGAAAGAAGCAACCTGGAATTAAGGAGAAACTTCTTAACAGTCAGGAAAATTAATCAGTGAAACAGCTTGCCACCAGAAGTTGTGGGTGCTGCATCAGTGGGGGTTTTAAGACAGTCACTTGTCTGAGATGGTATAGATTCTCCTGCTTGAGCAGGGGGCTGGACTAGAAGACCTCCAAGGTCCCTTCCAGTTCTATTCTATTCTATTCTATTCTATTCTATTCTATTCTATTCTATTCTATTCTATTCTATTCTATTCCCTTCCCTTCCTCTATTCTATTCTATTCTATTCTATTCTATTCTATTCTATTCTATTCTATTCTATTCTATTCTATTCTATTCTATTCTATTCTTTCCCTTCCCTTCCCTTCCCTTCCCTTCCCTTCCCTTCCTCTATTCTATTCTATTCTATTCTATTCTATTCTATTCTATTCTATTCTATTCTATTCTATTCTTTCCCTTCCCTTCCCTTCCCTTCCCTTCCTCTATTCTATTCTATTCTGTTCTGTTCTGTTCTGTTCCGTTCCGTTCCGTTCCGTTCCGCTCCGCTCCGCTCCGCTCCGCTCCACTCCATTCTGCATTTCTATTCTATTCTATTCTATTCTATTCTATTCTATTCTATTCTATTCTATTCTATTCTATTCTATTCTATTCTATTCTATGGAACCTCGGTTCTGAGCCAGGAGCTTCAAAGCCAACTGCTTGATCCCTTCCTCACCCCTTCCAGTGTAAGACAATTTTGGCTGCATTCTTATCTTCAAGAAGATAAGCCACGGTGGTGCAGTGGTTAGAGTGCAGTACTGCAGCCTCCTTCGAATTTGGCAGTTCAAATCTCACCAGGTTCAAGCTTGACTCCGCCTTCCATCCTTCCGAGGTGGGTAAAATGAGAAGCCAGATTGTTGTGGGGCAAGAGGCTGACTCTGTAAATTGCTTAGGGTGGGCTGTAAAAACACAGTGAAGCGGTATATAAGTTTTAAGTGCTATTGCTACTTCTGTCCTCCAGGAAAAAAACAAAACCCCATAACAAACACTTGGTTCAATTGACAACCACAGTGTTGGCTTTACAACTATCACGAAAAAGCTCATTAAATCAGGCACAGTCACTTCCCATATTTCCGGAAAAACAGGAAGTGATGAAACGGGCCTAGTTTTCAGCCTGCAAAGCCTGCAGAAGCCTTCCTCAAGCCTCTGGGAGTCCGAAAAAGGCCTCAAACCAATTGAAAATCAGCTGTGAGGCACGCACATGCCCAGTGAGGTCAGTTTGCCTGCAGCTCACGTGCTGGCACAAATGGCTGTGCGTGCTGCCTGTGGCACATGTGCCAGAGGTTCACCATCACAGTTATATGCAGTTCTGCTTTTGGTAAAAATCTGAAAACAAGTGGAGAAAAATGGTCTCTGAAGAATTGCCAGGGAACCCCACAGCTATTGACTTATTATTTACCTTATTACTTGGCAAGTCAGTCTAATTAGCACAGTAGACAGCCAGTTGAGAGGCATTTTGAGCAGCCCTTCACTCTCATCTCCACCTTCTGCACATATGTGCGTGCGCGCGCGCACACACACACACACACACACACACACACACAGAGGAGATAATTGGAGACTGATAGGAGTTGATTGGGTAGTAAAAGTTAAATAGTTACTGACGTGCTTTATGAAGATATAAAATGGTTTTAAACAGTTTTATGGGGTTTTGTTAGTTGGAACAAGACTCTAAAACTCAAAAGATGCTGCATTGTGTGATTTCAAGTGTGTGGAAATTGGTTATTGTTTGGCTTACGAAGCAGACCCTGTTACAGAAATGAACCCTGACTGATGGTTGCTCATTTCTCTTCCAGATGCAAAAGAAGAAAAGATTCTCCTAGGTGTTTGTGGCAGACACTGGGTTCATCGGCCCCTTGAATGTCCCAAAGGTGCTTTGTTAGGAGGGAACTGGACTTTCTCATTTTTTTTCTTTTAAGACGTTTCGCTTCTCATCCAAGAAGCTTCTTCAGCTCTGACTGGATGGTGAGGAATGGGAGGATTTATATTCCTTGCAGCCAGCAGGTCATTTGCATCCTTTTAGACAGTTGTTGAGGCCACCTGGAGGTTTATCTGTATCCTCAGGGTCACCTGAATGGTGCAAATGGCTCCTGTAGCCTGCAATTTTTGTTTCCTCTGGAAATCCCTTCCTACTCTCACACCATTCCAAGGATGTCCATCCCAAATTGTATAGCTAAAAGTCTGTAGAGATTCTCCGTCCTCCAGGTCCTGGTTGTCCCAAAGGTGCTTTTTCAGGAGGCAACTGGACTTTCTTGTTTTTTTTTATTCTTTTGAAGATGTTTCACTTCGCCTCCAAGAAGCTTCTTCTGTTCTGATAGGACAATGGGGAATGGGAGGCTTTATATTCCTTGCAGACAGCTGGTCATTGGCATCCTTTTAGAGGGTTGTTGAAACACTTCCCCTTGGATGTTACTTATCTGGGAAAGATTTTTTCCCCCAAATAAAAGTATACCAGATGGGCAAAGAATCCCTTTCCCAGACCAAAGTGGGATAGTTTCCCACTGCTGTTTGCAAAGAACTGCATCATAATTTGGGAGGGTTGGAAGGGACCTTGGGAAATTTAGCCACCGACCTCCTTAGTGCTAGACGATGGCACTTGGCAGGCCACAGCAGGGGTCTTCAAACTTGAAGCTTGACTTCAACTCCCAGAATTCCTCCTCCTCCAGTCACGTTAGCTCAGGAATTCTGGGAGTTGAAGTCCACAAGTCTTAAATTGCCAAGTTTGAAGACCCTTGGGCCACGGAGACATGCTGAGCAGTGGTGGGATTCAATTTTTTTTTACTACCGGTTCTGTGGGCGTGGCTTGGTGGGTGTGGCAGGGGAAGGATACTGTAAAATCTCCAGTCAGAGGTGGCATTTGCTGGTTCTCCAAGCTACTCAAAATTTCCACTACTGGTTCTCCAGAACTGGTCAGAACCTGCTGAAGGCCACCTCTGACGCTGAGGATCTTTCAGAAAGCGAATGATGTGTCAGCCTTGGAATCCATATTTTACTTGGAAGCTTCGAGGCTGCCACATTGAGTGCCTGGGAATTCGGGAGGGGGGATTTCTTAGTGAGTAGAAGGTTAGGCTCAACAACATTCTTTCTCAGAGAGTCAAGGACATGTTGCCCTGCACCTGACTCCAGGGACGAAGACTTGATTGGACCGAGTGATGGACAGATGGATGCAGGGGGTGGATCTTTGATTTTTCTTTTGGGGAAGGGAAAACCCAGAACTCTCAGATTCAGGTTTTCCCAGATGTGCCGATATGACAACTCTAATAAAATGGAACTTTGAGGAATTGCTTGTCTCGGGATTTATTGGGTTGGAGTTGGTTAGTTGGAACGCTGACATGATTTTTATGACATGGCCAGCTTAAACCTTTTTGGATGTATACGTGTTAATGTGTTAATGTTGCCCTAGAGGAAAGGAACTTAATTTCTTTAAAATAAAAAGCAAAAAGATTTGCATGCTCGCGGGAGGAACTTGGGCAAGCAAAAATGTCCGTAAGTGAGAAGGGCCAGGTCTGTTTGCTCTCTCCACATCCACCCATTTCACAGGAAGGTAACTTTTGCGCAAGGCCTCTCCCTCTGCGTGTGAAATATTTATTTGCAGCATTCTCATTCTTCACCCAACTCCACCCCCACCCCCCAGCCTAAAAAAGGGAAGCTGCGCTGAAGCCCTGCCACTTGATTTAGTACTAATAAATGGGCTAATATCAAAGTTTCAGCACAGGCCGACTTTAATTAAAATGACAAAGGAAGCAGATCTATAGGAATGATTTACTGAAGTAGAAAATGTTTTATTTGCCTCCAGCTAGTTTTAATTAAAAAGAGAGCGGGGGGGGGGGAGGATTTGGTGTTTGGGACTTTTGGGGGGCCCTTCTCGGCCATCCTAATGGAGACAAGAAGCCACATAGCAGCAAATGAGTCTTTGGGAGCAGAATTTACTTTGTCTGTCTTCCCAGTGAGGAGGCGTCAGGCTAACAGGTGGAGTTTCCACAGGTGGAGGGCCTAGGGAAGTTGGATGCTCAGGAATTCGGATTTTTCTATTGTTGGAAGAAATATCCATCTGGTTCTGGCCCCAGTGGGGAGAAAGAGGCTGGAAACATGAAGGCTGATTGGAAAAACGGTTTATTGATGGACAGGACCACATGGGTTTGAGGTCCCGGGAAGCTGAACACATGGAGTCGAAAGAGAGTGGTATCTATACCCTCTCTTGGGCCTCGCCCTTGAGCTTGCTATTCCTGTGGCAAGAGCATGTATTCTATTGGTTGTCAGGGTGATAGCTAACTTTTTGGGTTGTCTGAATTAAGTTTGATGGAAGCCTCGACTCTCTGAGATGATGTAATGAAGAGGCTTGTGTCCTGAAAGTGTTCTGTACTATTCATTAACATTCTTGTAAAAACCCGTTCTGATTGGCTAAGACGCGCAGCGATCCGATTGGCCGAACGAGCTGCACTGATTGGCCCGCGGAGAATCTCCCGCGATTGGAGGAAACCGATCGCGGGAGATTCAAAGCAGTGTCATTGGCCGCGGCTTGGCCGGCTAGTTCTATAAAAGCCGCTGCATGCCCTAGCCGCACCGAGTCGATCTCGGGACCAAATAAAGAGCTGAAACTGGTCGCTGACTCCCGAGCTTTCTTCCGCACGGCGAACATAACAGAAAGGGTGTTGGATCATTTCCTATTGTGTTTTAATGGCTTTCCTGGTTTGGATCTTGAGTGAGGGCCTCTTTATTACAGGGTCCGTGGGACTTGTGTGGTGGGGTTCTTAAATAGACTCCAAGAATTATTCTTAGCTTCCTTCCAAATGTTGGAAGAAATATCAGTTCCAAGCCGGGACAAAGACACTGGAAACATGGAGGTTGATTGGAAAGATGGTTTAATGATGAAGCAGAACCACATGGGTAGGTTCTGGGTAGCTGACCACCTGGAGTTGAGAGTGAGCATCTTTTTTATCTTGGGCTTTGCACTTGAGTTTCCTGTTCCTGTGCAAGAGCATGTATTCTATTGGCTGTCATAGGGGTTATGTAGGAGTCATAGCTGGCTTTATAGGTTGTCTGACCTCATAGGCTTGGTTGAAGTTTGCTGGGGGTGATGCAATGTCCTTAGGAGATTGGGAAATGCGGTGAACTCTGCAGCTAGATGGAAGTGGGTCAATCCTATTATGTCATAGAGGGTCATGCTTAATCCCATCATCCTGGAAGGTCTTTTGTTTTGTAGATAGGCTGGCCCAGGCACAACATATCTACTGGAGGTCTGAGTTTCTGTCTCCCTTAAGATTTTTCTTTTATTACTCTTTTAGGAAAAACATTTTATCCTGCCTTTCTAAATATTTTGCAAAACATTTCATTCTTCTAGGAGTGGGGCTGCTTTCCTCATAAGGAAAGGCAGCTAAGGAAAGGCAGTGTTCTGACCCAGGCTTCGTCAATCATAATTAATCACAAACTTGTTTTAAAAGTAAAATCTATTTTATTGCGTCGCTGGGAATTGTTTTCATTCCCAGCCAGAACGAATCTTAAACAGTTCCCCAAGATAAGCACACACCTTTTGGTTCTATGGAATGCTGCCAAAAACAGAAGTATCCAATTAACTATAAAAGAAACCAACCAAAGTACAAAAAACAAAAACAAAAAAAACAACCGAAGTACACAGAGCTTCAAGGATGACTCGGAACTGAGTGAGCTACTTTGCTTCCTGCAAAGGTTTCATCATTTAGGCCTGACTTTTATCCCTTAGGGGAGGGGCAATCTCCTCCCAGCCTTACTCCTGAGTTGCCCCTTTTGTTTCAGCTGCTCTCACCATCTAGCAGCTCTGCGCACATGCGCATTGGGAACAGGCTCCCCTGCGTCCTCTGCCTCGCTGCTGCCAGACTCTGGAGGCTCCAGGGGCAGCACCCCACTCCCAGATGCTCCTGGCCCCATCTCTGCAATCAGACACAGGACCCTCGTCCAAGTCCTCTCCAGACTCCCAGACTGGTCCCCATTCTTCCCCACTGCCCGATTCCGCTGCCGTCTGCCCCGGCTGCCGGTGAACCACAACAGGCAGCAAAACTGGATTATAGACTGTCTTCTTCTCCCGCTGGCCTGTGAGATTAGTTTGCGCTCTTTCATCTCTGGATCCTGAGGGAACTTTGATGTGCAAAAGTGATGATGCCCCGAGAAAGCAAATTGAATGGAGGCTTTTCTGAGTTTCTCGGAGCTGCCGGGAGCCTCATCCTCTTGCTGGGGTTCCAATAACAGTGTTGCTGGTGTTTGGTTATCGCCAAATAATTCAAGCAAAGCAAAAGGAGATCCAATACAGGGTACAGAAACAAACGAAGGCAGATGGGATAGATCAGAAAGCAAGAAGTCCAACAAAGGACAAAGATTCTTAAAATAAGGTTGCATCTTCCCTCTCCCATCCGGGCTCCTTTCTTTAACATTTGGAGCACTCAACGATTCCAGAATGTGCCCCCTATTTTTTTTTTTTTTTAGTTGATGAACATAGGTAATCCTCCACTTACAACTACAATGGAAGCCAACATTTCTGTTGCCAAGTGGGTTTTGCCCCATTTGGTGACCTTTCTTGCCACCGTTATTAAGTGAATCACCTGCAGTTATTAGGTTAGTACAGAGCCCTCCAAATTTGGCTACTTTAAGACTTGTGGGCTAGTAACACAGTTAAGGGAATCTGGCTTCACCATTGACTTTACTCGTTGGAAGGTTGCAGGGTCCTCATTAACGACTTAGATGAGGGAATAGAAGGGGAACTTACCTAATTTGCAGATGATACTAAGCTGGCAGGAATAGCCAACACCCAAGAAGATAGGCTCAAGATCCAGATGGATCTTGACAGACTTGAACACAGGGCCCTATCTAACAAAGTGAAATTCAATGTAGAGAAAAGTAAAGTCTTACACTTAGGCAAGAAAAACCAAAAGACTGGGTGAAACCAGGCTCAATATCAGTAACTGTGAGAGAGATCTTGGAGGCTTAGTGGACAACCAGCTAAATATAAAGCAGCCGTGTGCAGCCGCCGCCAAAAAAGCCAACGCAATCCTAAACTGCATTAACAGAGGGATACAATCAAGATCAAGGGAGGTACTAATACCACTCTATAAAGCCTGAGTAAGACCACACCTAGAGTACTGCATCCAGGTTTGGTCACCACACTATTAAAAAAAAAGATGCTGAGACTCTAGAAAGAGCACAGAGAAAAGCAACCAAGATGATGAGGAGACCAGAGGCTAAAACATACGATGAACGGTTGCAGGAACCGGGCCTGGCTAGTCTAGGGAAGAGAAGGACTAGGAGAGACAGGAGAGCAGCCTTCCAATACTTGAGGGGCTGCCACAGAGAAGAAGGGTCAAGCTATTTTCCAAGGCACCCGAAGGCCAGACAAGGAATGATGGATGGAAACTGAACAAGGAGAGATTCAACCTGGAAATAAGGAGAAATTTTCTGACAGTGAGGACAACCAACCCATGGAACAGAAGTTGCCTTCAGAAGTTGCGGGAGCTTCATCACTTGAGACTTTCAAGAAGAAATTGGACTGCCGTTTGTCAGAAATGGTGTAGGGTGGGGGATTGGACTAGATGACCTATAAGGTCCCTTCTGTTACGTATTACCTAATATGGCCAGAGTCAATTAACAGAATCCACTCATTGGCCCAGCCACTGGTTGGAAAAACAAAGCCCCGTCAGTGGCTGAAGGTTTGGACAGTGCTGGCTATAAAAGCCGGTGCCGGGCGCGCCACGCGGCTGATTGTTACAGTTACCAGTAAACAACCTTACCTGTTCCTGCCATGTCCTGCCTCTTATTCTCATGGACCCATCGAACACTGGCGATGAGGATGGGATCCTGAACTGCAGAGAGAACAAAGGACACCTCGTGGCACGAATCCCATATTTTTCTTTTTTTAAAAAAATACACTTTGTTGATTTTACAATCAAAATAGACCAACAACACATACATAAATGTAAGAGAGAAAAAGAAAATAAGAAAAAAAAAAGAATAGAAAGAAAAAGATAGAAAACAATTAAAAACATTTTCATCTTCAACAATTTGTGAGACCTCCTTGTTATCCTTATTTTATGCCATATAAACAATTAATCCTTACAGGTATCTGTATATCACTACTATGATTCTATCATATCTTCTTTTGCCTTTTAATGTGAAATCTATCTTTGGTCTATCCATTTGTATCAGCAGTTGCAGCTGTCGTAATATATTGAAGTGTCTTTATCTTTTAATGCCAAGGTTAATTTGTCCATTTCTGCACAACTTGAAATTTTTTGAATAATCATCTCCTCTGATGGAACATGAGGATGTTTCCAATATTGTGCAAAAGCCAATCTGGCCACTGTCAAAATATGTATTATTATATATTTCACTTTTTTGGGTAGTTGTTTATCAAAGATCCCTAATAGAAAGGACTCTGCCTTAAATTCGATCTGTTCTCTTGTCATTTCCTCCAGCCAATTTCTAATTTTCTGCCAATATTTTTGAGCTTCTGTACAAGACCACCACATATGGAAGAAAGTTCCCTCTTTTTTTTTTTTTTTTGCATTTCCAGCAGTTCGGACTCATATTGGGGTGCATCTTCGCTAATCTCAAAGGAGGAAGGTGCCACCTGTAAAACATTTTATAGGCATTTTCTTTGTATGCTACCGATTTTGTGATTTTGAGGGATCTTGACAAACTAGAACCCAGGGCCATATCTAACAAAATGACATTCAATGTAGAGAAAAGTAAATCCTACACTTAGGCAAGAAAAACCCAAAGGACACATACAGATCAGATTTAATAGCAGTAACTGTGAAAGGGATCTCACAGTCTTACTGGACAACTACCTCAATATGAGCCAGCCGTGTGCTGCATCAGCCAAAAAAGCCAGTGCAGTCCTAAATTGCATTAACAAATACCACTCCATAAAGCCTTGGTAAGATCATACTTAGACTACTACATCCATTTTGATCACCACCACACTATAAAAAAGAGGTTGAGGCTCTAGAAAGAGTGCAGAGAAGAGCAACCAGGATGATTAGGGGACTGGAGGCTAAAACATACAATGAACAGTTGCAGGAATTGGGCCTGGCTAGTCTAAGGAAGGGAAGGACCAGGGGAGACAGGATAGCAGCCTTCCAGTATTTCAGGTGCTGCCACAGAGAGGAGGAGGGGGTCAAGTTATTTTCCAAGGCACCCGAAGGCCAGACCAGGAACAATGGATGGAAACTGATCCAGGAGAGATTCAACCTGGAAATAAGGAGGAATTTCCTGACAGTGAGAAAATTCCACCCATGGAACAGAAACTGCCTTCAGAAGTTGTGGGAACTTCATCCCTGAAGGCTTTCAAGAAGAGACTGGAGTGCCATCTGTCAGAAATGGTGTAGGGTCTTCTGCTTGGGCAGGGGGCTGGACTAGATGACCTACAAGGTCCCTTCCAACTCTGTTAATCTGAATAAAGACAGATGAGTGTCTTAGACTTTCAGAGAGCTGATTACAATCAACTAAGACAGAGTTTAGGGAGGATTCCATGGATGGAACTTCTAAAAGGGAAAGCAGCTCAAGAGGCTTGGGGAAACACTGAAAAATGAGATCATATAAAGCCCAGTTCCACCACAACACTGCAGAGAAAAAGAGAAACAGGAGACCCCAGGCGAAACCAACAGGGCTGCATAAAGAACTCTCTGAGAAACTGGTTGGTAGAAGGCAGCCAGGCAGCCTTCAAGAAGCTGAGAAAAAAAGGAGGGGTCTGTACCCAAACCCACCAGGGACGTATCTTAGTAGCTGATGCACCGAAGCAGCTGCATTTAGGGGCTTCTGAAGCCTCAGTCTGTCTTCTTCACAGACTGGTTGGGTTTTGGCAGTAATTGCATTCAGATGGCTTTTTTTTCCCCCTCTTCCTTTCCTTTTTTTCCTTCAAAAACGAGCTTTAAAAAATAAGCCCTTCCTTCGTTAGAAAAACACTCTGGCTCCCGCTTGCCTTTTTCAAATGTTCATACAGTCGCAAGACGTTTTCAATCCATTCAAAGGCAAGAAGAGAATTGCTTTTTGTTTTTGTTTTTTACTCCGGGTGCTTCTCGGAGCCAGAGAGCCACGAAAGATCTCCAGTAATGATAACACTCCCTTCCACAAGACATTTTGTTTTGTTTTATTTATTTATTTATTATGGTCCAATCAGGATACTGTCCAGTTGCTAGGTGACTCCAGTCCCTCCTTCTGAGCATCTGCAGGAACGTCCTTGGTTCCCAAGAGAAAGTATTTTGTTTTGACTACAACACCCAATTCTCTCTATTCCCCCCCTCCCTGTTCCTCTTATTTATTGATTGATTGATTTGATTTGTCAATCGCTTACAAGATAATAGGTATAAGTATAAATATGAGTAAGAAATACAGGAAATAGGTACAAATAAATGGGGACAATAGGACAGGGACAGTAGGCACGATGGTGCACTTATGCACGCCCCTTACAGACCTCTTAGGAATGGGGTAAAGTCAAGAATGGATAGTTTGAGGTTAAAAGAGTGGAGGTCAGAGGTTATAACAACAGAGTCAGGAAGTGCATTCCAGGCCTTGACCCCTCTGTGGCTGAAGTCAGACTTTCTGCAATCGAGTTTGGAGCGTTTTACATTGAGTTTGTATCTGTTGTATGCTCTTGTATAGTTGCGGTTGAAGATGACTGGTAGGACATCGTAGCAGATAATTTTGTGTACGTTGCCCTGAAGAGTTGGCACAGGAGGCTCTTCTCACACAACACACACCATGACACTGGCCTGGTCCAGGAATCCTTTTCCTGCTCCAGTGGTCACATTCATCTCATTCTCACCTGCGGTGGAGGTGGTGGCTCCAGGTTTAAAGCTGAATTTTCCTAGTTTTCCCAAGGACAATTTGCCCAGGAATACAATTTGGCACCCTTTGTCCATTGACAGATTAATAGAGTTGGACCAAGCAGGGGTGGGATGCTACCCACTTCTGCCTGGTTCTATAGAACCAGTAGCTCTGAAGAACAGTGACACTGAACCGGTTCTGTGTGTGCTGCTGTTTTGGCCCACTTGCCCACCCGGGCTCTTACCTGTCCTTTATTTCCCTGCTTTTTCAACCTCAGGTGCTTTGCGCGGCACAGCTGAGGTTGAAAAAGCAGGGGGAAAAGTGGCTTTTCAAACACTGCGCACCGGCACACAGCACTTTTCAGCTGTCCGGGCAGCACAGCTTATGATGTTTTACACGTGCCTGTAATCACCAAACCAGTAGTTACACCGGTTGAATCCCACCCCTGGTTGGAAGGGACCTTCTAGGTAGGGACCCTGGAAACAGTGAAGGACCGGCTCGTTGTGCCTCTGCCAGAGAAAATGAAGCTCAGGAAGGCTCCTCCCGAGCTCCGTTTTCACTGGCACACGGCTGCAGGTGGCCATCACAGCTGAGAATGGAGCCCAGGAGGGCCACCTGCGGCCCTCTGCTTTCACTGACAGAATGCTAGCAAAACAAACTACTAGCAAAAGTGGCATTCGATCACGAGTGACGTTGAACTGGCCACACACCCCTGGCCACAGCCACCCCATTCCCCCGCTCAAGGTCAAACACAACCCTGATGCGGCCGTCAGTGAAATCAAGTTTGACACCGCTGTTGTAGGTCATCAGTGGGATTCAGCCAGTTCGCACCACTTCGGGAGAACCAGCGGTTAACTTTCTGAGCAGTTCAGGGAACTCATTGTTGGAAGAAATCATTAGGGCAGAGAACTGGTTGTTAAATTATTTGAATCCCACCACAGAGGTCATCTAGTCCAAACCCCCCCACCCACCCAATCAGGAGATCCTATGCCATTTCTGACAGATGGCAAGTCCAGTCTCTTCTTGAAAGCCTCCAGGGATGGAGCTCCATAAACTTCCGAAGGAAACTTCTTTTCCAGGGGTTGATTGTTCTCACTGTCAGAAAATTCCTCCTTATTTCCAGGTTGAATCTCTCCTTGGTCAGTTTCCATCCATTATTCTTTGTCTGGCCTTCAGGTGCCTTGGAAAATAGCTTGATCCCTTCCTCCTCCTCTCTGTGGCAGCCAATGATCTGGTCACTGAGGTTCCTCCTTGAGGGTCACCGGACATTGCCCTCCAGAGTCCGAAGCCTGATTTCTGCAGACGTCTTTGTCTATAAAGTGCCTAACGGTGGTGGGATTCATTTTTTTTACTACTGGTTCTGTGGGCGTGGCTTGGTGGGTGTGTCTCAAGAACCTGTCAGAACCGGATGAATCCCCCCCTCTGCCTATGGCCCTTGCCAGCCCCTGCCAGCCCACGGCACTTCCTAACGCTTGCCTGTGCTGTCCCCACTGCACCATTGTCTGGGACTCTGCTTCATCCCATCTATAACCCATACTGTCCCACTGTGAGGACCCCCATTAAGTGATTGCATGATGAGCCAACATCACACTTCCCCGGTGCTCATTGCCACCTCAACCTGGGAGCTGCCTATATTGCTTTTATTATACACAGTAACAGAAACTTGTGAGTCTGAATGCACTCCTCCCTCCCTTTCTCTTTTTGTGACAACTAGGGGGCATTTTTTAATCAGGGTACATTTCTATGCTCTTTTCTCTGACCTTCTAGAGGCTGTTTTTCCTGTCCCTGATACTCCTCTATAAAGCCTGAGTAAGGCCACGCCTAGACCACATCTAGTTTTGGTCACCACACTATAAAAAAGACGTTGAGACTCTAGAAAAAGTGCAGAGAAGAGCAAGCAGGATGATGAGGGGACTGGAGGCTGAAACGCACGATGAACGGTTGCAGGAACTGGGCCTGGCTAGTCTAGGGAAGAGAAGGACCAGGGGAGACAGGAGAGCAGATTTCCAATACTTGAGGGGCTGCCTGAGAGAGAAGGGGGTCAAGATGTTTTCCAAGGCATATGAAGACCAGACAAGGAACAATGGATGGAAACTGAACAAGGGGAGATTCAACCTGGAAATAAGGAGGAATTTTCTGACAGTGAGGACAATCAACCAGTGGAACAGAAGTTGCCTTTGGAAGTTGTGGGAGCTTCATCACTGGAGACTTTCAAGAGGAGGCTGGACTGTCACCTGTCAGTCCATTTTCTGACAGTGAGGACAATCAACCAGTGGAACAGAAGTTGCCTTCAGAAGTTGTGGGAGCTTCATCATTGGAAGGGTCTCTTGCTTGAGCATGGGGTTGGACTACATGACCTACAAGGTCCCCTCCAACTCTGTTAATCTGTATCTGAGGTCCCTCAAGGCCACCCCCTCTGTCCACTACAAGTAAAGAACGTCCCCTCCACCAAAGCAGGAATCTGGACAAGAAGATTGCAGAGAGGCCCGTTCTCTGGCTTGAGCTCCTAACTGGATAGCAGTGTCGAGAATGAATAATCACCTGGGTATGACCTTTAAATCTTGACAGCTCTCAGGAGAGAAATATGAAGCTGCCATTAACTGAGGTACCACTTGGTTTCATCCCATCCAACCCCTGATTCGGACTCTCCTGGGGAGAGGATGCTGCTTGCTCTTTCTTCTTTGGGGCCTGGATATGGGCGCCTTCTGGGAACAGACCATCCCAGTTTTCCAACAAGCCAAACCCCTCCAGGTATGGTAAGGCAGACGGAGATCACGGCTTCTAGGAAAGACCACTGGGGAAACCCCGTTGGTCAGGTCTTCCCTGGTTTTGCCCCAGAGACAGCAAGCCATGGAAAGGGGGAGACTCTGGAAAGCAGGAATGTAGGAGACTGGAGGCTATAAAATATACGATGAACGGCTGCAGGAACCGGGCCTGGCTAGTCTAGGGAAGAGAAGGACCAGGGGAGACAGGAGAGCAGCCTTCCGATATTTGAGGGGCTGCCACAGAGAGGAGGAAGGGGTCAAGCTACTCTCCAAGGCACCCAAAGGCCAAACAAGGAACAATGGATGGAAACTGATCAAGGAGGGATTCAACCTGGAAATAAGGAGGAATTTTCTGACAGAGAGAACAATCAACCAGTGGAACAGAAGTTGCCCTCGGAAGTTGTGGGAGCTTCATCATTGGAAGCTTTCAAGAAGAGAGTGGGCTGCCACTGGTGAGAAATAGTGTAGGGTCTCCTGCTTGGGCAGGGGGTTGGAGTAGATGACCTACAAGGTCCCTTCCAACTGGTGATGGGATTCAAACATTTTTACTACCTGTCCTGTGGGTGTGGCTTGGTGGGTGTGGCAAGGGAAGGATACTGCAAAGTCCCCATTCCCTCCCCACCCCACTAACCTGCATTCCAGCTCCGTTCTCCTGTGCAGGGCAACCAAAGAAGAGCCAGATGATCAGGTGGGACTCAATGGGAGGCAGAGAAAAGATGGGGGTGGGGCCAGTCAGAGCGGGTATTTGATGGTTCTCTGAATTGCTCAAAATTTCCGCTACTGGTTCTCCAGAACTGGTCAGAACCTGCTGAATATCACCTCTGCTTCCAACTCTGTTAAACTGTAATCTGTAAAATGCCAGATAAAAAGCAGCGAAATGAGAAATTGACTCAAGCTCCATTACTGCACCATGAATAAAGATGAGCTGCAGGATTAGAGCCCATTGTGGGAACTGTATCCGCACAACTCTGGAGAAAGGTCCAGGACAATTGATGAAGCTCAAGGCTATGCACATTCCCATCCACCATAAAACGCCACACAGAGGAAGGTTGCCTACAGCAGCTGAAAGGTTTTTGCTTCCTGCAGCATTAGCCCAAGAACATGGATACATATTGTACAAACATGCCTTGTCACGAGAGAAGGAACAGCTGTGCTGGTCTCACTTGAAGAAAAGAGCTGAAGTTGCCTAGATTGGAACTTTCACACACACCAGAACTTGCAAAAATGAACTCTTGACATTCATAGCTATAGAGATTCTCAATCATCCAAATTATTGCTGTCCCAAAGGTGCTTTTTTTTCAAGAGGCAACTGGGCTTTTGTTTGAAGACGTTTAAAAGACACTGGCCACTTGTTTGAAGACAGCAAAGTCCATATTTTGGACAGAGAGGACCACTGGTTTGAAAGGGGGGTCCAAGAGGCCATCTATGTCCAAAGTGAACAGCCCTCCCTCAACAAAGGGGGAGGGATACGACATCATCTATTTCCAGTCTACAACTCAGTCTTCCAAGAAGACTCCACACCCATTTGCACCACTCAGGTGACCCTGAGGGCGCAGACAAACCTCCAAGTAGCCCAGGATGGGATTCAAATATCCCAGCAACCAGTTCGCGGCTCGGTTGCTGGGTGGGCAGGGCCATGGTGGGTGGGGCCTATCGGAACGTCCTGTTTCCGGCTTCCGGTGGGTCTCCAGAGCGCGGGGGAGGCTGTTTTCACCCTCCCAAGGGTCTAGAGGCCTCCCCTGAGCCTCTGGGAAGGCGGAAATGGCCTCCCCCAGGCTCTGGAGGCCCTCCGGAAGCTGGAAACAGGCCTGTTTCTGGACTTCTAGAAGGCCCGTTTTCCCCCCTCCCAGAGCCTCCATGCAGACCCTGCACTTACCTCCATCCCAAATGGGCCACATGGAGACTCCTGGGAGGGGCGGGGCCAGCCGGTCAGTTGAAATACCAGTTCAGCAAACCAGCTGTAAGTTTAACATTCGGTTCACCTAAACCGGTCCAAACCGGTAAAATCCCACCCCTGAGGCAGCCTCAATGACTCTCTCAAAAGGATGCGAATGACCAGCTGCCTGCAAGGAATATAAATCCTTCCGTTCCTCACCATCCAGTCAGAGCTGAAGAAGCTTCTTGGGTGAGAAGTGAAACGTCTTCCAAAGGAAAAAAAACAAGAAAGTCCAGTTGCCTCCTGGAAAAAAAAAAAAAAAAGCACCTTTGGGACATTTCAACATTCATGTATTCCAAGGCCTGAATAATCGCCCCCTTCGAGTTTGGGATTCCTGTCAAAGGAGGAGACCCGGAGCTCCTGGTGGAACCCAGAGAAGGTTCACAGACATGTTTCCGTTCAAAAAATCTTCCCCCTCCCTTAATTCTGGGAAGTGTTTTATGCACCTAGCTTTAAAATGGACTAAATATCCTGACAGCATCGTTGCATTAACCGAGCGCACAGATGGCTCCATTTTAAGCAACAACAGCCGCTTCCTACACGAACGCAAATAAAACGAGGCCTTGGGGAACAGCTTGCATGGAGGAGGGCTGTGCAGATACCCACTCACATCTCCTTCCCAGGAGGGGGACCACAGGACATGACAGTTGCTGTCGCTGTTTTGTTCTGCTTTGGGTCACAAGGCCCAAACCCTGTTGGGTGATCAAGGCTGTTCAGGCAAGAGGCTGGCAGGGAGGGGTGCTGGAAGAGGGGCTCACATCCTCCCAAGAGTCTTTCATCGACACAATGTTGAGCCATGCTGTGTCCTGCCACCTGACCTGCATGGCTGCAGTGCTTGTGGTCCCTGTCCAGCCTCATTCTTGGCATTGGATGGAAAAGGATGAATGTTATCCACCTGTTGTGACCCAGCTCTCCAAACACAACAAACCCTCTGAAGTTGAAGCAATGATTCCTTTATTAGGAGCGCTGGCAGCCCCGCCAAAAAGTTTCTCTCTCACCACAGGCTAACAAGTCCGTCCGGCAGGGACATGAATAATTGTCTGCCGCACCTATTCATCTCTGCCCCCCACCTTTTATCCCCAGAGCCTAGGGTGGGGCTTCACTAGCAGCAGTAGCTCTTCTGTCCCGAGGACCGGCCCATAGATTTCCACGGCTCTCCTCTCCTCTGCCTTCTGCGCACCCATGCCTCAGGCACTGGACCCAGCTGTTCCTCCTCTTCCTCATCAGCCCCCTCCAGACCTGGGAGCTGTTGACTCTCCATTTGAGGCCTGAGGGATGGCCCAGGCTCTGCCTCTGTCTGTCTCTCTCTCTGCCAGCTCCATTCCCTCTTCCCCCTCGGAGCTCTCAGGTTGCCTTGATGCTCACCCTGACTCCCACGTCACCTCCTCCTCCTCTGATTCGGCTGCTGGAGGCCACAACACCACCCCTTGATTCGATTGAGGAACGAATCAGGGTTGGGTTTGACCTCAGGGAGGCCAGGGGTGGGCATGGCCAGCTCGACGTCACTCGTGTAATCAAAGGCCACTTTTGCTAGTAGTTTGTTTTGCTAGCACTCTGCCGGTGAAAACAGAGCTTGTGTGGGCAGCGGGTAGCCCTCCTGGGCTATGTTTTTGGCTGTGACGGCCTCCTGCCTCCCTCTGCCAGCAAAAACGGAGCCCGGGGGCATGTCAGGGGCATCTGGGGTGGCCCAAGCACTCTGCCTGTGAAAAGGGAGCTGGGGAGGAGCCCTCCTGAGCTCTGTTTTCACTGGCAGAGGCACGACAGGCCGGTCCTTTGCTCTTTCTAGGGTAGCCCCACAGGCCAGATCTAAGCACCCTGTGGGCTGGATCTGGCCCACAGGCCTTGAGTTTGACACCCCTGGTCTAGAGGAAGGGGGTTGCTAAGGCCCAGCAGGAGCCCCGTTTCTCAGGAGCCCCCGATGGAGGCAGGAGAGCAGGCAAAGCTGGATTTTTCAGTGTCAGAGAAGCACCTTAAAAGCGATGCTGAAAGGCCCCTTGGAGCCCCCTCCAAGCTTTGGAGCACAAGGTGCGGATCGGAGCACCTTGAGAGGAAGCTGGAGGGCAGGAGAAGGACTGGAGTGCCGAGGAAGAATCCGATGGAGAGAGAAAATCAACCTTGATTTGAGAACATGGCTGACATTCAAACCAAGGTTGTGTTTTTTTTCTTACATTCACAGCTCAATGTTTCCGAGAACAAGCAGCTAATTTGAATTTTGAGCTGCTTCTTATTTTATAGAAAAGCACTTGTACTAAAGCAAATGACATTTAAATTGACTCATTTATTGCATTTCTCAATTACAAAGCAGCAGCTGCTAGATAAAAGAAGAGAGAAAATACTTGTTTGCATTAACATACAGAGGGGCCAAACGTAGTTGCTAGTTAAATAAAGCCAACACCCCCATAGATGTAGGATGCAGTGCCAGCTGAATACCAAGAAACATGGGTATTTCTGCCATTTTCCTTTTAAAAATAGTTGAAATCTTTCATCTGCAACTGTCCGATCAATCTTCCATTGTTTGGAAGGAGCCAAGAGCATTGCATGCTTACTTCCTGGATATTTATTCAGAGAACAGACACACAAAAGAAACCCATTTTTGACAGTTTTACATTTACCTTATTGGTTGGAATGGAACATTCTCCATCAATATTTCTCAATAACCTTGCCACATTCATTTCCTTGAAGTAAAGCACAAAAGAAATTGTCAGATAAAATAACTGAAGAATCTTGATTAAAATCCCTTCCACCTAGAAAAGTTAATTTAGCAAAATTCATCCCAGGTGGGAAGGAGAGTACTAAGAGTAAACCAGGATTTTAAATCAAGGAAGAAGAACTTTGTGTGGTCCTCTCTGACCAGACTTTTCAACCCACATCTTCTGCTTGATTTCTCAGTTGGCTGCATTCTGTCCAAGAAGCCTTTGAACTCAATTGGCCTATGGCTCTAAATAAACAGTTGGTTTAGTTTACTTTATTGTCATTGCACCTCATACAACAAAATTAAATGCCATCTTCAGTGTACATTATAACTATAAAAATAAAACACAAGCACACATCCTTCACATTCTATACAATTGAATTGAAAATCCCTGATATTGCATTCATATTGCACAATACAGTAGAATTCAGTATAGTTACTGCCCTGGGATAGAAGCTGTTTTTCAGCCTATTTGTCCTTGTTTTTATTATCCTGTATCATCTGTTAGATGGTTTAAAAATAGTTTAAAAAAAGGGTTCCCAGGATGAGATGGATCTTTAAGGATGTTTTGAACTTTCTTAAGGCAGCAGGAGCTCTAAAGCTCTTCCAAAGAGGGGAGAGAGCAACCAATGATCCTCTAGGCAATGATGTTAACCCTCTGGAGTGCTTTCCTATCTGCCCCTGTGCAATTGGCAAACCATACAGAGGTGCAGTAAGTTAAGATGCTCTCTATGGTGCAGCGGTGGAAGGTCACCAGCAGATTCTCATTCAGTTGTTGTTTTCTGAGAAGCCTCAGGTATATATCTCTGCTGGGCCCTTTTGACCAGGGCTGCAATGTGAGCCTCCCAGGTCAGGTCCTCTTTTAGGGTAACACCCAGAAACTTAAAACTGGCCACTTGCTCCCCTCGGTCTCCATTGATAAGCAAGGGCTGGATGTCTGATCTGTTCCTTCTGTAGTCCACTATAAGCTCCCTGGTCTTATTGGTGTTGAGGACCAAGTTGTTATCTTCACACCATGAAAGCAACCGGTCCACCTCATCTTGGTAGGCAGATTCATCCCTTCTGGAGATGAGTCCCACCACTGTTGTATCATCTGCAAATTTAGTAATAGTATTACTAGCATGAATGGGAATGCAATCATGCACATAAGGAATATAGAGTAAGGGACTCAACCAGTGGTGGTATTCGACTGGTTCTGCCCAGTTGTGGAGAGCCAGTAGTGGCGATGAGCAGTGGAGACCAAACCGATTCTTTTCGCTGCTCTGTGTTTGGCCCACCCGCCAGCCCGGACTCCCATACTCACTTTTATGGCCAGAATTCAAAGCGCAGCTGCTTTGCGCAGCGCATAATAGTGCCGCGCGGCAGCTGCTGCAGCGACCAGCTTTGTCCAGGCTTGCAGGAGGCAAGTTAGAATGCCTCTGTGCCTGTGCAAAGTGCGTGTTTGGCATGCATGTGCACGCAAAGTGTGCATGCACGCAAAGCGCGTCCACCAAGCCATGCCCACCAAACCGGTGGCACCTTTAGTTGAATACCACCACTGGACTCAACATGCAACCCTGTGGTGTACCAGTGTTAAGAATAAGGGCTGAAGAGGCATGAGTGCCTAATCTGACCCTCTGTGAGTGGCCAGACGGGAAATCCATCATCCAAAGTTCTTAGAGAGACTCCTGGGGTCAGCTTCCTGAATCCAGACCCTTAGCACAAAGCAATTCCTTTTTCTTGCTATTAGGAACCTTGATGAACAACTGCAGAATTGAGATCCAAGTGGCTGGTCAACTTTTCTGGGGCTGCTCCTCTCTTGCTCAGCTCCATTGTCCCCAGACCTTTGGGCACAGGAGACCAGGCAGCAATCTTGTGCATTTCTCTGTCTCCATTTCCTCTCTTCTCCCTTTGGGTTCTTCTTCCTAAAGCCCTTGGAAGAATTTTCTAAAGAATCTGACGGCGCTCGGCCATATGTCCCTCTCCAAGCAGCGAGGTGAAGTACCGTGCTGTTTTTAACTGAGTTTGTCATTTTAATTGTTTTTATGGTATTTTACGATACATAGGATTATATTGGAGCTGCTTGGCAGTTTGGCAGAATTGGGTAGGTTACAAATCATGTCAGGAGATAAATAAGGGGTGGAGATCGCAAATGAAAGATGTGCCAACAAAAACAACAAGAACCAATTGTTGGGTCTGTGTGATGGTGTTAGACTCCCCAAGAAAGGGGAGTCTGTCTTGAAGCCTGCAGTGGGGCAGATCTGCCCCCTCCCCAAGGAAGTTACTGCCAATCAGTGGTGGGATTCAAAATTTTTTACTACTGGTTCTGTGAGTGTGGCTTGGTGGGCATGGTGTGGCTTGGTGGGTGTGGCAGGGGAAGGATACTGCAAAATCCCCCTTCCCTCCCCACCCCACTAACCTGCTTTCCAGCTCCATTCTCCTGTGCAGGGCACCCAAAGAAGAGCCAGCCAATCAGCTGGGACTTGGGAGGCGGAGGATAGATGGGGCGGGGCCAGTCAGAGGTATTATTTGCCGGTTCTCCAAACTACTCAACATTTCCACTACTGGTTCTCCAGAACCGGTCAGAACCGGCTGAAGACCCACCTCTGCTGCCAATCCCAATAGGTTTGAACAATTGTCATTTTACACTCGAGCCATCCCTTTCTGGAGAAGGTTATTGGGAAGGTAGTTAGACAACAACCACACAGAAAATGATCTGGATGAGTTTCAATTGGATTCCAGGCCAGGATTCAGCTCTAAGATAATTTGCACAGCCCATGACTTTCAATGTAATTTAGTGAAACTTTTGTGAACAAAATAAATGAAATGAAATAAATGAGAGAATTGAATTAGGAAGGAATGGGAACATTTTAACTACTCAATGTTTTATAAAATACAAGTGAAGTGTGGGGGAAGTAACGATGGAAAGTTTATAAGTGTTCCCATAGAAGAATGATACTTATTTGAAAAGTAAAGTGTAAAATGTTTAAGATTTAAATGAATATTAATATCAATGATAGAATTGAATTGGTATGTATTGTTGTTTTAATTATATTATATATTTATAATTTTTTCTTTTTTAAAAAAAAATACAGTGTGTAGTTTTAGAATGTATCAAGCAGAATCCGAAAGGAAGTTATGTATTATATTAAGTGTTATAACGTTAGGGGAAAGATATAAAGGCGTCATACTCCAATTAGTGATTACAGGAGAAATTTTGTTTGATGAGAAAAGATAATAAACAGTTGAAACAGGACAGACAAAGAATATAAGTATGATGATTTGAATTGAGATGAAATAAATAAAATAAAATTAAGAAAGTTGAAAGAGGGGAGAAGCTATACAGAAAATGTAGAATGGTAATAAGATATGGAATAGAATATAAAAATGAGCATGAATTTGAATTTATGTCTGTACGAAGAGATGTAACCGGGGATCAGGCTGCTTTCAAAAAAGATGTTTTATGTTTTTATGTCTTATGTTTTGTTTGTTTATGTTTGTTTTTAAAAATCAATAAATTTTTCAAAAATAAAAGAAAAGCCCTGAGGCTGTTCACCTGTCACACTAATAAGCCATGTTTGTTTTAAGGTACTTTTTGGATAAGCCAGTATCTGTCTTGCAACTGAGGAAGAAGAAAAAATATTGCAATTTGTTGCTTCAATGCCTGGTTTATATTTCTTCCTTTTATTTATTCTCATCTCACTAAACAACAACTGTAAAGAACAATCCATCTGCAAACAAAGAGGGTGACTTAATGCTCTACTCAAGCTGTGCTTTCTTCATTCACACGCTCTACTAAACAAGGAAACCCTAGAAGAGGTAGGATGAATGCATGGAGAGCCGACAGCTACGGAGACCCAGGGGGATGTGAGCAGGGGTGGGATTCAAAATTTTTAACAACCGGTTCTGTGGGTGTGGCTTAGTTGATAGGTGTGGCTTGGTGGTCATGTGATCGGGTGGACATGGCTTGGTGGACATGTGACTGGCTGGGCGTGGCCAACTCAACATCACTCATATCGAGACACGCATCTCCTCCCTGGGCTCTCATGACTGTGGGGATGCTGCAACAGTCGTAAGTGTGAAAAATGGTCATAAGTCACTTTTTTCAATGCCATGGTAACTTTGAATGGTCACTCCACACAAGCAAAGTACCAGAAAAGGAGGGGGGGGAAAACTCCAGAGAAGTTCCAGAGACAGGAAGTCTAGTCCTGCCAAGAATGTAACAAGGCTTAATGGAGAGGCAGTTTCTGTAAGCAACACCAGAACGTTTCCTTCCTGCCTTCCTTACAGGATTAGACCAGTAATTTCTTCTAACAACCGGTTCTCCGAACTGCTTAGAATGTTAACAACTGGTTCTAGTGAATAGGTGTGAACTGGTAGAATCCCACCCCTGTATGTGAGGTGGGGTGGGATGCATTTTAAAGCAGCTATTGTGACTCTTTTCGACTCCTCTGGATACAGCTCAGATCCTCCAATTCTGCACCCGAGCCACACAAGGACTTGGCAAACTTGGTTTGATGAACCGCAGCGCCCACAAACCTCTGTTTTGGAAAGCAGCTTGGAATTCATTAACCAGGTAGGCTGGACTGAAGTGTCCAGGCACGAGAAGCAGAGTATACGGCATTCTGGGGTGTGCATGCACGTTTGAACTTCGTCCTTGTGAATCGCAGAGATGTTTTCTTTTGAAAGGAAAGGCAATCCCTCCGACACATGGAGCCTGTCGGCAAGATTAACCCTGTCTCTGTGACATCCTGGGTGAGCTTCTCTGAAGGACACCCGCTTGCTTTCTTCTCTCTCCCTGGTTTCCGGGAGAGAAATTGGTGCTGTTACTGTGGCAACTGCCTGATTGCCTTGGCTTCTGCCTGCGGGAAGAGGAGGCTGTTCTTAAAGGAGCAAGGAGGCTGCTGAAAGCCTGGGGGGGGGAGAGGGTTGTGGGGGGAGGAGAAGCAAGTTTCCCCCATCTCCACATCCCAGGAAGAAGGCCCAGGGCAGGTTACCTGGCACAGGCCAGCACTGTGCTGTGTACATATTGAAAGTCACTCTCTCTCTCTCTTTCCTCTTTTCTCTCTCTCTCTCTCTCCCCCTCCCTACCTTCTTCCCCTCCCTCCCTTCCTGTCCCGTTCCCCACCCCCACACTCCTTTCTGGAAAATGTCAGAAGTCTGACCTATCCATCTTTCTGCTTCCAAGCAGCCGGTCAATTGCCCCACTGGGGGAGAAGTCTTAGAGATTCTCAGCCATCCAGATTGTCCCAAAAGTGCTTCTTTTTCAGGAGGCAACTGGACTTTCTGGTTTTTTTTTCTTTTGAAGATGTTTCACTTCTCATCCAAGAAGCTTCCTCTGCTCTGACTGGATGATGGTGGGGAAGGGAAGGGTTTATATTCCTTGCAGCTGGTTATTTACATCCTTTAGAGCAAGGGTCTTCCAACTTGGCAAGTTTAACACTGGTGGACTTCAACTCCCAGAATTCCTGAGCTAACCTGACTGGAGGAGGAATTCTGGGAGTTGAAGGGCACAAGTCTTAAAGCTGTCAAGTTGGAAGACCCCCTGCTTTAGAGGGTCACTGAGGCCACTTGGAGGGTTTATCTGTGTCCTCAGGGTCACCTGAGTGGTGCTCAGTTCCTGTAGTCTGCCATTTTTCCCTCTGGAAATCCATTCCTCCTCCCACACCATTCCAAGGGGGTTCCTCCCAAATTGTATAGCTAGAAGTCTGTAGGAATGAATTTCCAGAGGGGAAAAAAAAAGTAGACTACAGGAACCATTTGCACCACTCAGGTGACCCTGAGGACACAGGTAAACCTCCCAATGGCCTCAACGGCCCTCTAAAAGAATGCAATTGACCAGCTGTCTGCAAAGAATACAAATCCTTCCATTTCCCACCATCCAGTCAGAGCTGACGAAGCTTCTGGGATCAGAAGCGAAATGTCTTCAAAGGAAAAAAACAAGAAATTCCAGATGCTTCCTGGAAAAAGCACCTTTGAGACCCAAATGGGGAATAAGTAGAACATAAATATAATTCTTATCTTATTTGTTTTTCAGTAGTAGGGGAAGGCCCCTCTCCTGCCCTCTTCATCCCATCCTCTTAATTCACAAAACCCACCAAGCCATTTAACAGGGTTTGCAAGTTTACCCCTGACTGACTGTAGATCCCCTTTGGGGGCACAAGATGCTCCTGCTTTATAAATTTTATTTTTATTTTTCCTTCTCTCCAAGAAAGAGCAGCATATCAATAAAACGGTGACAGATGCTTTGGCCATTATTGGTCAGGGATAAGGATGCCAGGATGGGAGGATACTAACGATTTGGAGTGGTTTCTCTCAAGGTCTGTGTGGGATGAAGGCGGGGATGATGGGAATTGAAGTACAGCCTCATGGAGAGTGGTGGGGAGGCAGCAGGGGTGGGCTTCAAAAATTTTAGCAAGGGGTTCTCTGCCCGGTTGCTGGGGGGCGTGGCAAAAAACTCCCAAGAACAGTTTTTAAAGGGGAGAAATTCCATCCAACCCAAAGTACATATAAATTATAACTGTAAAACCAACACAAACCACATTGCAGCAATTAACGAGACAGGGCAGGATAAAGAATTGCAGACTTCAAAAGATAACGAAACACACACAGTTGGGAGGATGCCAGAACTCAGCTAAGACTTGACACAAAGATAATTCACGCTTTGCTTCCAGAAAGGAGCTCTGTGCAAACACCCTCTTTATCCTGTTTTTCCAGCTGCAGCTAAGAAGGGAATCAGGGCCTCTTTCTTCCCCGTAAACCACGTTGCTCCCTTATCCGTTCCTCCCTGCGTGCCCTAGGATGAAGAGGGGGCGGGCCTGGGACTTCCTCTGAATGCCCAGCCAGACTGTGCCCTTCCCCAGTTTCCTCCACAGCCACCGGAGCCACACTCAGCTGTTCGACCTCCCCCTCGGAATCAGACTCCAACAGGGGCATGACAGATTTGGGGGTTCTCTGAACTGCACAGAATCTTAGCTAGGGGCTCTCCCAAACCCCTTCGACCCCCCAGCAGCCCACCCCTGGGAGGCAGCATTGGGTGCATCTGTGAGCCAGCTGCTTAAGCACAGCTGGTGACTCCTAGACTGGATAGGAAACCCAGCTGGGTGGAGGTGCCTGGAAGTGGCAGACCCCTACAAAGAAGGAAAGAAGGGAATGGGCAGCAGCTCTTTCCCAGATGCAAAAGAAGAATCTGAGGGCCCCAAGACTAAAGAATGAAAAACTTACCAGAGAGAAGAAGGACCTTAAAACAGCCTTGATCCAATGAAACAAAGAAACCTCTGCAAAGCTGAAGAACATCCTGGTTTTGCTTGCAACCCCTCTCCCTATCAGGGTCTTCCACCCATCATCCTTGCCCTTGGGGCACACGTAGATTTTAAACAAGACCCACTACCCTAGGTTGCCCACCCTGTCCATGAGGATAAGGGAGGTGCTTCCTGGGACACCTGAATCAGACAGGAAGGACCCACCACCTACCATAAGCCAAAACGGGGTGGAGAAAGTTTCTTCGTTTCTTCATTGCAACTCTAAGGAAACTGCCGTCTTTGCGGCGGATGCAAAGCAAGTCATCTTGTACAAGTCCACTAGGGTCTCCTGGCCAGGGTGAGCCATCCTCTTTTGCTGGTTTCATTTTAGGTAACCCTGTTGTGTGAACTCAGCCACTGAGTCCAGGGGTGGGATTCTACAGGTTCGCACCTATTCGCTAGAACCGGTTGTTAACATTCTAAGCAGTTCGGAGAACCGGTTGTTAGAAGGAATTCCTGGGCTAATCCTGTAAGGAAGGCAGGAAGGAAACGTTCTGGTGTTGCTTACAGAAACTGCCTCTCCATTAACTCTTATTACATTCTTGCAGGACTAGACTTCCTGTCTCAGGAGCTTCTCTGGAGTTCTTTCCCCCTCCTTTGCTGGTACTTTGCTTGTGTGGAGGGACCCTTCAAAGTTACAATGGCATTGAAAAAAGTGACTTATGACCCTTTTTCACACTTACGATTGTTGCAGCATCCCCACAGTCATGAGAGCCCAGGGAGGAGACGCATGCCTTGATGTGAGTGATGAGTTGGCCACGCCCACCCAGTCACATGACCCCCAAGCCATGCCTACCAACTAAGCCACACCCAAAGAACCGGTTGCTAAAAAAATTGAATTCCACCTCTGACTGAGTCCAAAGCAATTCCTTTTCATCCTCTTACTTTTTTGGGGTTGCTTTGCAATTGAACTCCAAGCTGAGGAGCCCCCTGTCATGCCCCAGCTACAGAGCCTGAACCTGCAGCGGAGGACGAGCCAGAGCTGGAGGTCAAAGGGGAGGCTTTGTTGGCTTCAGAGGCAGGTGGGGAGGAGAAGGCCGAAGCAGCCCAGGGCTCCTCGGGATTGGGGTGGCTTGTTAGCAGCGAGAAATGGGGCCAGGATGATAGAGAGAGGGCAGGCAGTGGAAATGAGGAGTGACAGAGTTCAGGCAATGAGCAAGGACTGCCCCCTTCTGATCCCTGAGCACGGAGAGTGGAGAGAAGGCGGGAACAGCACAAGCTGACCCGACAACTCAGTATGAGAGTGCCCCGTCCCTCTTCACAAGGCACACATGAGGACTGAGATTTAAGGAGACACTATGGGGAGGGGCATTTGTCAGGAAGAAATGCCGAATTCACGGAGTGTTGAATGCCAATGTTTTAACTTTCCTGGATTCCTTGCATTCTTTCTGGATTTCTTGCTTTGCAGCCGTGGTGCTCACAGTGCTGGGCTGGACTATTTGCTTGAGGGGTGAGTGTGGGTATGTCATCACTTTGCTCTGGGACTTGGCCAGAAACATGGGTAGCATTGGGGGAAATTTGGAGCAATAAAGGGGCTGTTTGAACTGCCAGCTGCCTTGGTTACCTATGTGCCATGCCCTGTATCATCACAGCTTTCATGTTAGGTAACCATGTTGTGTGAAGTCATCCACTGAGTCCAAAGCAAGTCCTGTTCATCTTCTTACATTCTTGGGGTCCCCCTGCAATCAAACTCCAAGATGAAGAGCCCCAGATGTGTTCTAGCAGGGAGATTCTTACGGGACTATAGAGGTGAACCAGAAAGAGTAAGTAGCTTATTTTCCAAAGCACCAGAGGGCAGGGCGGGAAACAATGGATGGAAACTAACCAAGGAGAGAAGCAACTTGGAATTAAAGAGAAATGTCCTGACAGTGAGGCCAATTAACCAGTGGAACAGCTTGCCACCAGAAGTTGTGGGCGCTGCAATACTGGAAGTTTTTAAGAAGAGTCTAGACAGACACTTCTTGGACTAGAAGACCTCCAAGGTTCCTTCCAGCTCTATTCTGATTGATTGATGGGTGGATTTCCATCTTTGGAAGCCATATAGCAGATTCTGAAGACATGCAAATGTTGGTTTGTTTCTTGCTGTTTTCCTAGGCCTTCTGGGAACATTCCTTTGTTCCTTAGTTGGATGCATCATATTATTGAAGTTTTTCTCCATTCAGACTGAGGATTGGCCCTCAACAAGGACATGACAAATATTTGATACTGTTAGCTTACATTGAAAAACCGTTCGTTTTAGTCTGTTTGCCTGCGTCCAACCAGAGATAAAATTAGCAAACAATTGCTTTTTTTGCGACAGCTGGGACTACTAACACAGTGTCACTATTGTGACAAGATAACTGGCTTCAGGTAACTCCAAACTAGGCTAAAATGGGGTTGGCATATTGTGGGAACCCAGCCAATACTTTAGCATGTATCATACATTAAGTTGCTCTGTTTCCTAGGGTAAAGTGGATGCCATAATAGTTTAATTAACCTGAGTTTAGGAATGAAGGTGCATCAACCTCCATGCACTGAAATTGATTAGATTCAGTGCCAGAACTCCCCAAAGCAGATGGACCACATGCCTCCAAAAGGACAAGCTGTGTGGTGTTATACCATCCTTTGTCAGGTTTGAAAGCCATATTCCATGTTGCCACATAGCCTGAGAAAGGGGGAAGGGAGGTGATTCAGTTGAGTGGTTCTAAGTAGACAAAACAAAACAAAACAAATCTTAGTTCAAGGTTATTAAGTGTGGTGCCGGATGGAAAAAGGATCTTACACTGGGACGGATCGTGATTGGTCCATGTGATGTGATGATGGTAAAAAGGGGGTGGATTGTAGTTTGGGACATTGTGGGAAGTCTGGGAAACTTTTAATTTCGAGATTCCACAGATGTGCCAGGTGCTATTCTAATAAAGGTACTTTTGAGATTATGCTTGTCTAGGAGTTACTGATTGGAATGGAGGTTTGCTGGACCACTGACATCCCTATTATGATTTGCAACATGCAAAATCTCTGCTCCAAAGGGGGGTCTGTTCAGAACAGCCTTTTCAAGAACCCAAATAACAAATTTCTGGGCAGAACGACTTTCTGAGTAGCTTCAGGAGAAGGAGAAGAAGAAAATCTGCAGGACTTCCCTTCTGGGAGATGGATTGGATTGGGGGAACCAGAGAAGGAGAACATGCGCACACATTCTTTGGCTGCCTTGAGATTAAACAACTGCAAGACATCCCACTCCTCCCCATCTCTTTTCTCCTTCAAAAGAAAGTCCAAGATGAGCTGTTCTTTCAGTCAGGGCTATAGATGAGTGTTTTTTGGTGCAACCTTAAAAGATCATTTTGAATTCACCCCACAAAGCCACCGGATCCCACTGGGGCCCTGCACCCGCCGAAGGATCTGGACCTTCTCTCAAGGCTTCCCCAGCCCACTGACCAGAAGAGATCAAAGAGGAAGGAAGCCATCAAAGGGATCGAAAGGGATCAAAAGGCAAGTTGCTCCCTCAAGGTAAGGTGGCTCAGTTCTCTCTTTCAAGGATGCGCCTAGGTTGACCTTCCATCATGGAACAGCCTTTTCTCCCTCTTGGATTTTTTTTAGGGTGATTAACAGATAAACAGAATTGGAAGGGACCTTGTAGGTCATCTAGCCCAACCCCACCCCCTGCCCAAGCAGGAGACCCTACACCATTTCTGACAAATGGCAGTCCAGTCTCTTCTTGAAGGCTTCCAGGGATGATGAAGCGCCCACAACTTCCGAGGGCAACTTCTGTTCCATGGGTTGATTGCTTTCACTGTCAGGAAATTCCTCCTTACTTCCAAGTTGAATCTCTCCTGGATCAGTTTCCATCCATTGTTCCTTGTCTGGCTTGATTTGTAAGCTTGATTTATAAGGGTGGGTGGGTATGCATCACAACTCAGACAGAATTGTGTTGAGCAACTATCTTTGGTTTCCAACTCTCCAGCCATGTAGGGTTACATGTTTATGGGCCCATAGCACAAGAACAAAAAAAAATTGGGGGGCGGCGGGGGGCGGGATACCTATGGACTCTAACTGGTTTCTGTTAGGGATAACATTGTTTACCCTAACTGGTTTGGGTAAAAATAATAAATATGGTATCATGGTTTGTTAGTTAAAGTGTGTGTAACTTTAACAGCAAGAATGTAATTAAGGGTGTGGTTGTAAAAGCACTATATAAGAAGTGAGGCAATTGCAGCTCGCTTTCTCTGGCTTGAAGATCTCTAATTACTGAATGGATTGATGACTGCGTTCTTGCTGGAACGGGGAGAGATAAAGGAGTGTTTATTTTCTCAACGGAGAGAAGATAAAGATTGGACTGATTTATTGTAAGTGAACTGACATTGGCTACTCAACACGGACTTTGCAAATAGAGTATCCCCGACAAGACTTGACTGAAATTGATATATGACTAATGGACCGTTATTTTGACTATGCTATAATTCTTAAATGGAATAAACTATATTTTTGATAGCACAAGCGTATCTGTATTTTTTACTGCGTGTTAACTAGAAAACTTATCTCACACATTTTCCTGTCTTCCTATCTGACTTCGGTGCACGTTCTGTTTAGTTTGTTTTCCTTAACACCCGTTGGGGAATCCAGGCTTAACAGACAGAATTGTGTTTCACTGTCAGGAAATTCCTCCTTACTTCCAAGTTGAATCTCTCCTGGATCAGTTTCCATCCATTGTTCCTTGTCTGGCTTGATTTGTAAGCTTGATTTATAAGGGTGGGTGGGTATGCATCACAACTCAGACAGAATTGTGTTGAGCAACTATCTTTGGTTTCCAACTCTCCAGCCATGTAGGGTTACATGTTTATGGGCCCATAGCACAAGAACAAAAAAAATTTTGGGGGGCGGGATACCTATGGACTCTAACTGGTTTCAAGTTCCAATCCAGAGAAATCTGGAATCCCCTGCGCTAATTAGACCCCCCCTCCAGAATTGCAGCAGGTCCGTCAGGCCAAACCAGCGGGGGTTTTCAGCACCCACCTGGAGGGAAAACTGCCCCAAATGGAGTTCGTCTAAAAACTTTCAAGGAAGGGGGCGGATGATGCGGCTTTGCCTGCCAGGACCAAGAACGACCCGAGGGGCTGCTGCCAGAAGCATTTGCTGGCCAAGAGGAGCGACCTGAACCTGAAAGGATCCGAAGTCCCAAAGCTGCTTCCCTCCCACCACAAGAGGCAACTGGACTTTCTGGTTTTTCTCCGAAGACGTTTCGCTTCTCATTCAAGAAGCTTCTTCAGTTCTGACTGGTTGGTGGGGAAGGGAAGGATCACAAGGTGGGGGGGCGAGAGCAGAGGCAGGAGGGGCGAATGCTCTCCCACGGGGGTGGGGTGGGGGCTGGTGCGCTTGAAGAGCCGGGTGGCCCAGGCGGCTTGCTGGGCAGAGGGCGGGCGGGGGCATCGCTTGCCCCTTCCGAGGCTGCCTCACTTTCCCTCTGTTTAGTCAAATGTGTGTCCCCCCGTCGCTTGATGTCACATCCGCTCCCGGCTCTGCTCTCGCGGCGCCCGCCTCCCCTCCCCTCCTCCCCTCCTCCTCCCTGCCTTCTCCGCCCGATCCCCCGCGCCCCTCTTCTCCTTCCTCCTCCACCTGCTTTCCCAGGCAAACTTTTGGCAGCGGCGGAGCGGAGACCGCCCTTCCGGGCTCGGCTGGGCTCTGCTTCCCGCCAGCCTCTTCCCGGCCTGGGGAGCCACCGGCAGGGCAGGCGGGGCGACGGAGAGGAAGCCGGGTCGGGGGAGCCGCGCCCGGCAAGGATGCCCCCTGCCTCCAGCCGTCCCGCCTCGGGCTGCTAAACCGCCCGCCGCCGCCGCCGCCCCAGAGCCGCCCCAGAGCCCGCCAGCGCCTCCTCGGCGGGGCTGCGAAGGGAGTCGGGAGCGCCGAGTCGCCTGAACCGGAGGAGGCGGCCACCGCCGCCGCCGATGCCCGTGGCTGGAGCCGCCCGCCGAAGCCATGCCACCCGCCCGCAAGCTGCTCAGCCTCCTGGTCCTGCTGCTGATGGGCACCGAGCTCAGCCAAGTAGGTGCCCCCGACGCCCGACCCCCTCCCTCCTCCCTCTGCCCCCGCCCCACCAACCGCCCCCCGGGTTGGGAAAGTTGGGGTCCCGCCGCCGCTCGCGGACGCCCCGGGGCAGCCGGACGCTGTCCGAGGTGCTGAACGGCGGTCCGCCCGTCGCCCCCGTTCGAGCCGCTGGGTGGGGCTTGGCGAAAGGCTGCCCGGCCAAGTCGGGGAAGGGGCAGCGCGGGGCCCCCTCCTCTCCTCCTCCTCCTCCTCCCCGGCCCCCAGGCCGGTCTGGAGCCTCTCCCGCTCCCCGAGTCCCTTCGTGGTGGCCTCCGTGTGAAGGACTACGCGGAGTCGTCGGGAGGACGGGCTGGCCAGGGGTCTTCCCGGAGAGCAAGGAAGTCTGTTCCGGGCTCCCCGCCTCCGGACCTCCCTTCCGTACCGTGCTGGAGCGTCCCCCTCCCCAAAACAACCTTTCCTTGGCGGTTTCCCTGGGCGAGAGTTTCCATTCCTGGAAGAAGGAAGGAAGGAAGGAAGGAAGGAAGGAAGGAAGGAAGGAAGGAAGGAAGGGAAGGAAGGAAGGAAGGAAGGAAGGAAAGGAAGGAAGGAAGGAGCTCAGAGTCTCCCTTTGCAAGACCTTCTCTGGCTCGCCCCCAGCCCTCCTCCGAGTGGTTCAATGCGGAGGCCGGTCTGTGCGCTTCTTTCCAAGATGCGGGTGCGGGGTGGGGGTGGGGGAGAGAGAGGTGCTCTGAGGGGAAGCCCAAAGTGGCCTGCAGAGAGTACCAAGCCTTGCAGGAGATCCCCCCCCCCTCCCTGGGTTCCGCCTTCTTTCTTTGTCCTCCTTTCTTTTTTTCCTGGTTGCCCTGAAAGACAAGCACCCCGCAGCCCTCTTGCAACAGGCGCTGCAAAATAGGGAGAAAAGGGGGAGGGGGAGAAAAGGGGAGGGGGTGCTTGCTTTCCTTTTGCTATTTTTTGTCAGGTGAAGCCTGGTGGCTGACTGCAATCATTGTTGGTAGTGTGTGTGTGTGTGTGTGTCTGTGTGTGCACCGCACAAGGAGAGAGGGGGAGAGCAGCTATTACTCTCTGTCCAGAACTGCGCATGGGCCAGAAGTGGACAAAGCCCAGGTGAAATGGACATGGCTTTCTCCTGCTTTGCCCTGCAGCTTTGGGGTGCCTTTTAGCATCCCAGCCCTCCCTCCTCCCCCATCCCAGGCTGGAGAAAGTCTCCTTGATGAGGGAGATCATTCCAGGGACCCTCACATTGCCTGGCAGCGTCCCCTCACCCACTTGAAGTGGCCACCTTCCTGCCTGACCATGAAAGCATTCCCCTCTCCCCCCCGTATATATTTTCCTCAAGGGCAAGAGAGCGGCTTTGTTTGAGCCCTGACAACAAAGCAAGTTGGAAAGATCCTTAGTGAGGGGGACCAAGACAGAGACCCTCCCCCAGATTGGATGGGGAGATGGGAGAGAAGGCTTGGCTGTGGTGGAGGTGAGGAGCCCCCTGTTCAGGCTTCTCACCCGTGGCAGAGGATGACAGCAACACAACCACTGCGGTTGTTTGACAAGCCTCTCACTCCCTGGATGCAACCGGAGCTGCATCTCCGTTGATAGGAGACTGAGTCAGGCTGAGCTCAGCCCAAAGTCCCACGGGTGCTGCTGCGCTGAAAGAGCAGGGGAGGCAGTCCTGTTGGGGGAGGGGGGGGCTTGAAAGCCTGGGTTTCACTGGGGAGGGGTTTTCCAAGTCAGGAGTGGGGAAACGCAGAATAAAAACAGCCACGTGCTTTCAAGAATCTTCATGACAGCCTTGCAAGGTAGACCGTGAATTCGCTTCGCACTGTGGTCAAGAGCTCTCTTCTGAGTGGCTGAGGCATAACTAGAATTGGGGATTTTTTATGTGGCTCAGGATTCATCCTCTGGAGTAAGGATGCTACTGTAACAATAGCAGTGGGGAAATGGGTTTTGCACATGTGCATCTTTGCTGTGCTCCCTTTCTGGAACAAAACTGGGAGGCAGCTGAGTTCCGTTTTCTTTCTTGTAAAAGCCAATTTGTGAACATGTCAAAGTTTCTTGGAAGTTGACCGTCTGCAATAGACAATCTGGGTTGTTGTTTTTTTTAACCTGCCTTTGTCTTTTTAGAGAAAGAGGTGATCCACATCCTCCAGGAAGTCTTTTATCCTCAGTCAAAATGATTTTATTTTATTTTGCTTCCCGTGTGAAATCCCTCAGATTTTTAGGCTAATCATCAACATCCAAATCCATCCAACATTTCCCTTGTGACCAGGATGTTGCTTCGGTAGCTACCACACGACTCAAATAATAAAACCACGATTTTGAAGAGGCTGAAAGAATAAATGAGCTTGATGGGCAGGGAGGGAGGGAGGCAGTGCCAAGGGTGGTTGTGCTTTTGTGCTCTTTCTCATCTTGGCACTCATTGTCAAGCTTTGTTGTGCAGGCAGCAGTCGGTGAGGGCACTTGGGAAGATGGGGGTGGGGCTGGAGGAAGCTGTCGACCTTCTGCTTTGTATGTACGTAACCCTCACTGGCTCCCCTTTGACAGGTGGTGGGAAAGACCCTTCCCATGGGGTCAAAGGTCATCTTTCTACAGTCCAGGTCTTGGACTTGTGCAGCAAAAGGTGCAGAGGTCGGCTTAAGAGGGTCCAATCCCCACCCTTTCCCCATCCTTCTGAGGATCCATCATCTTCACCATCCCCCCCCCATGGCTGGTCGAATCTGCTTAATTCGGTAATAATCTAGAGGTTGGATCCTGGCAACATCTGGAGTTCTTGCTTCAAGTCTTCAGCCTGCTCTGGCCATTCATCTCTGGGAACAGTTAACAGGGTCACCCCAACTGGCGGTAGTGGAGCATAAGAGGTCAGGGGGACTTCTTGGTGCCCCCAAGTTGTTTTGGATGCTTTGAGCTGCTCAGCTTGGTACCAGCTCTGGTGCCAGGAGTTGACTCAAGGTGCCCTTTCTCTTCCTTGAAAAGGCTGTTCCTTAGATTATCTTGACTCGGAGGGACAATCTAAGAGGAGTCATGTTGATCCTTAGATTCTTATTTTATTTCTCCTCCTTTTGTTTCACACCACTTGCTTTCCAGTTGGGACACTTGCAACATCAACGCACACTCATCTCATGCACATCTTCCTTCCTATCACCAAACATTCGGTAGCCAATGAGCGAAAGCCCAAATGCACAGGGACTTAAAACGGGTGCCCCCCTCCCCCCCGCCCAGCGGATTGAAGTTACAGCCCAATGCCATTCCGTTTCCAGACGGAGACCTATTCCCAGATTCATGGTGAAGGCAGAAAGAGGGATGTACAATAAACAAACATGGAAGGCAATATGCAAAGGAAGCCAGTAGAATAAAATAAAACCCAGACTGGAGCTGGAAGACAAGCAGCTGCTAAGAAATCAGTGTTGCCCCACAAGCAAGCAAGATCTCTCATCCTTTGCAACCCCGGGATGGGCTGAGGGAAGAGTGGAGAAAGCTGGGAGATGGCAAAAGGATGAAAATGGGTGGCAATGTCAAGGACTCTTGGAAGGATTCCAAAACTCCAGTTGGCATCTTGACATCTAACTGGCGGAGGTTACTGGGATTGCCGAATGCCCGTCTTGAAAGGTTGGCATCGATTCCAATGACTTTGTGAGATCATTTGAAGATGTTTAAAACCCTGCGTCTATCAATATCAGGAGCCATTAACTCTTCATGTCCTTCTCTGGACCTTCGGATGCTCCTTGACAAGATCTCCTGCTATCCAAACACTCAGCAAGTGCTGAAACTCATACCGACCCCTGCATCACTCGGGTGTGGGTTGTGTGTCTCCCATTAGAACAGAGCTCTTCGAACTGGACAGCTTGAAGACTTGTGGATTTCAACTCCCAGAATTCCTCCTTCAGTCACGTTAGCTCAGGAATTCTGGGAGTCAAAGCCCCCAAGTCTTAAACTTGCCAAGTTTGAAGGCCCTTGCAACTGGAACATCTATAAAATGCATCTGTTTATTCTGGATTTTGAACATCAGCAATTGTACTTTTCCTTGCTTTTTAAACCTTACATTGTTTTCTTTATTTTAAAGTATACCCTGCCTTGGAAGCGGTGTGTACAATTGCGTCAGAAAGGTGGGTCATGGACAGGTAGAATGTTAGGGTTAGAAGGAACATGGGAGATTTTCTCCTATGACCTATGATTACTTGCTTACTCTTTTTGCTCACCTTTAAACCTGACGTGGTTGGCGGGGCTGTTGAAATAGAATCCTTTGGCAGAAACTTCTCAAAATGAAAACCTTGGTCTGAGATTGGAATGGTGGGAAACTGTGGAAAATTTGCATTCTGGGTTCTTTGTTCTGTGGAATTCCATTCCATGCTCAGATTTTGGGTGGTTTCCATACCACTGCAGGGACAGAAGGTGAGACGGACGCGTTGGAGGTTTGTGGGGTGTCACTGAAGAGCCGTGCTGGTCTTTAAGTTGCTGGGTTTGGGGGACCTTTCCCTTTTTGAACCCTCCGGGTCAGCCTCAAAGCCCATGCGTTGGTCAGAGGTCATTTCCAGTGCCCTCTTGACGTGGGCGAGTTCCCTATTATCCTGCAACTGGGATGACTGCATCAGTTCAAACAATGGGACTCACAGCCAGAACCTTTCTCCAGAATTTCACCTGTGTTGAAGGCCTGGTTTCTTTGTTCTGGCTTTAAACCAGGGTTTCCCAAACTTGGTAACTTTAAGACTTGTGCACTTCAACTCCCAGCATTGGAAGTTGAAGTCCACAAGTCTTAAAGTGGCCAAGTTTGGAGATCTCTGCTTTAAACACTTCCTGGGTTCTCGTTGTCTGGGACATGACTAGGCAAGCCTACCACAGCCTGATCGCTCCAAAAACTTCCAGCCACGGTCAGTAGTAGGATTCCAATAATTTAACCACTGGTTCTCTGCCCTAATGATTTCTTCAAACAACCAGTTCACCAAACTGCTCAGAAAGTTAACAACCGGTTCTCCTGAAGTGGTGTGAACCAGCTGAATCCCACCACTGGCCACTAAACCCAGAGGGCCTACTGGTGGCGAATAATGGACTTGCCAATTCTACGAAGCTGTCATTTGACACCTCCAGAGGAATTTGGAGAAAGCAGGATTAGAAGAATTAGTCATGAATGAAACAACTTGGCCTGAGACTGTAATTTAGTTTCATGATTTACTATGGATCGGTAGCCTGAAAGCTTAAACTGATTATGTGGGGTTTGTGGCAGAAAATGTTCCTATCAATAGCATTCAAATTAGGATATTTTTTCCAGTATTCATAGCTTTTACAAGTATTGGAGCTACATTATTGGGTGTGAATTAAAAAAAAACACACCAATAACTAAAAGTTTTGCTATATCATCATCACCTTCATTTGGAATATGGGAAATAATCTCTCTATATAAAAGTGAAATACCCCTCATGCATCATCACAAAATCTCCAGAACCGTAAAGCCTACAAACTTGAAATTTGGCACATATGTTCCTCTTGGCTTCTAGGTGCTCACTAAGAAAGGAGTTTTCAAAATGACCATCAGAGCATTCATATTTGGTATATTATTATTGCTCTGATGCTAAGGAGTTCTACTCCCCCTCCCCACCTGAAAAGAATTTGATTCCAAATGAAAACACAAGCAGAGAACAGGAGTTTCAGTTTTACTTTCACAGCAGCAACCAGCTTTAGTAGAGAACAGTTGAGCTAAGCCACACCCAGGCTCCTTGCTGTCTCCTTCTTGCTCACACAGCAAATACTGTTTCAGTTTCCAACAGCCTTCCATTCTCTCACACACTGACAGGACGCTAGCCAGATGAACACCGATGGATGCTGGTAGGCAGAGGCAGAATTTTCCCCCATATTTTCCTCCCCCAAAACTAAGCCCCACCACATAGTTTCGTAGTGAAGCATGGGTATCGAGCTAGTGTTGGATAAGAGGAAAAAAACAAAAATAGATGCTTCAATGTCTTTTTACCTTAGGACAATCACCTGAAAAATCAAAGGTCATCCAATTCTGAGGTCAACAACTTCATGTTTGGTACAAATATGAAAACCTTGACCTTCTGCTGCACTGGCTCATCAACAGGGTGAACTACTTTTTAAAGTTTATACGCCAACCATCTTCCCAGTTTATTTGCGTTTACAAAGAAACTTTCTTTTGCCCTTTCAATTTATTGAGCCAATTCTTCTGACTCTATTAAATTTAATGTATGTTTAATTATCTCCATTTCAGTGTTGTCTTTTGTGGATCTCTTTGAAGTTCTAACTCCAATTTCTTGAATTCTTCCCCTTAGCATCGTACCCTGTTTTTCTTTTTCTTTCCCTTTATTCTTTTCAGCCATACAGGTTATAGCTAATCCCCTGAAATACACTTTAGCTGTATCCCATACGTTCTGGAGTGTCTTTCCCTTTAAAGAAAAAAATCCATTTCCTTTACTGCAGTTTCTATAAATTCTTTCTCTTTTCATATAGGTTGGTTTAATGTCCATCTTAAGTTCTTCTTTGTTCCTCTCCAAACCAGCTTCGTTGGATTAGGTTCTGCCCAGTTTGTCTGCTATTCTTGTCCCTTGGCTGGAGAAGAAGTCCTCAAGGGCACTTCATGGGCTAGACCCAATTTCCCCTCCCTCAGTGCTTTCAGCTTGCTGACCAATTGCTGTTGGATTGCTGACCAAATATTTATTAATTAAAATTTTATGCCATCCATCTCCCCAACCACTTGATTCTGGGCGGCTTACAACATTTCCTTTGCAGTTAGAAGGGAACTGTTCTGACCCAGGCTTCTTCAAACGTAATTAAACACAAACTTTTAAAAGCAAAACCTATTTTATTGCAATGCTGGGAATTACTTTCATCCCCAGCCAGAACTAATTATAAACAGTTCCTCAAGATAAATACACGCCTTTCAGTGCTGTGGAATGTTGCCCAAAACAGAAGTATCCCAAGTATAACAGAAACAACCAAAATACCAGAAAAAAACAACCGGAGCTTCAAGGAGGACTCGGAATCTATCAAACTACTTTGCTTCCTGCAAAGCTTTCATCATTGAGGTCTGACTTTTATCCCTTATGGGAGGGGCAATCGCCTTACTTCTGAGTTGCCCCTTTTGTTCCAGCTGGTCTCGCCTTCTAGCAGCTCTGTGCACACGCGCACTGGGAACAGGCTCCCCTTGTTCCTCTGCCTCGCTGCTGCCAGACTCTGGAGGCTCCAGAAGCAACATCCCACTCCCAGATGCTCCTGGCCCCATCTCTGCAATCAGACACAGGACCCTCGTCCGAGTCCTCTCCAGGCTCCCTGACTGGTCCCCCTTCTTCCCCACTGTCCAATTCCGCTGCCGTCTGCACCAGCTGCCGGCAAACCACAACAAACCTTTTTCCCCATGTGGTTTTCTGAAACTCTGCAGGAGCTCCTTCCCTCCTTTGTCTTCCCCATCTGGTACATCTCCTTCTTTGACATAATTGCTTGATCACAATTCCTGTCGGGTTCTTTAAGACGTATTGCAACCCAAGGCCGAATTAGCCTCTCCAATGCTAACCTTGGATGCTCCCAGCCAACAACAAATGGAAAACGAGAGATTTTTTGTCCATGGGAGAAGGTTGCCTTATCTTGTGACAGCTTCAGAAAAATGACTTTGCACATCAATTCTTACCACGCATTGGGGGCAGGTAGAAGAGTGGAGCGGTGGCCTAGAGGTGGAACTCTCGCCTCACAATCAGGAGGCTATGAGTTCAATCCTAGAGAGAGGCAGGTATTTCTCTCTCTGGGCACAATGAGAATTTATCTGCTGGGGAAAAAAACTCCGCATTGGTAACAGGAAGGGCATCTGGCCAGTAAACACTCGGGTCTTTTTGCTGAATGGGTGCAGGGCAACCCTCCCCCTCCCCTCCCCCAGTGCTGTGCTTCCATTCTAAAGCTTCCTCTTCATATAGAGTTTTTCTCCTTTGTTCTTTATTTCTATGAGCAACAAGCACCTGTGATCAGACTAAAACCAGGCAGATAAAATAAACCTGACCCCCAGCCCCCCAGGGAGTTTGTTGCATAAATTTATTGCACAGGTGGAAACTCTTAAGCATGAAGTGGGAGAGAGAGACCCAAAGAATACGGTGGTCTCCATGGGACGGGGGCAAAAAATGTCAAAGCTTTATCCCTGACCCTTTTCTTCCACTCAATTGTGTCCGATTCAGATTTACAGAGTTGGAAGGGACCTTGTAGGTCATCAAGCTCAGTGGTTGCCAACCAGTGGGCTGGGCACCACTGATGGTCCATGAGAAAATTTTGGTGGTCCACAGAGAAATATCCCCCCCCCCAAAGCACTCCCCCCAGAGCAATTAATCCAGGCTGCACGGGAACACAAGGCTGTGCTGCCCACATGGCTTGCCCACCCGTTGGCCTCCACCCTTCACCCAAGCGCAAACCTTACCTTGAGTAGAGCCACACTAGCTGGAACTGGAAGGTAAGACCAGTGGCAGTGCGGGAAGGAAATCCGCCCTGGGGTGGCTTGCTGACATTGGTGGGAAAGTGGGTCCCATATTCCAGAGCTGCAGGAGTCCGGCCCTTTGGTCAACCCAGAGCAGCTCCTCCAGTTCATGGCAGGCCGGTGCACCTGGGTGGAGGAGCAGCTGCTCTGGGATGACCAAAGGGCCAGTCCTGTGACTACTTTAGCTCTGGAATATGGGACCGACTTTCCCACCAACGTCAGCAAGGCACTGTCAGTCAAAATTCATATTAGTGGTCCGTGGGATTTAAAATTATGAGGTCCAAAAGATTGGTGACCACTGATCTAGACCAACCCCCCCTTGCCCATGCAGGAGACCCTACACCAGTGGTGGCTTACCTTTTGGGGCTCCTGTGCCAAAAATTGTGCTTGCGTTTGCATGCTTGCACTTGCGTGCCAGCACCCAGAAGGCAATGTGCCCCTACGATGCGGGCATAATCCCCACCCACCCAGCCAGCCACCCCCTTACCTGCACTGCTCCTCACAGCTGATTTCCGGCGGGTTTGAGGCCTTTTACAGCCTGCCAAAGGCTTGAGGCTTCTGTAGGCTTCTGTAGGCTTTGCAGGCCAAAAACTAGGCCCGTTTCGTCACTCCCAGTATTTTCGGAAAAACAGGAAGTGATGAAACGGGGCTAGTTTTCGGCCTGCAAAGCCTGCAGAAGCCTTCCTCAAACCTTTGGGAGGTTGAAAAAGGCCTCAAACGTGCCGAAAATCACCTGTGAGGCACACATATTCCCAGTGAGGTAAGTTTGCCTGCAGCTCGCGTGTCAGCACAAATGGCTCTGAGTGCCACAAATGGCTCTGAGTGTCATCAGGGCCATATACCATTCGGAGAGACTGCCTGCCTAAGTCCCTGCAGTTTTCTTGGCAAGGTTTTTCAAAAGGGGTTTCCACCGGCTCCTTCTTGGGCCTGAGAGTGAGGACTGGCCCAAGGTCGCTCAGCTGGCTTCATGGCAGAACTAGAATTCAGGGTCTCCTGGTCTCTAGCCTGATGTCTTCACCACGACACCAAAGCTGTTCTTGTCTCCTCTTTAAATGTCTTATTAGAGCTGGGAGAGAGACAATCATGTCCAAGGTAAAACTAGAACTCAAGTCTCCCACCTTCTTGATTCTTAGTTAGGTGTCTTTAACCGCTACACCATACTGGCTATCTAGGACCATGTTTTGGATGGGCTTAACAAAACAGGTTTTCCTTGGAATATTTCGGCTGGCTTGCTATGATGCATCTACCATTTAATTTCAGCGGAAGTGGCTTTTATCAGCATTTCCACATCCCACTGATTTCCAAAGGGTTCATATTGAACAAATGTGCTCTTGCAATCTGTTTTCTTAAAGAATGGTTTATCCAAAGGACTAGCCACGTGATATCTTCAATTGGCTAATTTCTTGCAATTTGTTGGCTACCCACCAATATTCTATTGCTTCTATTGGGTTTTTTTCCCCTCTCTCTCACCATATTCTCTGTATTCTGCTAATGTGTATTTATTTCAGTTTTGTAGAAATACTCTTTCTTCTCTTTTCCAAGTGTTTCTAGCTTTGAAGCACGCAGGGAAAACAGGACTAAGCTGAAAAAGTCTCCAGTGCGGAGGCCTAGAGGTGGAGCTCTTGCCTCACAATCAGGAGGCTGCAAGTTCAATCCTAGGTAGAGGCTAATATTTGGAATAGACTCTCCTGCTTGAGCAGGGGATTGGACTAGATGACCTCCAAGGTCCCTTCCAACTCTGTTATTCTATGGGCCAAAGGGATCCCAGCATCTTTCACCAGGGTTTTTCTGGCTAAAACCCTGGGAATCTCAGCAGCATCCAATGGAAACGTGGGTTCGTTAAACTAGTAAAAGACACCTAACTGTTGGCTTTGAAAGGGGATGCTCTTTGTCCCAGGTTGATGGACATTCATCCCACTGTCTTCTGGATGCATAGAAACATTTCACAGAAGAATACAGAATAACAGAGTTGGAGAGGACCTTGGAGGTCATCTAGTCCAACCCCTGGGACCTTTCTCAAGCCTGGAGACCTTATTCCAATCTTTTCTTAGAAACCTCCATTGATGGAACATCCACAACTTCCGGAGGCAAGCCTTCATCTCACCACATTTTCTCCAGGAATTCTTCCTCTCTACAAAAATCCCTGAGCACCTTCTTTTGTGCGATGGAAAGCACCGTCTTTTGTGTGAATTAAAGCACCGTCTGTTTTCATTCTGGCTTCCTCGCAGTCGAAGTTTGCCAGAGAGGCTTCTCTTGCTTAAACATTTGCTTCTACCAAGGTTGTTGTGGATTGGATCTACTCTTTAGGTCAGTCCTTCAAAGCAGAAGTACACAATTTGTCACTTCTCACTTGTATTCTGTTGATTTCAGAGACTCTTGATTCTGGAGTTGTAATGGTCTCCAGGTCTAAAGGTCCATGTGTAATTTTGCACTTCTTGGAAAGATCTTAAACTGGTCTTAGGCAAGGGTGGGATTCAAATTTCTTAACAACTGGTTCTGTGGGCATGGCCTAATTTGTGGGTGTGGCTTGGGGATCATGTGACTAGCTGGGGGTGGCTTGTATGTAAATATTATAAATATTTATGTAAATATTGAATTTTTTATTTAAAAAGAGCAACTTTTACCCAAAATCAGGCAAAGCAGGCAGGCAGATTGAGTTGCTCACAGAATCACAGATTCACTCAGAGATCTACCTTTCTGCCATCTGCTACCTGAGTCTGCACTGAAAAATAGAAGCTTCAGTCCTAAGGAAGGTTTAGCTCTGCTTTTAGATTAGCTAGAAAGCAATAAATCCAACAATTTCCTGCTTTCTAACTAATCTAAATCTTGACACAGCAGAACAGCTGATGGTGTGGTAGGGGAGGAAAAATAGCAACTTACCAAAGGCAGGCAAGTTTGATGGTGCGCATGCCAGGTAAGGAATGAGGGGGCAGGGCAGGGCCAGCCAGTGGCGCGATTTGCCAGTTCTCCAAACTGCACAGAATTGTAACAACCGGTTCTATAGAACTGGTCCAAACAGGTAGATTCCCACCTGGTCTTAGGTTTCAACAGGCAAAGTTAAGAAATAGGAGCCCAGGAAAAGATGCGCCTACATCAAGGTGTTCCTGATAGGAGCAAACGTTGCCTCCATCCAGATTCTGACTCCCATTTGTCCTGCAAAACTTGGTAGTCCAATTAAACTCATTTAAAATGAACACAGTGCCTTTGGTAGACAGGTATCCATATAATCCAGATGAATTAATCCAGCTCAGCATCCAAGAATAAATACCACACAAATGTATCCATTCATGTCACCCAAATATTTAGGGATCCAGTTCTGGTTGACTTGTTTTTTAAAAAAGCTTCCTTTGTTTTCTTAGAGAATAATTTGGAGTGTACTGTAATTTTTTTAAAAAAACTAAACAAACATCATGCATTTGTTTAAAAAGGTCTTACCAGGAACACAAAGTGCTCAAAATGGAAAACTAATCAATTGTGGGAGGCTTTTGGCTGGAATATCATTGCTAGAAACAAAGAGATTTTAAAGCCGGAGTAACCCATTTAATAGAACATTAGGAAGAGAAGGCAAAGAAATCGTTTCATTTTTAAAAATGAATTATTTTCTTATGATTCCACCAAAATTGGGCCCCACAACAAAACAGATTAAGAACAGATGTTTCAAAGCAAAAAGGAAGCAGGATTTCCTTCTGTGAAGTTTATTGGGAATAGAGATGGGCAGAATCAGGCGGAACTTAAGGGAGCAACCGGCCCCAGATTCTCCTAGATTTGGTTCAACTTTCCAATCTCATCTACAAAATATTACCTGTTGGCCTCCGACCAAAGCACAGGGCTTCCAAGTTCAAAGGCACCAGAGTGCGAGGTCCTTTTTTCACTAGCATGGTTTTTAAAAATAATTAAAAGTGTTTAATTAATTTATCCCACCTTTACTTTTTGCAAACAAAAGACCAAATTTATGTCTTTGTATCCCACTTTTATTATTATTATTATTTTTTTACAAATAACTCAATAGAGGGAACATATCCAACACACCTTCCTATTTTCCCCATAACAACTCCCATGAGAGTTAGGTTGGGCAGAAGGGATGACTGACCCAAAGTCACCCAGCTGGCTTTTATGCCTAAGGCGGGACTAGAACTCATGGCTCCTGGTTTTTAGGCCGGTGCCTTAGATGCTATACCAAACTGGCAATGATTACTTTAAAACTCTTTTTACTTTAATTTCTGAATAAACCAACCAAACTGGTAATATTCTTATGAAGACCGAGCAATAATCTGGAAATAAAAGTGCTGGATGTTTGCGTTCTGACTGTCCCCTAAATGCCCCAAAATAATTGAGATGTCCTGGAATGTGAGTAGAGACCCTCCAGGGTCTCAGCATTTGGGACTCCCTTCAAAGTTGCAAACAAGCTCTCTGGCCCCAATAGTTCCTTCCTTAGAAATCCCCCACACACACTTCCCACATAAAGGGCTCAAAGATAAACACACACACACACACACACACACACACACACACACACACATTGCCCTGGTCAAATGACTCTGAATTAGGCAATGCGAACAGTTCTTCGCACTCAAAGGAAATCCGGGACAAAGCCTGTTATGAAAAAAATTACAAGGAGGGTGTAGTTTAGTGCACAGAAATGCTAATCCCTTTTGCTCAAATAGGCACCCCATCTTTGATCCAAGCTACAGTCTTACTTAATGAAAGCTCTGGCCACAATAGCACTTAGCAATAGCCTTATATACCGCTTCACAGTGCTTTTTCCATCCCTCTCTAAGTCATTTACAGAGTCAGCCTCTTGCCCCCAACCATCCGGGTCCTCATTTTATCCACCTCAGAAGGACGGAAGGCTGAGTCAACTTTGAGCCTGGTGAGATTCGAACTGCCAAATTGCAGGCAGCCGGCAGCCAGCAGAAGCAGCCTGCAGTACTGCACTCTAACCACTGCGCCACCGTGGCTCATGGAGAAAGGGCCCACATACTCAGGTCCCGATTTCTTCGATTTTGGGCCAGTTTGAATCAGATCTTTCCTAATGTCAGGCCTGCCTCTGTTCCAAGCTCAGGAAAGAAAACCCCCAACTCCATTGATTTCGGGACGAGGTGCTTTGACTAAGTTTGAAGTGATGGCAGACAGTTGGCTCCATAGGAGTGTAAACACCTCCCTTTGGCAGCGCCATGTTCCGTGAGTGCAAACCTCCCTTCCAGTTCTCATGGGATCACAGCAGCTCACTTCCCCTTCCCAAATATCCGAGCATCCCCCCTCCCCAATACTATGGCACCCGATAGCAAGCAGCCAAGCTAGAGATCCGGCTGACACATCCCCCCTCCCTGCCTGGCCTGCTTGAGTCTCCTACCTTGGGTTCCGCGTGGACAAGAGCATTTTGTCCGCGTGGACAAGAAGTTATACTGCGCCATCAGGACTTAAGTCCCGACATCACTCTGAGCCATTTCATCCCAGCAACCCTGGTTTATAAACTGGCAGGCACCCAGTATCTTGGTCACACCTGGGTGTGCAAGAACTCCAGCCCTGCAGTCCTCCTAACACACCACCTGCAACTCCCAGAGCCACGCCCTGCCTCTTCTGGCTGCAGCTGCTCAGAGGTGCGATTCCAAGAGCACCTGGAAAGTCACACCATCACCAAGGAAAGCCAGCTCAGGTCTTTGGGGCTGAGAGAAAAGGGAAGCGGGACCCCTCATTTTCTTCTTGAAGTGGAAGCTACAAAAGCTAAGAAGGGTCAGGAAACCCCCCCGCCTCCCCCCGGCAGTGGCTGGTGCAGACCAATTGCTATCATGCCCATGTTGGAGTCTGATTCCGAGAGGGAGGGGGAACAGCTGACAGGGAGTGGGAATGTGGCTCTGGTGGCTGTGGAAGAAACAGGGGAGGGGCACAGTCTGGCTGGGCATTCAGAGGAAGACCCAGGCCCACCCCCTCTGCATCCTAGGGCACGCAGGGAGGAACGGATAAGGGAGCAATGTGAGTTACAGGGGAGAAAAAGGCCCTGATTCCCTTCATCAGCTGCAGCTGGGGAAACAGGATTGTGTTTGCACACAGCTCCTTGCTGGAAGCAAAGCGTGAATTATCTTTGTTTGTCACATCTTATCTGGGTTCTGGCGTCCTCCCAACTGTGTGTGTTTCATTATCTTTTGAGTTCTGCAATTCCTTATCCTGCCCTGTCTTGTTAATTGCTGCAGCTTGTGGTTTGTGTTGGTTTTTATTTATAATTTAGATGTACTTGGGTTGGATGGAATTTCTTCCCTTTAAAAACTGTTCTTGGGAGAGTTTTTTCTCCAACCAATGATAACTGGACATTGGGGGCCAAGCTGGAGGAATTAAAGGGACGTTACCTACTTTGGTGACTTTGATGCTTTTGTGCCATGCCCCTTTGGGTCATCACAACTGCCTTGCATGGGGCTTGCATCTCTCGAGAAGGGGGGCAGTTTCCCTGACCTCTTGCTGGGGCTCCCAGTTCTCACCTCGCCCCCCACCCCCCAGTTCTCTCTGGACTTTCTAGCTGCCTTGGAGAGCAGGGAGGAGCTGTGTGGGGAGAAAAGGGGACTGTGGCTACTCCCAGTCCAGAACCAGACCCACCTGCATCATTGGACAAAGGGGATAACCATGTAGCATTTCACCAGCATCAGTTTTCAGCATGAAAAAAAAAGAAGAATTGGGGAGAGCGAGATAATTTCCAGCCTTGGGTCATTTTTTGAAAGAGTTCTCTGTCCGCCATCGGGCTTAGCATCCTTGGGCAAAGGAATGTGAGGCTAGCTGGCATCTGGCCCAACGAAAAAGGGAAGAGAAGCGCCTGGGTGGCCAAAGGGGGCATTGAAAGCCTCCCCTCCCATGTTGAGTCAAGGATGGAAAGTTTCCTCGGGGTCCCTTGCCATACCAAAGAGAGTGTCCCATTCAAACATGGGACCCGTGGAGTGGAGCCCTTCCAGCATCTGGCTGTTCCTGGATCCAGCAAGTTGCAATACCTGTTTCCTGACACAGCCTTGCCCACATGGGGGCTACACGGGGTCCTTATTGGAATGTAGCTGAAATACAAGGAGGCAAAGAACCAGCAAGGAAGATTCCCAGAACTAGGAAAGCAAGAATACCAATAACAGAACAACAAGGTCCCTTCCAACTCTGTTATTTGTTATTCAACAGTGCTGGAAGGAACTTTGGAGCAGTGGTGGTATAGCAATAGCAATAGCACTTAGACTTATATACCGCTTTATAGCGCTTCTCAAAGTATATCAGAGTCAGCCTCTTTCCCCCAACAATCTGGGTCCTCATTTTACCCACCTTGGAAGGATGGAAGGCTGAGTCAACCTGGAGCCTGGTGGGATTCGATCTGCCAAATTGCAGTGGGAGTAGCTTGCAGTACTGCACTCTAACCACTGCACCACTGAGGTCCGGACTGGTTGAGCGAACTGACCATCTGAGAGGAGGAAAACAAGTCTGATCAGCTGAGAGGATAAAAGGCCGAAAAGTGCACTTTACCTCCACTTCTGGCTCTTTACCTCCATTTTACCTCCACTTCTGGCTCTTTACCTCCATTTTACCTCCACTTCTGGCTCTTTACCTCCATTTTACCTCCACTTCTGGCTCTTTACCTCCATTTTACCTCCACTTCTGGCTCATTTTACCTCCCATTTTACCTCCACTTCTGACTCTTTCAGAACCTTACCTCCTCTGAGATTTTTCCATATATTTTTCAGGGGGAAAAAAACCCCTAAGCTGGAAGAAGGGCAAACATTTTGCCTTCCTCGCTTCTGTCCCTCCAGTGGAGTTGCCTCCTTTTGAGGCCAACCTGACCCCAGGCTCCTCTGCCCTTCGAAAATCAGGAGACATCCAGGCCGGCATTTCTACCAGAAGAAAAAATGACTCCGAGTTACAGGACAAAAACCCGTAGGTAACATGAAGGAGAGGAAATCTCAATCTTTCCACCCGAGGAAGCATGGAAGGAAACAGGGCACTGAGGGGAGCTGCTCGGCTGTGTCAGGAATGACCCAGAATTGAGTTTCTCAGCTTCAGCAACCTTTAAGTGGGTGGATTTCAACTCCCAGAATTCCCCAGCTGGAGTTGAAACCTGCTCACCTTTGAGTTCCTGGGGTTGGGAAATGCTGATCTATAACCTGGTCACAGGGGCCCACTGACCCCACCTTGTGTTTTTTTTGACCACTGGAATCCCCCCTCTTGGCAATGCTACAGGTACTGGTGGCCAAACTGCTGGATGATGGGAGCAGATACTCCCCGCCCCCAAAGAAAGAACAAGTGACACCAGCTTAATTCTCAGAGAAGCATAATGCCCCTTTTTGTTGTGGTTCGCCGGCAGCCGGGGCAGCGGAATTGGACAGTGGGGAAGAACAGGGACCAGTCTGGGAGTCTGGAGAGGACTCGGACGAGGGTCCTGCATCCGATGCAGAGATGGGGCCAGGGCCACCTGGGAGTCATCTGTTGACTCCGGAGCCTCCAGAGTCTGGCAGCAGCGAGGCTTCCCTATTCCCAGTGCGCGTGTGCGCAGAGTTGCTAAAAGGCGAGAGCAGCTGAAACAAAAGGGGAGACTCGAGAGTAAGTCTTGGAGGTGATTGTCCCTCCCCTAAGGCATAAAGGACAGGCAAAGGTAGAGGAACCTTTGCAGGAAGCAAAGTCGTTTGCTCTGTCCAGATTAATCCTTGAAGCTCTGTGTGGACTTTGTACTTCGGTTGGTTTTTTACAGTTCATTTGGCACTTTAGTTGTTGGCAGCAATTCAAAGGAGAGAAAGGTGGGTGCTTATCTCGAGGGACTGTTTGGGACTCATTACAGGCTGCGAATGAACATAATTCCCAGCATTGAAATAAAACAAGAGTTGTTTGGACTAAGTGTGCACTTAATTACGGTCTCAGGAAGTCTTGGTCAGTACACTTTTAGTTAAAATATCCATGTGGGAATAGCTACTTTGAAGAGCCCTAGTAGCACACTAGTCAGAAACGCAGCATTGCAGGCTAATTCTGCCCACTGCCAGCAGATTGATCCTGATCAAGGGTTGATTCAGCCTTCCATTCTTCCGAGGTCAGTAAAATGAGAATCCAGATTGTTGAAGGTGCATTATGTTGACTCTGTAAACCACTTAGAGAGGGCTGCAAAGCACTGTGAAGTGGTACACACTGTAAATCTAAGTGCTATTGCTATGGCTATTTTGAGGACAGCTTGTGCCCAGACAAAAAAAAAGGAAAGGAACAAGACAAAGTTGTGCCGCCTGACCAAACAATGGAGAGGAGAATAATGGGTGTGTGTGTGTGTGTGTGTGTGTGTGTGTGTGTGAGAGTCAGAGATGCCCTAAACCTGCCCTTGAAGCCAAAGTTGCCTCCCTTCTCTTCCCCAAAGGAGTTCAAACCTGCAGGTCCCATTTATCTCCCAGATCAATTCCCTGAAGGGGGGACTGGAAAAACAGAACAAGGAGCCGGCTGCCTTTGCTGGTGAGAAGCAGGGACAGGCTGTCTGCTGGCTCCATGTTTGCAAATTAGACTAAAGCAGGCATATTCTAATGGCATTTCAAATGCCTAACAGAGAGCCACCTGTTCTCATTTAAAATAAATTGTCATTTCCTGAAAAAGAGGGAGGGAGGGACTTTTTCCACCCGCTCTGCTTTCTTGTGCAGCCATCAGCGTGCAAGCCCACACGGATGCAACTGCCTGCGGCTGAAACCATCCCCGATTCAGGGATATACAAAGTGCAAAGGCAGCTCTGAGGCGTATTGGGTGGGGGGATGAAGTTTTCCAAGAGGCCGCAGGAGGCATGGAGGGAAGGGAGGGCTGGAGGAAGAGCCTGCCAAGATGCCTCCCATTCTGAGCAGAAGCCAAGGGAGCCCCTGTCCCACATCCGCTCGGCCTCCAGCCTCCCCTCTTTCATGCTGGGTTAGTCCTGGGGTCTTGGAGTGGGGAGCCAGACCCCAACTGTCCGAGGGACTGTGCTCTTTGGGTTCCTCTGCTTTCCATAGCTGGCCTGTGGTTCTGACCCAGCTCCCCAAACACGACAAGCGCTCTGAGTTGAACTCAAATATTCCCTTAATCGGCAGCTCCGGCAAAGTTTCTTTCTCAACACAGGCTAACAAGTCCGTCTGGCTGGAAGATGACTAGTTGTCTGCCACACCCATTTATCTCTGCCCCCTGCCTTTTATCCCAGAGTTAGTTAGGATGGGGCTTCACTAGCAGCAGTTCTTCCGTCCCAAGGACCGGCCCATAGATTTCCACTGCTCTCCTCTCCTCTCCCTTCTGTGCGTCAGGCACTGGACCCAGGTGTTCCTCCTCTTCCTCATCAGCCACCTCCGGACCTGGGGGCTGTTGACTCTCCATCCAAGGGCTGACAGGTGGCCCAGGCTCTGCCTCCGTCTCTCTCTCTCTCTCTCTCCCTCCCTCCCTCCCTCCCTCCCTCCCTCTCTCTCTCTCTCCCAGCTCCATTCCTTCTTCCCCCTCAGAGATCCCAGGCTGCCCTGATGCTGACCTTGACTCCCACACCTCCTCCTCTGATTCAGCTGCTGAAGGGGCCACTATACCTCTGTTCACCGGCTGCCGGAGGAGCCCCTCACAAGCTTCCTTCCAGCCCTGCTCCAGCGTGGGTCAGCAGGTGTGTGACGAGAGGAGTGGGTCAGTAGGGAAGGGATTAGGATGAGGGTTCAAGTCCTCCCTCCCTGGGGCTTCAGGCTTGCCATAGTTTCTCTGCCCAACGCACCTCGTAAGATTGTTGCAGGAATCGAAACAGAAGGCAGCCATGGCAGCGGATTGCACACCTGGAGCTCCTGAAGAAAAAGCAGGGTATAGATCAGCAGTTGAGCTGCAAAGGAAAATAATTTGATTGTTTCCTAATTCAATCAACAAAGTAGATTCTAACAGCTGATCTAAGTGATGAGGTGGATGTCACATTTTTGGGGGGAGATTTTAACTCACGCTTTGTGGTTGGAAGGGCATAGCCACTTGTGTCCTATTTGACTTTGAAAATCCCTAGTTTTCTTGGCAGTCACTCTAAGTGTCCTGTAAATCCAACGGCAGGTGTGGAATAGAAATGATTATTCCAACACCTGGGGATATTGTGGGGCTTCCTACCTCTCAGGTCCCCACAATTTCAATCCCCCAATGAATGAGAGAGAGCCCACCTCTTGGCCAGATATGCAATGTCACACAATGAGATAGACAAGTGGAATGGGTAGTTTGTGTTTCTGTTGTGGGAACTCAGACGTGATTGGAACAGTTTTTGTTCCAGAAGACTCTCGGATATGGTGTGCTATGTGCACATACCAATAATCCCAAAGGTGCTTTTTCAGGAGGCAATTGGAGTTCCTTGTTTTTCCTTTGAAGACGTTTCGCTTCTCATCCAAGAAGCTTCCTCAGTGCTGACAGGATGGTGGGGAAGGGAAGGATTTACACTCCTTGCAGGCAGCTGGTCATTTGCATCCTTTTAGGGGGTAGTTGAGGCCACCTGGAGGTTTATCTGTGTTCCTCTAGTTTGCAATTTTTTTCCTCTGGAAATCCGTTCCTCCTCCCATACCATTCCAAGGGTGTCCATCCCAAATTACATAGCTAAAAGTCTGTACAGATTCTCAGTCATCCAGGTCATGCTTGTTCCAAAGGTGCTTTTTCAGGAGGCAATTGGACTTTCTTGTTTGTTCCTTTGAAGATGTTTTGCTTCTCACCCAAGAAGCTTCTTCAGCTCTGACAAGATAGTGGGGAATGGAAAGATTTATATTCCTTGCAGGCAGATGGTCATTTTCATCCTTTTAGAGGGTCTGTCAGCCCTCAAGATTTTCTTCCTTCGCTTTGCATCTTTCGGCTGTCATAAGTAATGGGGGGAGGAGGGGGGACATGGTTATGGGAAGTGAGTTGGAGGTGTTACAAAACAAAACTGTATAAGTTGGTGGGGGGGAAGATTCTTGCTTAGGCTTCTATCCTATGCTATGCGCAGCCGCAACTCTTTATCAAAATAGGTCAAGGTCAATGGACAGAGGCCTCATCACCACCTGGAGATGCCCACATGATGCTATACACAACTTTTAATTGGATGAGCCAATTGAACTATTGGGGGTGGGAACGTTGCCATCACTTTGTATAAGTGATTTACCCGCTCATTTTCTCAGATTCAGAATTCTTTTGTTGCTACCACTTGACCTCCAGTAAAAGATATCTTTTCTCTAATTAATGGAGTCTAAGTATTTCTTTCTTGGATTTTGAATGGAGCACCAGCTGACAGGGTCGTTGAGGCCACCTGGAGGTGCATCTGTATCCTCAGGGTCACCTGAATGGTGCAAATGGCTCCTGTAGCCTGCAATTTTTGTTTCCTCTGGAAATCCATTCCTCCTCCCACACCATTCCAAGGGGGTCCATCCCAAATTGTATAGCTAAAAGTCTGTAGAGATTCTCCGTCACCCAGGTCATGGTTGTCCCTAAGGTGCTTTTTCAAGAGGCAACTGGACTTTTTCCTTTTGGAGACATTTTGTAAATCCAAATTTCCCACTATCTTGTCAGAGCTGAAGAAGCCACTTGGTATCCCAACTGAGTTTGCATCATACCTTTAACCTGGCTATTGAACTGATCCCTTTTCTGGCACGATGCTTCAAAAAACAATCACCAGTCAAACAGCTTTTCCCTTGAGTGAACACAGCTGCCTTCTTCCTGAACAGATTCAGTGAATGGGGGATTGAAGAGCCGAAGAAAGTGGAGACGTCCCCACGCAGAGACGCTCTGGCTGCTTCTGGATAGCTCGTGCCACAGCCTCCCTGTTCTTTTCCTGAGATCCATCAGTGTGGGGGTGCCTCCCCCACAAAAGGAGCCAACGTGGGGGATTGGAAGGACGCCCACAAAGGGCTCATAGCTAGAGAAGCTGGGAACCGCTTCTCTGGTGGCTTCCAGGTCAGGCAGAAAGGATTCTGTGCCCCAAAGAGTGCCAGGATTTCATTCTCCATCCACTGTTGGAATGGAGGTCATGTTCTCACACCCACTGCTGCTCAGTGCACAATCCACGCCGCCACCTCTGTTCGAAGAGAAAAGAACGCATTGCTTTCCTGTGGCAGCCCGTTTCCCTGGCCAAAGACTTCCTGAGGTCCAGCTAAACCTCCCACCTGCCCAGGCTCAAGTTGGGGGGCTTGTCTTTCATCCCCTTGACCGCCAAGGCGAGGGTGACTTTGCTCTCCTCCCAGCTGTGGTCCTGCAGTAGCTGTGTTGGGCTGGGAGATGGCACCAAAGCTCACCAATCTTTCCTGAAGCATCAAGCCAGCCTTGCCTTACAGAAGCTGCTCCGCGAGGATGATTCTTAAGCAGCCTTCATCAAACCGGCTTATCTTGGTTAAGGAATGAAAGAGGTCAGTTGGTCTGCAAAGTACCTTGAGCCAAACCCAGAATTATCAAGCCACGGAAAGCATCATCATCAAGCACCATCAAAGTTAAAAGCAAGCGTGTATCGGTCACCAGACCTTTATCTTGAAGCACAAGGGTGGACATCTGCCAAGAAGATCATCTGAACTAATTTCTTAAGGATGGGAGGGAATATTTCTACAACGCCTAGTTCTTTTGAGAAATTCGAACGGAATCTCTGATCCTCGACAACTGCTGTGTTTGCAGCAACTCAGGGGTCCTTTAGATGTTCAGGTTATAGAACTTAAGCCAGAAATGTTCCTATTAGGGATAATCAGAGGCGATCACAAGAAAGAAATTGAATATATACATATTGACATCAGCTAGAATAACCTATGCTCAAAACTGAAAACCAGAAAGTAGTCCCACAGATAATATGTTAATTAAAAAAAGTATGGATTGTGTGGAAATGAATAAACTTATAATGGAATTGCAGGAGAAGGAAGAAAAAGAATACTATGCGGTCTGGGAGAAATGGTATGTTTGGTTAGATAACAGGAACAAAAGATAATCCAAAATGTAAATGTAATTGATGTACATAAGTATATACATATAAGTAAACGAATATGGAAAAGCCAATGCAAAAATTGTAAATATGATCTGTTTTTAAAACTGTAACATTTTAATAAAATGAAGTTAAAAAAAGATGTTCAGGTTTTGTGGTCACTGATGTTGATACGAATCCTTCCCCAGCGTTGTGGGTGGATTGTGGATTGTTTCTTTGATTCTTGGAATAACAGGGAGGGGATCCGAAGGTGCTTTTTCAAGAGGCAACTGGACTTTCTGGTTACCCAAAAAAGCCCCTTCGGGACAACCATGACCCGAAATGACTGAGCATCTCCGTAGACAAACAGGGAGGGAGTGGGGGGAGTTTCTCCCAGCCTCACCTGTCAGGGCCCCAGTGATGGGAACCTCGTCAAGGGTCCTCAGATTGAATCCTGAGGCAGAAGAAAAGGTGGCGATCATTTTGGGAGGAGGAACCCCAGTCATGAATAACAAGGGCCGGATTCTCTCCTCAGGCAAACAGCCGTGCGCCTACCCTGCAGGCCTCCAACCGGTGGCCAGCAGCGGGAGGCTTCGCAGGGCAACCCGGCCCGGCGCTGGACCTTTTCCCCGGCAGGAGACCTCCTCCCTCAGGCCCCCCCTCCCTCAGGCCCCCCGGCCTCTCCGCAGGCCCGCTCGCTAAGGAGGCGGAGGGGGAAGAGAGGCTGCCTGAGGGGCCACCGGCAGAAAGGCGCGGAGGGCAGAGGCCGCACCTGGCGGCGCCCCTCAAGGCCGAGCCCGGCGTTGGTGCGGCGGTTGGGCGCAGGAGAAGCCGGGCGGCGGCGCTGGGAGAGTGGCGGGCCTGAGGCGGCCGACGGGGGTCCCGGCTGCGGCTGGGCCGGGGCCTCGCGGGCCGGCTCGGGCCCCTGCCCGCCTCGCCCGCCAGAGGGCAGCAAGGAAGCGCGCGAGGCGGCGGGGGCTCCGGCTGGCCTGACATCAGCAGCCGCGCAGCTGGCTGGCCGCCCCGGCTGGGCTCCGCCTCTCAGTCCCGCGCGCGCTGCCGGCGGGTCGGCGGGGATATCGGGGCGGAGCGGGCGGGCGGGCGGGCGGGGCCGCCGGCTGCCAGATCGCCCATTCCGCTCGGCGCAGCGTTCCCAGCCTCGGGAGCTCTGGGGGGCGGCGGCGGCGGCGAGGAGGCGCTCAGGCGGCGGCCCCGGAGAGGCGAGCGGACGGCCATGGGCCAGCAACGGCGGAGCGGCGCTCCGGGCGACCGGCGGGGCGCAGCGTCCGGCCCCGCGGGGCGCAGGCAGCCCGGCTGGGAATGAAGGCGGCGGCGGCGGCGGCGGCGGCGGGCGGAGCGCCCCAGCGGCGGCGGCGGCGGCGGCGAGGAAGGGCGGGCGCGCCCTGCCGGGACCATGTCGGTGCCGCTGCTGAAGATCGGCGTGGTGCTGAGCACGATGGCCATGATCACCAACTGGATGTCGCAGACGCTGCCCTCGCTCGTGGGGCTCAACACCACCAAGCTCAGCGCCGCCTCGGGGGGCACCTTGGACCGCAGCACCGGCGTGAGTCACGCGCCGCTCCGGGGGAAAGGGGGGAGTCGCGGCCGGCCCGCCGCAGCCATCCGTCAAGGGCCGCCGGACGGAACCGGCGCAGACCCCCGCGCGGGGCGGGCGGGCGAGGTCCGCGCCGGGAGCGGCGATGCGGGGAAGACGCCGGCCGGGAGGGGAGCCGTTTCGGGCGGGGAGGGGAGTGGGGCCCGCGGCCGCAAAGTTTGAGCGCGGGTCGCGTCCTCCGGTCGCCGGACACCCAGGCTGTCGGTCCCTCCCGACGGAGCGGGGAATCCCCTCGAAGGAGCGGGGAAAGGGGCCGTGGGGAAAACCTCCGCAGGGGCTGGTGAAGGGGAGTGGGGGCGCGCCCCCAAAGGACAAGGGGGAGGAGGAGACGCCCCCGTGGCAGTTTCAGGCCCCCGCAAGGCGGGAATCAAGGCCGAGGTGAACCTGGGGGATGAACACAAGGATTGGGGGGGAGATGTACATGCCTGGGGGGGGTCGGGCAGCAGATAAGGCTCCGGAGTGCCAGTTTATGTATCAGTCCATCCTGAGGCTTTGGAAGGAGGAGAAATCAAAGCTCCAGTGTCGAAGACTTTAGGGTGCACTAAAAAAAGGGGGGGGTCTTGGGGGCCACGGCACAAAAACCCCCAAAACCTAAGGAAGATGACAGGTGAATCTAGGGTGGGGGTGGGGGGGTGACATGGCACCCTTCCGTTCTTCCAGGTTTCTGCTATGAGGTCCCGTCCTCTCCAGTCTGCGCTTTTTCATCCCTTGCTTTTAAGTGGCTCTCCTTCCTTTAATGCCTTCAAGGGCTCTTGAGGGAGGATTTCCGAGGAGGAGGGCTCAGTCTGGGTGGAGGAGAAGCCTTTTTCAGCTACAAGAGATGATGTGCTTTAGATTCCGATGTGCTTCCCCTCCTTATAAATACCCACCGGTTGATTTAGAAAATGATTTCTTTTTTTAACGGTTTACATGCAGATCGTATTTTGCCTTTCTCTCTCTCCCCAGCCCCCAAGGAAGAGAAAAAAGTGAGTTGGATGAGATAAGCTGTTGGGTGTCTTTAGAGGCAAATGTGGGAGAGAGAGAGGTTTTGGGTGGGCATGAAAAATGAGGGTGGGGGGGGGTTGCCCAAAAGAGGACCCCCCTCTGAGCTCTGAGGGCAGAAGTTGAGTTTTGGTGGTGTGTTTGGAAGACTTTGGCCTCCTGGGCTGAGCTGGAGCTGAGGGGGGCTGTCCAGCCAGCAGGATCAGGATGGGCGTTGCACGTGGCTGAATCCTCCCCCCCGCTCCCCCTTCCTCTTGCCTCCCCAAATGACCCTCCATAGGCCACAGAGCCCTGCTCATCAGCAGAAGGCCAGGGCGATTTGGGTTTGTGACTCTGGTGAGGCCACAGTCCCGCAGAGATGGAGGGCACTGACCGTAAGCGCTGACCGACTGCTTTCTGGGTCCTGAGCAGAGACATGGCTCTAGCTTGGCACTCTTTGATGGCGAAAGCTCCCCCGCCCCTCCAAACTCCCCCATTGGTGTGTGTGAGAGACAACTAACAGGACCAATCCCTGAAATTTTCTTGGAAAGGGTTTTTTTGGGAAGCAATTTACCTGCTTCCTAGGGCTGAGAGACAGTGACTGGCCCAGGGTCACCAAGCTAGCTTTGTGCCTAAGGGGGGACAAGAACGGGGGCCTTCGCCCACGACACCCAACCAACCGGCTCTCGAGGAATCAGTGGGACTTAAAGCGGTTGGGCGACTTGCCTCGCCTCTTCTCTTGACTACGGTCTGTGCTCTGAAGTGGATTGGGCGTCTGGGTGTGGTGTGAATGGCCCCCCTCGGAAAGCCTGCCAGTTCCTCTGTGGAACACCGCTCCAGGGGGGGACACACACACCCCGTCCCGGGCAGCAGGGCCACAGGCGGGATTGGCAAGGCGGCTTTCCCTGCCCCAAAGACCCTTGCAAAGTCAATGGCTGTAGGGAGGGAAGGCCTTTATTCAGCGGAGCTGTGAGGTGGTTTGAGCGGTGCAAATACCTCTTTTTTGGGGTGGCTCCTTCCAAAATGAAGAAGAGATCTGCATCGTTGGGAAGCTTACCCCGTACCCCTCCTGCAGTGTCGGTAGCAGGAAATAGCAGCTTTACGTAACAACTCGGGGCGGAGGGGGAGATGAAATTTCCAATGTACTCGGTGATCCCTGCGGAGTAAAGACCCCCTTCGCTCCTCAGTTTGCCCGAAGACAACCTGTGAGCCCCAGGTTTGTTACTGAGGCAGTGAGATCCGTGGGGTGGGGAGAGAAGCAGTGGGAAGCTGCTGCTTGCCTGCTTGTGCATTGGACATTTGGAGGCACAGATGGAGGTCCGCAGCCTGCCCCCCCCCACGTAAATACCGTGTGGGTGTTTTTCATAATTGGCTGAGTGTTTGAAAGGAAAAAAAAGCATGCGGCTCTATCATGTGGCTCTGACAGTGGCGTCTGTCCCTAAAAAATTTGCCCTGTGTGTCCCTCACGGCTGCATCAATTTGGGAGTTTCATGGAACCGTAGCATGGGAGGACATCATCCGGTCCAGCCTCTGCCCCTCAGGCATTCCTGGGAGATGGTGCCCCTCCAGCCAAGAGAGCCCCCACCTCTCTAACCCTAATAGCATTAGCCCTTAGACTTATATACAGCTTTACGGTGCTTTTACAGCCCTCTTGAAGCGGTTTACAGAGTCAGCCTTTTGCCCCCAACAATCCGGATCCTTATTTTACCCACCTAGGAAGGACGGAAAGCTGAGTCTGAATCTTGAGCTGGTCAGAATCGAACTCCTGGCAGTGAGCAGAATTAGCCTGCAATATTGCATTCTGATCACTGTGCCACCACAGCTCTTAGATAGATGATATAGATAGGTAGATAGAGGTAGATAGATGATAGATAGCAACAGCCGTTAGACTTATATACTGCTTTATAGTGCTCTGCAGCCCTCTCTAAGCAATTTACAGAGTCAGCCTCTTGCCCCCTCAAATCTGGATCCTCATTTTACCCACCTTGGAAGGACGGAAGGCTGAGTCAACCTTGAGCCAGTCAGGATCAAACTCCTGTGGGCAGACTTAGTCCGCAATGCTGCATTCTAACCAACTGTGCAGGAAGGAAGGAAGTGAAGGAAGGAAGGGAGGTAGCAATAGCACTTAGATTTATATCCCGCTTCACAGTGCTTTCCAGCTCTCTCTCTAAGCGGTTTACAGAGTCAGCCTCTTGCCCCCAACAATCTGGGTCCTCATTTTACCCACCTCGGAAGGATGGGAGGTTGAGTCAACCTTGAGCCTGGTGGGATTTGAACTGCCAAATTGTAGGCAGCTGGCTGCAGAAGTAGATTGCAGTACTGCGCTCTAACCACTGTGCCACAGAGGCTCCTACGCAGGCTAATCCTACACCAGCCTTTGTTTTTCCTTGCCGGCTGCCTTTAGTGAAATGCTTCCTCGAGCATTTTTCTGCCCAACTTATCAAGATCCTTCCGAAATCAATCCTTTCCGGTAGCTGTAATGCCTCCAAGATTTGTGTCACTGTTGAACTTGAATGTCCTGTTTCCTGACCATTTTCCCAAGTCATGTATTGCCTAAATCTATTGCAGGGCCCTCCATTTCCCCTTCCCTCTCCCTGGATGGCTTTGGCCCTTGGTACCACTGTCCCACCCGTCTCATGAGTACAGCTCTCTGGCCCACATTTTACCCTCTTCTTTGAACCTCCTGGCCACTTTGTTGCAGGCTTTGCTGAAGACCAGGTATCCATAGCACCTGTCACATTCTGCTTAGTCAGGTGAGGTCAGCTGTTCAAAAGAGAGAGAGAGAGAGAGAGAGAGAGCAGGTTGCGCTTGGGATATTTTATTCTTAAGAAATCCATGTTGCCTCTTATACCAAGTAGCGCATTCTTTTTCCAAGGGGGGAATCCTATTTAATAACCTCTTCCAAAATTTTGCCTGGTATTGGTTGCATCAGGAATAATGGAATCATGGATGCAAACTGAACAAGGAGAGATTCAACCTGGAAATAAGGAGACATTTCCTAACAGCAAGAACAATCAACCCATGGAACAGAAATTGCCTTCGGAAGTTGCGGGAGCTTCATCCCCGGAAGCTTCCAAGAAGAGACTGGGCTGCCATCTGTCAGGAATGATGTGTAGTCTCCTGCTTGGGCAGGGGGTTGGACTAGATGACCTACAAGGTCCCTTCCAACTCTGTTAATCTGACTGGTTTGTGGTTGCCCAGGTCCTCTTTTCCTCCATTTTGAAGAGGAGACCAAAACTGGCCATCCTCCGTTCTCTGGCACTCTTCTAATCCTCCAGGATTTCTCAGTCTCTCTGGAAACCCTTTCAAGATTCATCGGTCTCATCCTGAAGACTTCAACTTGCTCGGGCCAGCCCGTTTCCACCCCCCAAACCACCCTGTTGCTTCTCTCCACTTGTGCCCCTCCCTTCAATTCTGGGCAAGGGTCCCCTCTGGAGAAGAGATGGGGAAACTCTGCCCCCACTTTACCAACTCTGCCCGTCACGATCCTGCTCCCCTCTGTGCCAGTGGCCCACCTGCCTTGGTCTGTCCAAGTCTGTCCAGCAGAAGGAGACAGACGTTACCTGAGCTGAAGCCAACAAGACTACAGTATATTTAGATCCCTTTGGCCAGACGGTGGCATTTGATGGGGCCCAACATGGTCTTCACCCTGTTCAAAGATTGCTTTGTGTTTTGAAAACTTGGGGAATTCAGAATAGGCAAACCGCATCACGGACTTAGCCAGCTTTATCCTCACCAGAGATCTTGTGGGGCAGGTTGCCGAATTGAACCGTGGCAAGCAAACAGGCACCCTGGCCAGGTCAGAAGACTTGCCTTCCAATCCAGTCAGAGCGGCTGAATAAGATCCAAGTCAGGAGGAGGAATTTACTGCCTTCTGGTAGGGAGCCAGAGAGCCAATTAAGCAAATTCAACCAATTTGGGTTGATTTATTGTCGTCTTAGCTGTGCCACTGAGCAGGACATTATCAGCAGAAGGGAGGACCGTGATTTTGGGCAGCAGATTCTGAGCAAGGAAGAGAGAACTCTGGGATTGTCAGCAGGGGTGACAATCTGCCCATTCCTCTTGCAGCGACGGGTTTCTGACCCAACATTCGGCTGGGATCGACCCATGGATTGGACCCAGTTGGGATTGTGTCCTTCCTTTCGTGGACAATCTCCTCTGATGAGTTACTTTCCCGGATTTTTATATCTTCCAATGGAAGAACTCCTCACGATGCCTTCCTTCATCCCAAAGTCAGGATGGAACGGAAGCAGGCATGAATTCTCTGACATCCCCAACGTGGCTTCTCCTGGAACCGGTTCCCCTTGTGGTAACGTTTTGCCTGAGGAAGACGCGGGTGCAGATGGTGGGAGCCACTCCCTTTGTCTGTGGACCTCTGGGGGCTTCAGAAGACACGTGTGATGACCCAAAGGGGCGTGGCACAAAAGCAACAAAGTCAGAAAAGTAGGTAACGTCCCTTTAATGCCTCCAACGTGGCCCCCAATGTCCAGTTATCATCGGCTGGAGAAAAAACTCTCCCAAGACAATTTTTAAAGGGGAGAAATTCCATCCAACCCAAAATACATCTAAATTATAAATAAAAACCAACACAAACCACCGGCTGCAGCAATTAACAAGACAGGGCAGGATAAGGAATTGCAGACTTCAAAAGATAACGAAACACACACAGTTGGGAGGATGCCAGAGCCCAGATAAGACTTGAGAAAGATAATTCATGCTTTGCTTCCAGCAAGGAGCTGTGTGCAAACACCCTCTTTATCCTGTTTTTCCAGCTACAGCCCATGAAGGGAGTCAGGGCTCTTTCCTCCCCCGTAAATCATGTTGCTCCCTTATTTGTTCCTCACTGCGTGCCCTAGAATGAAGAGGAGGTGGGCCTGGGTCTTCCTCTGAATGCCCAGCTGGCCTGTGCCCTTCCCCAGTTTCCTCCACAACCTCCGGAGCCACATTCCCACTCCCTGTCAGCTGTTCCACCTCTCCCTCGGAATCAGATTCCAACTGGGGCATGACAACATTGCCTGACCTGGCCCGACATCCTCCAAGAGCTGGGATTGGAAAGTTCACCTCTGAAACCTCTCAGCATCCCAGCTAAAGGAAATGTTTTCTTCCCTGCTTTATTGTCTTCCTCTTCTTCCTCTTCCTGAGGACGGACTTACTATAAAAGATGCTTTTAACGCGGTTAATTATTTATGTGGCTAGTAAAAATAGACCCTGCAGCCATTCTTCAGAACACAAAGTGCTTGGAAAAACCCGAGCGGCCTCCAAGCAGTTTTAACAGCCATATTAGAGAGTCCTGCAGCGTTTTGCAGATAGGAGGGTGGGCATTGCCCGCTTCTCTGAATGGGGGTCTTGAAAGGACAGAAGGTGGGCAGCCTCCAGCCTCCATGGCTGAGTAGAATCTGCTATCGATTTCTGCCCCTCGGTTAGCCAGGAAATGGCTCAGGTTTGCCCTCGTCCGATTCTGCTCGCCAGCCATGTCTGCCTGTGGGGATGAGCGGCATTAAGCTGTCTTCCTTGTTGCAGTTGTAGGAAATCAACTTGGTCTCAGACAAGCCAGGATGAATCCGCACACTGGTCTCAATGGGCTTTAGGTCCTTGCAAAGAGAGAGCGTATGTCATAGATTTTAGGGGACCAGGTGAGAAATACCCCTTGCTTCCCTCTCCAGCATATTTTCCAGACAGGCAAGGGGGGAAAGCAAAGCATAAGGCGCGGGTGAAACCTTCCAAGCGGGGACTTAGATGCTCCCAGTCTCGTCGGACCCCTTTTGCTTTCAGAGTTTGAAGCTCCTCGCTAGCCACTAGCATGTAGCTTGCAAGCCCCACCCCCCCTGGGCTTTGTCACCTGGGGCTGTGAAGTCAAATCAATGTCAGGAGAAGCCAAGAAGAGAACCACCCCACTGGCACTTCTGGAAGGTACACGGATGGTGGCCCCGGGACTTGGTTGCCCATATAGCACTTTGCAAGGCTGGAGGGTGTGGGAAAGGAAGCAAGATCGGCTGCCCCGAGGCCAGACGAGGCTCCCCACTAAAGGATGGACTCCTCTGGTCCCGGCTGCTCCTTCCCTTCCCCTGCCCTGATCCAGAGCAAGGCCTGCAGAGGGAGCTCGGCCCAGAATGGCAGTCTGGTGGGAGGGAGCCCCTATGGGAAACGGGGGGCTACTTTCTTGAGCTCTGACCTAGTGGCTCAGTGGAGGGAGAGTCTGAATTGTAAGCTGCATTGGTAGCACCTTGATCTCCATGAAGGCACACTTGGGTGGCCCATTTACAGCACGCTACCACGACCTGCCTTGCAGGGTGTGGTTTTTTTTCCCTGAGATGAATGCAAAAGAGAATATTGCTGATCATTGATTACATGAAGCACTTCGTTAATTAAAATTGCTGGCGGTTTTGTTTCAGAGGGCCCCCTTCCGCTCCCTGCCGCCTTCCTTGCTCCTCCTGCATTGGCTAAAAACTTTTGAGTTCTTTGAGATCCCCGAGACCTGCCTCATGCGCCTTCTCTCATGTGTCCAACCAGGTGTTGCCTACCAACCCTGAGGAAAGCTGGCAGGTGTACAGTTCTGCTCAGGACAGTGAAGGACGATGCATCTGCACAGTGGTGGCACCTCAGCAGACGATGTGCTCACGGGATGCCAGAACAAAGCAGCTACGACAACTCTTGGAAAAGGTAACGGTATGATGGCTCTGGAATGCATATCTATCTATCTATCTATCTATCATCTATCTATCTATCTATCTATCTATCTATCTATCTATCTATCTATCTATCTATCTATCTATCTATCTATCTATCTATCTATCTATCTATCTATCTATCTATCTATCTATCATCTATCTATCTATCTATCTATTCTATCTATCTATCTATCTATCTATCTATCTATCTATCTATCTATCTATCTATCTATCTATCTATCTATCTATCTATCTATCTATCTATCTATCTATCTATCTATCTATCTATCTATCTATCTATCTATCTATCTATCTATCTATCTATCTATCTATCTATCTATCTATCTATCTATCTACCTACCTACCTACCTACCTACTATCCATCCATTTATCCATCCATTTTTATCTACCTATCTATCCATCTATCCATCCACCTTCCTACCTACCTACCTACCTGTCTTTCATCCATCAATCCATCCATCTACCTACCTATCTACTGTACCTACCTACCTACCATCCACCCATCTTTCTATTTCTATTTCTATCTATCCACCTTCCTATCTACCTACCTACCTACTATCTACCTACCTACCTACTTATCTATTTCTATCTATCCACTTTCCTACCTACCTTCCTACCTACTATCTACCTACCTACCTACCTTCCTACCTACCTACCATCCATCCTTCTCTCTCTCTCTCTCTCTCTTCAATTTATGGAAATGGAGAAACCGAATTGCAATTGCAAAGCTGAGTTGCAAAATGAATATGAATTAAGTGAAGGTGGGGGAGACACAGGGGGCTTTAAACTGTCAAAACAGAATTTGAATTCGAGTTGGGGGCGTGGAACGAAGTGCTAGAAGTTTTAATGTATTTCAGGACTCTGATGATCAATGATGACTGGAGTTGATTTACTGGTAGAGTAAATTTAAGATGTCCAACGTTTGAATCAAATGTTTTCATTGCTACTAAATTTAGCGGATTTATTTGCTAGGCTACAGAATTTGAGACAGACCACTTTTTGGGGGTGGGGAGGTCTAAAGAGAGGATACCTTGTATGGACACCCTCTTGTTTATAACAGAGTCCACTGTGTTATGTCTCCTTTCACCACTTAAATTTTAGCTACAACATTTTAGGAAAATTACATTTTGATTTTTTTCCCCTTCCACGTTTGGAATTCGACTCTTTAAGAGAAGAAAAAATGGTGCCTCTTTTTTAGCTTGGTACCTGCCAACTACCTATGCTATTATGTGCCACACCGAGACAGCTATTGGTGTTCCCAAATTTGCAGTTGGGAACCCAATGTTGCAGTGTGCAAACTTTAAAATTTCTGAATAGTCAGGGAATAGTAAAGGTTTACCTTTTTTTTCTCTTTATACATGAGGGACCACAAAAGGAGTACATTGATTGGTTTCAATTAATCTGTGTCCCTTGTTATAATGAGAACCACAGAAAATATATTTGATGTTCAAGAGACTTGAAGCTACACTGGTTAATTAAACCTGAAAAAAGATCAAAGCCAGCCTATTGTCCTAAATAAACCTTCTAGGAGGGGAAAGTATTAAACCTCCAATTGGTCCAAATCACTTCGCTCTTCATTAATTTAATGCTTGAACTTGTTCAAAGCACACAGCTTCCCCAAAAAGCCATGTGAGCAGCAACATTAAAATGCAAGGCTACGCTCTTTGTTTTCTCAACTGACTCGAAAAAGGTTGGGTTTGATTCATCAAACCATAACAGAAAAAAGATGATTTGTGAATTCCCGAGTATATATATATATTTATATATATATATCCATGTGATCTGTTTTTAATAGCCTCCGGTCCACAGAGATCAGAAGGATAATATTCAAGATCAAGGAATTCAATGTTTAATTGCTTCCATTGCACGGATTTTTTTTATGAAATATCATCTCTCCACTTCCATTCCCCAAATTAATTAGATTCTGGCAACTGAACATATCATTATCCTTGGCATTTGGGATATAATCTGCCAGGTTTTGATGAATATGGTGATGGGTTCCTCCTCCTACCCCCAATCATAATGCACAAAGCAATTTAACATCTTAGATGTTTCCCAGTAACAAAGCTTCAAATCTTGCTCACTGGACCTGTTTAAAGCAGGTTTAAATCTTGGCCACTTGAAGATGGGGTGGATTCCAACTCTTAGGATTCCCCAGCAAGCATTCCGCACATCCTCAAGTGACCAAGGTTGAGAAACCCTGGTTTAAAGGGGGTACCATTACCTGTGCTGGACACGATAGTGTCTTTATTCTGTTGCCAGTATTCCGTAAATGGAATGCATATCACCGTTCTGTTTTCTTGACGTAGCTGTGGCTAAACCAGATCTTTCCGAGCTTTTCTAAACCTTCCTAAACAAAGTGCAAAGAGGATACATCAGAGTTATAAATTGCCTTGTCCTTTGTTCAGAAAGTTACTGCAGTTCCTGGGACTGATAATCTGGGCAGCTCCCCCTCATTGCATTCTTTGACAAAGTGACTAAATTAATGGACCAGTGAAATGCTGTGAACACAGTATATTTGGACTTCAGCAAGGCATTTGACAAAGTAGACCACAGCATACAGATTAACAGAGTTGGAAGAGACCTTAGAGGTCATCTAGTCCCACCCCCTGCCCAAGCAGGAGTTCCTACATCATTTCTGACAAATGGCAGTCCAGTCTTTTCTTGAAAGTTTCCAGTGATGAAGCTCCCACAACTTCTGAAAGGCAACTTCTGTTCCATTGGTGGATTGTTCTCAGTCAGGAAATTTCACTTTATTTCCAGATTGAATCTCTCCTTGATCAGTTTTCATCCCTTATTCCTTCTCTGGCCTTCAGGTGCCTTGGAAAATAGCTTGACCCCCTTCCTCCCTGTGGCAGCCCCTCAAGTATTGGAAGGCTGCTCTCCTGTCTCCCCTGCTCCTTCTCTTCCCTAGACTAGCCATGCCCGGTTCCTGCAACCGTTCATTGTCTGTTTTAGCCTCCGGTCTCCTAATCATCCTGGTTGCTCGTCTCTGCACCTTTTTTAGAGTCTCAACATCTTTTTTATTGTGTGGGAATGGCCTCTGATTGCCAGTGCATGATTGGAAGGCATTTCACGGCCTTTATAATACACAAACGCTTTTCAGGGAGGGAGGGAAGAAGGAAGGAAGGAAGGAAGGAAGGAAGGAAGGAAGGAAGGAAGGAAGGAAAGAAGGGCTTGTAATTTTTAAATGCATCAGCTACCATTTCTTGTGCTGGCCTGGGCAGCACAATTTAACCCATTGCTGTCGTCAGACCCAACCCTGCTGTCTTAAGAAAACACAGAGCTTTGGATCACTTCAAGCAACCAAGAATCCCTGCATGCTTAATTTTCAGCCCATGCCAAGATTCTGCATGCAGTCTTGGGACTGTGAAACCTCTGAAGAAAGCAAGCGAGTCCCAGAAACATAGCTGCTTGCAATTGTGAGCCCCAAATTTCAAAGGCCCCCTGATTCTGAGACATCCATTAAAGCAGGGGTCTCCAACCTTGGGAACTTTAAGACTTGTGGACTTCAACTCCCAGAGTTCCTCAGCCAGCAAAGCTGGCTGAGGAACTCTGGGAGTTGAAGTCCACAAGTCTTAAAGTTCCCAAGGTTGGAGACCCCTGCATTAAAGGATTCTCATCAAAGAAGAGGTTTTTTTTTTTTAAAAAAAATGAAGATGATTGAAAGAAGTAATAGGTGGCAATTTCCAATACGGGAAGTCCTTGTTTAATGACCACTTGTGTAGCGATGGTTCAACGTTACGACCATGCTAAAAAGGTGACTTGAGGCCAGTCCTCACACTTTACAATTCTTGCAGTGTCCCTGTTTTCATGGGATCCCAATTGGCCCCTTGGCAACCATTGTGCATTGACAATCATCCACGATCCTTGTCAGTTGCATCCTTCCTTGCTTCCAGCCAGCAAGTAGGGAAGCTGGTCAAAACAAACAAGCATTGTGATCACACAATGGTCAGGATGTGGTGTTGCAGGCTAATTATGCCCACTACCAGCAGTTTGATCCTGACTGGTTCAAGGTTAACTCAGCCTTCTGTCCTTCCAAGGTTGGTAAAATGAGGACCCAGATGGTTGGGGTCAATAGGCTGACTGTTTAAACTGCTTAGAGAGGGCTGTGAAGCACTGTGAAGCCTATTATAATATAAGTCTATTGCTGCCTGCCTGCCTGCCTCTCTCTCTCTTTCTCTCCCTCCCTCCATATATATATATATATATGGTATATAGTGGTATATATATATACCCGACATACGTGGCAGACAGAGAGGCGTGGAAGCAGTACTCAAGGACATTAGCGGACCTCGCCAGAGCGCGAGACAAACGCTGAAGAAAAAGAAGAAGAAGAAGATATATACCACTGCCAGCAGTTCGATATGGTATATAGTGGTATATATATACCACTGCCAGCAGTTCGATCCTGACCGGCTCAAGGTTGACTCAGCCATCCATCTGTCCGAGTTGGGTAAAATGAGGGACCCAGATTGTTGAAGGCAAGAGGCTGACTCTGTAAACTGCTTAGAGAGAGGCTGTAAAGCACCGTGAAGTGGTATATAAGTCTAAGGGCTATGGCTATTACCTTCATGGCAAATTGTGTGCCAGACAGACTCTGCCTTGGAAAATGCTCTGCAGATCAAGCTTTGCCTTTGGAGGTTGTTTGCTGCTGCACATTTCGCAAGTGGGAAAGGAGGGCAGAGTTTAGCCAATGTCTCAGTGCTCTTTCTGAAGGTGCCTATTCAGCATATCGGCCTTCGGTGTGTAATACATCAGAAGGGAAAGGGCAACCGTAGGCACAGCTCTGCAGGGATGTGCATGTTCTGATGCACGGGCCTGGATGCAAATTTATCGATAATTAGTATAGTTGAAAGAGAAATGTTATCCGTCTTGCCCCGGGAAGAATTTCAGGGAGATAACCCTTCTACTGTTGTCCCCAGTTGCTTCTCCCGACTCCGGGATTCGCATCTTCACACCCATCTTTCTTCAGACTAATCACATCCTTGAATGAACTTGATATTTTGCGTAATGATGCAGCTCCCGTTTTGAGTCATAGAATGTAAGGCTTGGGAGGACTTTGCTGTCCATCTTGTCCAGCCCTTGTCCTGCGCAGGAACCCACTGTCAGGATTCCAGCAAACACCCTAATGAAATCATGATTCTCGAGCCAAACTTCAAAAAACTTCAAAGGATTCATTAGAGGCAACATACTGGCACCGCCCTGTATGCAGCCAACTCCGGCATATGTAGTTTACAGTCCCCTGTGACCCTGTTTCCCCCCTCCCACCTGGGTGTCTCATCAACCAGATTCTCCAATTGAGCACATTCGTGGGCTGGGTGTCATCATTCACGTTCTCCAATTAAATATATTCACAGGCAAAAGCTCTGGTGTTTTAGTTACAACCTTTTAAAGAGAAGAGTTGGAATGTACTTTCGCTTTCAAACTGCTGCACTGCTCTTCCAGATTTCCCCCCATTTTTTAACAGCGACTACTAAAACAGGCATAGGAAAGTTGACACCCCCCTCTGGACATCCCTGACAGGTGGCCATCCAACCTCTGCTTAAACCCTCCAGTGAAGGAAGTTCCTGTCAGCTTTGGAACCCATATTTTACTTAGAAGTTGCCACATTTTAGTGCTTGTGAATTTGGGAGAAGAGATTACATAGAGAGGTAGAAGATTAGACTCAACAACATTCTTTTCCTAAAGTCAAGGACAGGTTACCCTGCACCTAGGAAGGAGTGGTTGGAGGAAGGTCTCCAGTTGGGACGATGGTTGATTGGCCCATGTGATGGACCGGTGGATGCGGGGAACGGGTTTGTGAATTTCAATTGGGAAGGGATGGACTTTGTTTCGGAGTGCTGAATGAAATGGGGAGTTTCATTGGAACGCTGACAGGAGCCTGACCCATGGAGGAACAGCTTTCATCCTTAGGATGGTCTTCTTGTATCCAACCCAATCCATTCCAATATGATCCTGCCACATCTTGTATCTACACGATCATCTGCTGGACCAGGGGTCTTCAAAGGTGACAGCTTTAAGACTTGTGGACTTCAACTCCCAGAATTCCTCCTCCAGTCATGTTAGCTGAGGAATTCTGGGAGTTGAAGTCCACAAGTCTTAAACTTGCCAAGTTTGAAGACCCTTGCTCTGGACAGTTGTCTCACTGCAGTCTTCTTCTCTCCAGACTGAAGGTACCCAACCCATCCAATTGTTCCTCTTAAGTATTTTGTTCCAGTCCCGTCATCATCATTGCTTTCTCTCCCTTTTTTAAACCGTTTATTGATGCATTTTTCACATTATATAGAGATGTGCTTAGCGAACAGTGTATTCTCTGGATCATTTTGCTTACAATTTCTACCTCTATTATCCAACCACTTGTAAAACAAGTCCCATGTTCGAAAATACTCTATCTTCTTTTTCTTCCACCTTTAATATTAAACTGTCCATTTCTGCACAATCTAATTTTTTTAAAATTACATCTTCTGTAGGCGTTTGCTCATTTTTCCAATGCTGTGCAAATACAATTCTTTCTGCTGTCAATACATGCAATATTAAATATATATTCCCTTTGTTATACTTTTCTGGTACTATGCCTCACAAAAATATTTCTGGCTCATAATCTAAGTGCTGCTTTAACATAACCATGTATGTACTTTTGTCCAGTATTTCTTTGCCTTTGCACATGTCCACCACAAGTCATCATTGCTTTTCTCTGGACATGCTCCAATTTGCCAGTGTCTTTCCTAAAATGTAGAATGGGACATGATGTTCTAGGTGTGATCTGACCAATACAGAATATAGATCTTTGTTGGTTTTGACACCGTGCTTCAGCTGAGGATTGCGTTTGCTTTTTTTTTTTTACAGCGTTGTTATCATTTTTTAATTTATCTATTTAAATGCATTGGCCACCCAAAGCCTGTTGCAACATTGAAAATTAGAGAAAACATAAAAATAGCTAAAAACATTAAACTGGTGGGTTTGAACCAGTGGTAGTTTCTGAGTGGCCTTCAAGGGCAGCCCCATATATATTGCTATAATCCAATCAAGATGAGGGGACCAGGTCATGAATGGCTGCCTAAAAGCCCTTCTGCCTCAGGGAAGGGGTGCAAGTGGCACCGAAGATGAACCCTGTGCAAAGGCCCTCCTGGTTGCAGCTGCCCCCTGATTTTCAAACAACACCTGCAAGTAAAAAAAGACCCCCAAATTAACAAAGAAATAGATTAACAGAGTTGGAAGGGACCTTGTAGGTCATCTAGTCCAACCCCCTGCACCATTTCTGACAGATGGCAGTCCAGTCTCTTCTTGAAAGCCACCAGGGATGAAGCTCCCACAACTTCTGTTCCATGGGTTGATTGCTCTCCTTTCAGGAAATTCCTCCTTATTTCCAGGTTGAATCTCTCCTTGACCAGTTTCCATCCAGTGTTCCTTGTCTGGCCTTCAGGTGCCTTGGAAAATAGCTTGGCCCCTTCCTTCTCTCTATGGTAGCCTGGAAGGCTGCTCTCCTGTCTCCCCTGGTCCTTCTCTTCACTAGACTAGCCAGGCCCAGTTCCTGCAACGGTTCTTCGTATGTTTGAGCCTCCAGTCCCCTCATCCTCCTGGTTCTGCTCTGCATCTTTCTAGAGTCTTGACATCTTTTTTACCCTGCCAATTGCTGTAAATGAAGCAGTTGATAGAGGGGTGGATGGACTGGCATGTTGGCAGCAAAACATATGCATGCCAACGATCGTTAGCAATCTGAGAGACAATTTGGACGTATCCAATTGATCCTAGATTTTCTAAGCTCTAGCCCTGTTGGCATATTTCAGGCCTGTCAATCAAACTGTACCACCTTATGTGATCTGAGAGATGTGTGGCTACTCTTTGGAGTAGCAGATTCCTCCCGCCTTATCTAGAAAGCTTTTAAACTCTGGCTTTTCCAGCAGACCTCTGTCCAGGACTATTTAGAAGCTGAAAGCAGAGCCTTGGTCAATTCTACTTATATTCCCCTGGAGTGGAGCCTTGTTATTTTTCTTGTTCATTACTGATTTATTTCCAGTGTAGTTTATGTAATACATTTTTAAAAAATGCTGCCCTAAGATACTTTTGGATTAGACAGCTTATAATTAAAATCAATAATGAATGAATTCCAGCATCCCACCTGTAAATTGTAGCATTATTTGATGATACACACACACACGAATATTATTATAATAATACAAACTGTTACAACAAGAACCTTACCTCCGTCTGACTGCCTTGCTTTCTTTGGCTGCACTGAATAACAACTGTACACCTACACCTGTGTATGGTAAACCCCTCATTTTCACGGAGCTCAATTGGCTTTGTAACAGATGTCACTTTGATTTCAAACAGTGGCAGGCTTTACCGAGCATTGTTATGCACAAAATCTCATTTTGTCATTTAATCAACGTTTGTCCTTCTGTCCCTTCATCCAAGTGGAGACTTTACTTTTTTCTACTTGGGAGTAAGCAAGTATCATGGGGCTTACAAGCAGGCCAAGAAGGACAGAACTATAGCCTTTGAATTTACTGAGCTACAAACCTGGTTGCCATTTTTCCCCATCCCCATGAACCATGGTGGTGCAGTGGTCAGAGTGCAGTACTGCAGGCTACTTCTACTGACTGCCGACTGCCTGCAATTTGGCAGTTCAATGTCACCAGGCTCAAGGCTGGACTCAGCCTTCCGTCCTTCTGAGGTGGGTAAAATGAGGACCTAGATTCTTGGGGGCAAGAGGCTGACTCTGTAAACCGCTTAGAGAGGGCTGGAAAGCACTATAAAGCGGTATATAAGTCTAAGTGCTATTGCTATCTTGTCATTGAAAGTTTAAGCCATTTTCCACAAGCCGTATTGCACATATCCTGTTATCCTAAAACTGTAAATTGTTGAATTACTCTCTTACCATGTTCAGGAAAATCAATTAAGCTATTACCAAGAGGTGACTGTCCAACTTCTTAAAAACTTCCAGAGTTGGAGAATCTGCCTCCTCTCTAGATAGACAGTTCCACTATTGGACAATTGTTATTTTCAGCACATTCTTCCTTAAATTCAAAAGAAATCTAGGTAACTGCAACTTGTATCTGTTATTTCTGCTCTCACTTTCCTTGATCATGGCAAAGAGATTTTTGTCAAGCTCCTCTTTATGTCCCTCTTACTTTAATGACTCCTTTTCTCTTGGTTCCCCCCCCTCTTCCCTCGCACCTGGTTGCTCCACAGGTACAAAACATGTCCCAGTCAATAGAAGTCTTGGACAGGCGGACTCAACGGGATCTTCAGTATGTGGAGAAAATGGAAAATCAAATGAGAGGCCTGGAATCCAAGTTCAAGCAAGTGGAGGAGAGTCATAAGCAACACCTGGCCAGACAGTTTAAGGTAAGTAGACCTCTTGGGCCCAGGAAGGACAGAATGGGCAGAATTTGGGGGAAGGTTGAGGGCCTCTTAGGCACCATTTTCCAAACTGCAGGGAGTGTGTGTGTCTAGGAACGGTTGGGTTTCCCCTCCCATGGTGGGACTGCTCTTGCTCACAAAAATGGTGGCTGAAGCTCAGCACAGAGGCGGAATGGAAAGGACTTTGGGCAGCTTTGATTTCCACTGCAATCCACGGAGAGTTTTCCCAGGAAGCCTCCTTTTCCTTTGCTTAAAGGCATCCTTGGAAAATTGGGATGAATTGAACAGCTTTTAAAATCCAAGGGTCAGATTGTTGGGCTGCCATTTTTTCTCCTTATCAGCATTTCTAAATTGACTTTTCCTACTAAAATCCACTCCTTTGGCTGCCATTAAACAGTTGACATGATGGGGAGAGGGACATGACCCAATAACCCAGCCTGGAAGGTCCTTTTTTTTCTTTTTCAAAAGACAACGGGACTTTCTTGGTTTGAAGACGTTTCACTTCTCATCCAAGAAACTTTGAAATGTGTATGCAGAGAAAAAACCCCAAGAAAGTTTACTTGCCTTTTGGAAAAAGCATCTTTTAGACAATTATGATGATTGAGAATCTCCATAGACCAGGGGTCCCCAAACAACAGCTGGCTGAGGAATTCTGGGAGTTGAAGTCCACAAGTCTTAAAGTTGCCAAGTGTGGATACCTCTGCCACAGAAATTTACCCAATAACCTTATTTTTCTACCTCTCCGCAAAAATGTTGTCCCTCAAAAGTTTTCATATCTCTCCACCTTTCCTCCCTGAACTGGTTCCCATTGAGTAGATCTTTCGTTCCCACAAAAGCACACACCTACCTGTAGAATTTGCTAAGGTCCATAAGATTTTGTGCCAAGTAAAACTGATGAAATGAATGAAAGAAGCCCTTTTCAGTTTCAAAATCTAACTGGGAGTTTAATATTGTACATGGAATCCTGAAGCTGGAAGGGACTCTTGGAGATGTCCAACCAGGGGTGGGATTCTTCCTGGTCAGACCGGTTCTATAGAACTGGTTGTTACGATTCTGCGCAGTTTGGAGAACCGCCCACTCACTCCTTACCTGGCATGCGAGCCGTCAAACTTGCCTGCCTTTGGTAAGTTGCTATTTTTCCTTTTTTTCCCCCCGACCATCAGCTGTTCTGCTGTGCTGGGAGATTGAGATTAGCTAGAAAGCAGGAAATTGTTGGATTTCTTGCTCTCTAGCTCAGGGGTCCCCAACCACAGGGCCCCGGACCGGTACCGGTCCGTGGATCATTTTCTACCGGGCCGCCGGTTTGCTGGGCGCCGCCATCTTGTTTCGACGAGAAAGTGCTTCCGGGTGAGCTTTTCCGGTTGGAAAGCGGCGTTTGGGTCCTGAAGGAATGCTCGTGCCTTAGTTTCATCAAAGAGGGGGGTGCGGCTTCGAACGAACAGCCGTCCCGATGGTGGAGGAGATTAAGAAAGCACAAAAAAGGTACAAAGGAGGAGTTGAAGGTGGCGGGGAGAAGCGGGGGACGGCTGGCTGGCCGGTTGCTTGGCTCGCCTTGCCTTGTCATGCGTGCTGATGCCGGTACCGGGCCGCGGATCATTTTGTGATGCCGGTACCAGGCCGTGGCACAAAAAAGGCTGGGGGCCACTGCTCTAGCTAATCTAAAAGCAGAGCTGAACCTTCCTTAGGACCGAAGCTTCCATTCTTCAGTGCAGACTCAGGTAGCAAATGGCAGAAAGGTAGATCTCTGAGTGAATCTGTGATTCTGTGAGCAACTCCATCTGCCTACCTGCTTTGCCTGATTTGGGTAAAAGTTGCTCTTTTTTTATATAAAAAAAAATCAATATTTACATATATGGTGCGTTGTGAGTTAATTTTGTGAGTTTGCTTGCAAGCAAATTTTATATGACAGGTAGCAGATTGCAGAAAGATAGGTCTCGAAGTGATTCTGTGATTCTGTGAGCAACTCAATCTGCCTGCCTGCTTTGCCTGAATTTGGGTAAAAGTTGCTCTTTTTTTATTTAAAAATTCAATATTTACATAAATATTTATAATATTTACATACAACCCATGCCCACCCAGTCACATGACCAACTGACACCCACAAATTAGGCCACGCCCACAAAACCGGTTGATAAGAAATTTGAATCCCACCCCTGCGTCCAACCCACCCCTAGCTCAGTGTAGGAAGCCAAATGGGAACCCCCCCCCCCCTCCATAGCTTTGAGGCTCCAACTGGGCCCTTCCATTGACCCGTGGCTTTTCTGAGCTATGAATGAAGGTGACCTGTGGATGCAGTGCCCCTCGTGTTTCTGCCTGGGGCTGGGACGGTCTGCGCCTCTCATCAGAATGGTCTCCCGGCGGCACTTGGAGGCCTCCGTGAAATGCAGTGAAAACAGAGCCCCAAATTCAGGCATTCTTGAGAGGTGGCTGTCCAGGCTCTGGTTCTTTTCAGTCCACCCAGTGAAGCAGAGCCCGCCCTTCCTCCTCTGGAGAACCTGTTCCATTATGAAACTGCTCTGCTTCTCGCCTCACAATCAGGAGTTTGATCCTGGATAGCAGCAGATAGAAGGGGAGAGAGGAAGAGGGGAGAGAAAGAGAGGACTAAAACTGCAAACGAAGCGAAGAATCCAAAGGGTTTCCCCTTAACATTTGCAGGCCAGGCTCACAAGACCAAAAGCCTCTTTCTCCCCCAGCGGACTTGCTGCTTGAAAGGGGGGCTCCTGTTCATTCCTGGCTCCCCTAGACACAAAATGCTGCCCTCTCCCCCACAATCCTTCCTGTCTCACAAGGGGGTCCCCCAATCGTCCCCAACCTCTGCAGGAAAAGGGAGGCTGAGCCCTGCGGGCAAACTCCACTCCCCGCCTGCTGAGGACGTGGGCTCCCACGGCGCCTGGCCCAAAGCAGAGATCCAAGCCTGGAAGGCCCCAACTCCCTAGGGGCCTGGAGCCACGCCCCCTTGCTTGGAGATCTTGGGGAGCGGTGGGGGGGCTTCCCCTCCTTTCCATGGCAGGGCCACCATGCGGTCAGCAAGGGCAGAGGGGCTTCCTGCCAATGGGGAGGGATTGGGCCATGCCAAGGGAGGCAGCTGAGAGAACAGGGGGAGGGGGGAATGGCCAGGAGCTTCCACCACCCACCCACCCACCCACGAGTTGGCCCTTAGTGGTGGCCAGAAGCTGCTATTTCCCCCCCTCCCCCCCGCCAGTGATTTGGCCCTCAGTGGTGCACCGGCCTTGGGGAGGAGGTCTCTGGGGAGCGGGGGGGTCATCAGGGCCACGGCTGGGATGCAAACTGTGTTAACGTCTGAGTAAACCTCTGGGACTTGAGTGTTTCGTCTTCTTGCTTGCAGGGCTAACTTAAGAGAAAGTTTTACAATGTCGCACTGGCTGAAGAAGGTGTTCATCCCCCCCCCACATGTAACCATGAAAAACACACACAGAGAGAGGGCAGACAGCTTTCCCCAGCACCCTTTGAGTTGGTCTTTTTCTTGAGTTCTCCGATCCTGGTTTCGTTTTTATTTTTTTATTTTTTCTCCCCAATTCCCATCCTTGCCAGAGCCACTCCGCTGAAAGCTTGTCTTTTGCATGGAACTTGTAGAAATACATCTCATTCACTACTTTTGAAACTCCTTGTCAATGCGTTGGTTATTATTATTATTATTATCCTCCTCCTCCTCCTCATCCTGACCATCATCATTCTTTTATGGAAAAGAAAAAAAAAAGAATTTGTGTATGTGACCGAAGCATGTAACCTTAAGATGTTGCATTCTAAAAACAGAAAAAAAAATCAAAATAAAGGCCTTTTTTCCCAAATAAGTCGGTGTTTTTCAGACTGTTTAATATATGTGTCAGGCTGACAATATGCATATATATATATATTTCTCCCATTTGAATTTCCACGCTCCCCACAAGCGTTGATAATACTAATAATGGCAGCCCTTTGTGGTGCACCCCGAAGGGAGCAACAGCAGCCCAGTGCAGAGAGAGAGAGAGAGAGAGAGAGAGTGGGGGGAGGGTGGTTGGGTGGGGGTCACTCTTGCGTGCAGAGCACTGAAACCAAGCTTATTTTAACCTTGCAGGCAATAAAAGCGAAAATGGAGGAGCTTAGGCCCTTGATCCCAGTCTTGGAGGAGTACAAAGCCGATGCCAAATTGGTTTTGCAGTTTAAGGAAGAGGTGCAGAACCTGACGTCGGTTCTAAACGAGCTCCAGGAGGAAATTGGCGCCTTTGACTACGAAGAGCTCCAGAGCAGAGTGTCAAATCTTGAAGAGAGGCTGCGGGCATGCATGCAGAAATTAGGTAGGAGATGCACCGGCCCCCGAGGGGCAGGGTGTCCTCACCCTCTGGGCTGTTCTGCTCCCACCGGACACCCAGGCTGGCCAGAGTTGCAGGAATTGCCCTCCCTCCCCTCCCCCTTCCTCGCCCCACTCCCCACCCCACACCCCGAACTCAGTTGGTGCCCTGGCACCGCGGAGTTCAGCCCCAGGCAGAGGGGGTTCCACTGCAGCCTGCCAAGGAGGCCCAGAGGAAGGCTCTCTTGTGGCCCTCGGGTTGAGTCCCTGTAAGAGAGAGGCCAGGGGAGACACATGGAGCCTTGCCCACCTCAGGGAGGATGGATGGATGGATGGATGGATGGATGGATGGATGGATGGATGGATGGATGAGGGCCATTCTGCCACCCCAGGCCAACCTAGGGGGCTTTCCAGAAGGACCACTGGGGCAGGAGTCTTCCATTTGGAATATGCATGGGGAAGGGAGGTGGGATGAGACACCGCTGACCAAAAGTGGAGGGTAGGAAAAACGGGGGAGGGGGGCTTTTGGCCTCTGCACAAGCTCACATCTATCCCCAGGTGTCACAAGCCAAGATTCCCAACCCAGCAAATCCCGGAGTCTAAATACTGTCACTAGCACTAGTTTTACATCCTGCTGTTCAAAGCACCGTCAGCAGTAAATCTTCGGCTAACATCTAAACAACAAAAAGAAAAACAAGGCTCCAAACAGCTACCAGTGGGGGGAAAATATGCAGAGATAAGATTAATTCGATGGCTGCAAACATAAACACCAATAATTAAAACCACTGCCCTATTGCCACCTCAAGAAGGTGCATCTGGTGAAGCCACCTGACTTCTTGGGATGATAACCGTTTTGGGAACTATTCAGTTGTTGCTATTTACTTGATTTGAAGCCTCCAACTCGCCCATGTCCCACCTCCCCCCCCCGGGGGACCCCCCTGATTTTGGGGATCCCCCGCTCGGAAAGCCCTGGATCCAATAACCAGGGCTCTTTTCCATCGGGAAAGTCAGGGGAGTGTTTCAGAATTGTGGGGCAGGGTCTTGTGCCAGGACTAGCCAGGTCTTGGTCAAGGGAAATGTCCCATTAAGCAGATCAAGGAGAGGAACAAATTTGCCAGAAATCAAGCGAGCTAAACGATCTCCAAGGGGACGCGGTGGCTCAGGGACTAAGACGCTGAGCTTGTCGATCAGAAAGGTCGGCCGTTTGGCGGTTCGAATCCCTAGCGCCGTGTCACGGAGCGAGCTCCCGTTCCTTGTCCCAGCTTCTGCTAAAACCTAGCAGTTCAAAAGCACGTAAAAAATGCAAATAGAAAAAGAGGGACCCCTTTGGTGGGAAGGGAACAGCGTTCCGTGCGCCTTCTTTGGCGTTTAGTCATGCCGGCCACATGACCACGGAGACGTCTTCGGACAGCGCTGGCTCTTCTTCGGCTTTGTGACGGAGATGAGTCCCCCTAGAGCCGGAAACGACTAGCGTATGTGTGAGGGGAAGCTTTACCTTTCCTAAATGACCTCCATGTGGCCCTCTTACATGGGATTTCCAGTTTAAGCATTGGGAAGGTTTATGCCAGGTAAGTAGGGAGGAGATGGCAGGGCGATTGCTTTCCTTTCTGGTCCTCTCTTGGAGGTGGGGAGCCGCTATGAAATGCAGTTGGCCTTTGTGGGTCCCATGGCTTCAAGGAGATTTCTCCGCGGCAGAGCTTCGAATGGACTTGGAAAGTTCTTGTAGAATTCAGAGATCGCCTCTGCCTTGGAAGGAGCCCTGTGGAACTTAATAGCACAAACGGTGGGAGTGAGCTACGGGAAACGTTAGATGGCATTTTCTATTACGTCACAAAATGCCTTACGATAACATCATCATCCTTTCAAATTCAGAGCGGTTTTATAACGTTGGCCAAATTTCTATCCCACGGAGTTCATGGGTCCCAGATTTTGGATACATTCTGTAAGTTAGCCCATTTGAGAGACCTTAGCTCAAAAAGTTTTGCCTTTATTTTTTACCCATTTAAAGGTTACAGATGCAAGGGTACATGGTAGTACACAGATTAAAAATCAGACCAGGATTCCACATATTTGATTGATCTTGCTAACCCCAGAGAAGGGGATATATCTCTTCCCATAACCCCTGTATTGGCTCCAGAGGGCTGCCATTTTACTGCTCTTTAACACTGGATAGCTCAGAAATGAACCATAGAATCACAGCACTGACAGAGTTGGAAGAGCCTTGCAGGTCTTCAAGTCCTTGCTCCAACAGGACCCCCTGCTCGATGAATTTGACATCTGGTAGGCTAGAAGAAAGAAGTGTGCAAGACTTCCTCAAGAGACCTAAAATGCAATCTTTCCATTTTGCTTTATTATATTGCATTATGTGCCAACGTTCGCTTACTTATTCCCACTGAAAACATTCATTCTTGGACTGTTGTTCTGACAGCAATCCATAATTGGCGGAGCCAATTTTTCTCAAGTAGGGCGATAAACAGAAACCCAAACCCATGGTAGATCTTTGTCAACTCATCTGAGATCCAAGGAACTTACAATTATTGCTTATTGAAGGCGATGTTCCTGAAATACATAAAGATAGGAGGGTGGAGAACTTTTAATCCGAAAAGCAGAGATCATATCACTATTTGCCATTTCTTGATGTCGCTTTTAGCAAATTGTAATTAAAGCCTGAGGGATACCTATATCATTGTGTATTGGGCATTATATATTTCTGAGTCTTCAGAAATACGATGCAGTTCTTCCTAAATAGCCCTAATGGTTACAAAGCTGAATTCAGTATCAAATCCTAATGTCTAAGACCAAATACACTCACACATTCAGCTATCGGCTTCTTCTTAGGGATGGGGTGATGTTCCTGGACCTCCCAAAACAGGTGTATGAAAGCCCCACTCTTTGTGATGACTGCTGAGATGGAACACTGTCCCCTTATTAAGGTGCCATGCAGAAGCTATTTTCTTGAGAGCTGGTAGCTTCCATTGAAGAAAATATTTTAAAAGGATATGACTTCTCCCTGTGTTTGAAATGAAGAACTTGCTCTCAAGAAGTGGTGAGCTCACTTGCACGACGGGTCTTCAGACAGATTCTGGGAGCTCTTCTCCATCTCTAGCATTTGGCGATGCTAATCTTTTGTGAAGAACACACTTTGGGCCAGGATCTCTTTCATGGAGTGTGGAGGTCTTGCACCTGTTTTGGAGGAGGCACCAAAGACAGGTCTTGCCTGTTGTTACACCCTGCTTCTTCTCTCTAGTCACCTGGCTGCCCTAGTGACTGTTCAGTTCCAGGGAAGGCAGCCAGAAGGACTTCTCCCCCCAGGGCCTTTTCCTGACCAGAGTGCAGAGGCAGCCAAGAAAATCACAGATGGGCAGAGAACTGTTATAAGTCTAGGGTTCCCTGTAGGTTCCAGTGTTTCTTCCAATATTTGAGGGGCTGCCACAAAGAGGAGGGGGGGTCAAACTGTTTTCCAAAGCACCAGAAGACAAGAGAACAAACAATGGGTGGAAATTAATGAAGGAAGGTGCTTTTTTTTCTCTCCAAGAAGCAACTGGACTTTATTTGTTTTTCTTTGAAGACGTTTCGCTTCTCCTCCAAGAAGCTTCTTCAGCTCTGATAGGACGGTGGGGAAGGGAAGGATTTATACTCCTTGCAGGCAGCTGGTCATTTGCAGCCTTTGAGACCACCTGGAGTTTTATCTGTGATCAAAGTCAGGTTGCCTCTTGGGGGGGGAAAAGGCACCTTCGGGACAACCCTGGCCTGGATGAGTGACAACCTCCATCTAACGAGGGAGAGAAGCAACCTGGAATTAAAGAGGAACTTCCTCACAGGGAGGCCGATGAACCAGTGGATCAGCTGGCCTCCGGAAACCGTGGGTGCTTCATCACTGGAGGTTTTTCGGAAGAGACTGGGCTCTCACTTGTCTGAAAGGGTATAAGGTCTCCAGCTCAAGCAGGAGGTTGGACTAGAAGACCTCCAAGGTCCCTTTCAACTCTGTCATTCTGTGTAGATCCGGCTCTATTCCAGGGTGAGCGGCAGCTGTTCTGGCTTTGCTTCCTCCCTATATATGAGGAGACGGCTCTTTCCTCTTTCAATGGGCCCTCTGTGCACATCAAGAGCTCCTCGCCAGGACACCCTGTAACAGTGCAATATCCCCCCCCCCCAAAAAAACCCCATTCAGTTCTTCTGGCCTCTCAGCCACTTTCCCTGGCTAGCGAAGAATACTCTGAACGACCATTCAAAGAAACGGGAAAGCGCCGTAAATAGGATTTAGGAAACACCCAGAAGCCTCTTTTCCCAGGACAAGAAAATCTTTTGACATTTTGACTCAGAATGATGCCGGCCATAAAGTGGAGGGTGGGGAGGGAATTGCAGGCCTTGCTTACTATTGTTGTCTTCCACTATCTTGCAGCCTGTGGGAAACTGACTGCAATAAGCGACCCCATCACCGTAAAGACCTCCGGCTCAAGGTTTGGCTCCTGGATGACGGACCCCTTGGCCCCCGAGGGTGAAAGCAAGGTAGGGTCATTTCCTTGTGCCTGCCTTTGAGGCGGTGAACTGGGCGGTAAGGCTAGGAGCAGAACAGGGCTTCCAAGGAGAGGAGCGGCATTGCCCAAACCCACTGGGAATCCTGCTGCTCTCGGTCCTTCACACTGACCCCCCCTGGGCTTGTTGGACAGGCCAGTAGCAAGCCTTCCAATAGGGGCAGAGGACAGAGGTCTTGTCCCTCCTCACTGGGGGCACAGTTCATGTGATGGGCTTGGCAGCCACAGTGCTTGTCTGCCTGTTTCCAGTTACCATATTTTTTGCATTCCCCCCCACCCCCCAAAAAGTGGGTCTAAGTGTGCATCTTATACAGTGAATGTTGCCAAAGCCCCACCCACCCACTGGCCCCTCCCAGCTATTTGTCTCCTTGCAGCAAAGAGCAAACAGCCTGTTTCAGCTTCAGCACAGCATGATTAGCACAAGCAGCTGATGGTCAGTTGGATCGGCTTTCCGATGATCAGCTGTTTCGGGCTGCAGGGATCACCATTGCCTATTTCCGCCTCAACATGCCCCATTTTTCTACCGTTCTGATCCCCGCTGCCCAGAATGGGCAGAAAATGGGTCACAAAGAGGCCGAAAACAGGCTGAAAATGGAATGCAAAAACGGGGCGCGCGGAGGCAGCAATCCCTGCAGCGTGGGACAGCTGATCAACGGGAGACGCAGATCCAACTGACAATCAGCTGCTTGTGCTAATCAGGTTGTGCTGAAGCTGAAACAGGCTGTTGGCTGTTTGCTGCAAGGAGGCAAATTGTTGGGAGGCAGAGGCAGATTTTTTTCCCCCTTGTTTTCCTCCCCCAAAGCTCGGTGCATCTTATACTTCGGAGCATCTTATACTGCGAAAAATACAGTAGTTCTGGTTTCTCTTTTCCTGGCACATCTGAAGGGGTGGGAGACCAAGGGAGCAGACAAAAGACAGAGGACCAAGTGAAACCAGCAGGGCCTGGCAAGTCTCTGGTTGAGTGCCATGTAACCAACCCAACATGGTGGTTAACCAAGGATCTCTGTAACAGGATCCGTACCCAACATGGTGTCTGCCAGGACTCCTTGTTTAAGTGGGGTCTTGTCTCTACCCCTCAGACGGGGGTGCTCCTTGACAAAATATCCATCCCGTTGTGTCCAAATGTCCATCAAGAGCTTACACCGGCCCAATGTCTGATTTTTCTCAACATAGACCACCCTCTCCTTGAATGGCTGGGTGGATTGGACATTAACATTTGAACCACTATAAGTCCAAGTATTTGCCATACGCCAAATAGAATAGATTAGAATAGAATAGAACAGAACAGAACAGAATTCTTTATTGGCCAAGTGTGACTGGACACAAGGAATTGGTTTTGGTGCAAATGTTCTCAGTGTACATAAACAAAAAGAGACATTCGTCAAGAGTCAAGAATCATCAGGTACAACACTTTATAACAGTCATAGGGGACAATAAGCAATCAAATCATACTAGGAAACAGCCAATATAAATCATAAGGAGACAAGCGACAAAGTAACAGTCATACAGTCACAAGTGGGAGGGGATGGGTGACAAGGAGTGATGAGGAGTGATGAGAAGATTAATAGTAATAGTAGTGCAGACTTTGTAATAGTTGGACAGTGTTGAGGGAATGATTTGTTTAGCAGAGTGATGGCGTTCAGGAAAAAACCGTCCTTGTGTCTAATTGTTCTGGTGGGCAGTGCTCTATAGCATCATTTTGAGGGAAGGATTGAAACAGTTTATAAATAATTAGTTAATAAATAAATAACTCCTTCTCTGTGTTCTGCTGCTCTTCCCTAGGTGTGGTACATGGACAGTTATCATAACAACCGATTCGTCCGCGAGTACAAATCCATGTCAGACTTCATGAACACGGATAACTTCACCTCTCACCGCCTTCCACACCCATGGTCCGGCACCGGCCAAGTGGTCTACAATGGCTCGATTTATTTCAACAAATACCAAAGCCACATCATCATCAGGTTTGACTTGAAAACGGAGACCATCCTTAAAACCCGTAGCCTGGACTACGCCGGCTACAATAACGTCTACCATTACGCCTGGGGAGGCCACTCAGACATCGACCTCATGGTGGACGAGAACGGGCTGTGGGCCGTGTACGCCACCAACCAAAATGCAGGGAACATTGTCATCAGCAAGCTGGACCCCAACACCTTGCAGAGCCTCCAGACCTGGAACACGAGTTACCCCAAGCGCAGTGCCGGCGAAGGGTTCATCATCTGCGGCACATTATACGTCACCAATGGCTACTCGGGAGGGACCAAGGTGACGTACGCTTACCAGACCAACAGCTCCACTTACGAATACATAGACATCCCATTCCTAAACAAGTACTCGCACATTTCCATGCTGGACTACAACCCCAAGGACCGAGCCCTCTACGCTTGGAACAATGGCCACCAGATACTGTACAATGTCACCCTTTTCCACGTCATCAGGTCTGACGAGTTATAGTCCTTTTGGGGGCTGCGGAGATGGGACGGAAGGCTTCACGCACAGCAAACCGCCGAGAGCCGAAGGCTGTCAGGGAACGTATATAAAACAATCAAAAGGGAAGTTTCAAAACGGAGCAACTGCCAAACCAGAAATGGAGAGGATTATAACCTGAGTTAAAACTGCAAGATGAGAACTTTTACCTCTCAAATGTCAAACTACTATTACCGAACAACAGGAATAAAAATAACAATAATAAATACGCTACTCATTTGCAGCTGGAACTGCACTTGAAAAATACTTTCCAGCCACTTTTTCAGGGTGGGGCCGGGGTGGTTGTTCCCCCCCCTCCATTTATGTTCCAATAGCAGAGCTGTAGTTACAGAGTACGATGAAAGGCGATGACTGTTGGATATTCATTAGGGGTTTCCTGGGTTTCTTGTTTCCCCTCTTTATTTCTTTCGCCTTTGTTCTTTTTCTTGGTGTGTTGCATGGACACTTCCCTACATCACAGAGAGCGGCGATGAATGTCTGGGGGTTGTTTGACAGCGTACAGTTGATTCACACTAGCAGAGTTTGATTTTTTTAAAATGCAAAGAGGGTTGTGTGTAAAGATTGTATAACCATTACAGCTAGCAACTCATCTCTCTCTTTCTCTCTCCCTTTTTCTGTGCTTTATGTCCCCTTTAGACAAACTGTCCTGAGACCCAAAGTAGCTAATGGAACTGTGTCTTTAGTAGCTATAAAATACAAAAAGAAAAAAAAAGTTATGTACTATTGACAAGATGTTGTACCCAAATATTTGTTTGAACATGTATCCAACCAATAACTTGTACCCTAAATGTCTGTTATTATCCAGAGGTGGAAAACTTTATATGTCCAAGTTTATGCAATGAATGTTGTAAATGCAAATGATGTCATTTGAATTAATAAAATGAAAGTTTCATATCTTAAAAAAAGGTCCTGTGTTTATGTCATAGATAAGCAACCAATATCTGGAAGGAGATTCAGAAGCAAGAAAAAATTCACAAATAGACAAGCTTTTGCTTTCCTCCGAATTCTAGGAATATTTGAACTTTCTCTTTATATAACGTGTGTAAACATAATGGACACAATCTGTACCCTTTGCGGGGGGGTTGTACAATGCCTCTCCTTTGATCCCCTTGCCTTGCAGATGACTAAATATTTCTATACTGCATCTTTCCAATTGCAGGGCACTTTGAAATGTTGCAAAATAATAAATATGATTTGCTGTGAGATAAGAAGACTCCAATCTAATCATAGCTTGAAAAAATGAAACGTTTTCCTGAGGGGATCTGCAGGCAGCCGTGAAATCCCAGGCCCATGGCTAACATTTCAGGGTGGGGACTGAGGGCACGCCAGCCTGTCTGCTGATGCTTCGCCCCTTTGGCGGTACCACGTGCACATGCAGGAGGCCAAAGCTGGTTACAAATGACTAAAAATTATCAACAGGTTTCTTTAAAAAGAGTAACTAAATGGATCCCTTAAGCATTTTTGTGGAGCTTAACAGTTTATATATTTTTAATCCAACTGCCATAGTTAAAAAGGGGGGTGACAGAATTAAAAGTGGGTAAAAGATGTTGGCTGTATAGCACTGGCATTTAACCTTTAGACTTATATACTGATTTATAGTGCTTTCAGAGCCCTCTCTAAGCAGTTTGTGGAGTCAGCCTATTTGCCCCCAACAATCTAGGTCCTCATTTTACCCACCTCGGAAGGATGGGAGGCTGAGGCTGAATCTTGAGTTGATCAGGGTCAAACTACTAGCAGTGAGCAGAGAGTTAGCTTGCGATACTGCATTCTAATCACTGAGTCTCCATGGCTTAGATGATAGATAGATAGATAGATGATAGATAGACAGACAGACAGACAGACAGATAGATGATAGATAGATAGATAGATAGATAGATAGATAGATAGATAGATAGATAGATAGATAGATAGATTCTCCAACAATACGGCCTCCACCAATAGGAAGGCCCAGCATGTTTTATTGGCATAAAATCAATTAAGCCCCTCCCCCAAATTTAGGCCTATTTTAAAACATGCAAAATAAGGGGAAGGGCGGAGGGACTTGCCGTTAGGAGCGCCCGTGCAGCAATTCCTCACCACCAGCTGCTCCTAATGGGCGATCATGGCAGAGCGCGGAGAGCTCCCTACTCCTGCCAAGCACCTTTGTGGCAGACCCAAGACCTTCAGCGCCTGCCGCTGTTGATTTCCCTTCTGCCCATGCCGCCGCTGCGTTTGGAGCTGCCACTTCTGCATTTGGAGCGCTGCCACTGCATTTGGAGCTGCCGCTTCCACGTTTGGAGCGCTGCCGCTGTTTGGAGCTGCGCTGTTTGGAGTTGCCATGTCCGCGTTTGGAGCACTGCCGCTGTTTGGAGCGCCGCCGCCATTTGGAGCGCCGCCACCACTCCAAACACGGCAGCAGCTCGAAACGCGGAAGTGGCAGCTCCAAACATGACGGTGCTCCAAATGGCGGCGGCACTCCAAATGGCAGCGGCACTCCAAACACGGAAGCGGCAGCTCCAAACAGCGGCAGTGCTCCCGACAGCGGTGGGGTTCCAAGCGGAAGCGGCAGCTGGCGGGCCAAATGCGCGGCGGCAGCTCCAAATGCGGTCAAACAAGCGGCAGCTCCAAAGCGTGTTGGCGGAATGGGCAGAAGGGAAAGCAACAGCGGCGGGTGCCAAAGGTCTTGGGTCTGCAGCAAAGGTGTTTGGTGGGAGTAGGGAGCTCTGCGCTTCGCCATGATCACCCATTAGGAGCGGCTGGTGGCAAGGCTGCCCGTGGGGCACTCTAGATGAGGATGCAAGGGGGGGAATTAAGTCACCCCTGAAAAGACGACCTAGCCGTTTTTTTCGGGGCTCAAAAAAAAAAGGCCTGGCCTTATTTTGTGAGAAACATGGTAGATAGATGAGAGATAGATGAGAGATGAGAGATAGAGAGAGAGAGAGAGAGAGAGAGGTAGGTAGAGATAGATAGATGATGATAGATAGATAGATGAGAGATAGATGATAGATAGATAGATAGATAGATAGATAGATAGATAGATAGATAGATGATAGATAGATAGATAGATAGATAGATAGATAGATAGATAGATAGATAGATAGATAGATGACAGATAGAGCTTAATCCCTGGAAGCTTTCAAGAAGAGACTGGATCTGTCAGAAATGGTTAGGGCCTCCTGCTTGTGCAAGCGGTTGGATTAGACGACCTACAATTGTCACCTGTCATTTATGGTTTCATAATTTTCTTACACAATGTAGAGGGCTGGATTGATGAACCTTATGATCCCTGTTCACAATTCTGATTTGGGGATCAGTATGACAAAAACATTCAATAAATATATAATTTTTTACTAAAATGGAAAATGGAGGACGAACAAGTAAAAGACAGAGTGACACAGTGGATAAAAAAACTTTGGTTATAATATTGAAATAGAGAAGTGGCAAAACATATGGGAAAGGAACTATAAATTAACAGTGGCAACTCCTTATTAAGAAAATTTATATAAAATGTTTTATAGTTGGCACTTACCTCATGCTAGGTTAGCTAAAATGTTTAAAAATGTGCCTAGCAAATGTTGGAAATGTAACCAAAAAATGGGCACGTTATATGTGGTGGTCTTGTGTTAAAGCAAAAATAAATTTGGGCAAAAATACATAAATGGTTAGAAAAGATGATAGGGAAACGTGTCAATTTTAAACCTGAAATGTTTTCATTGGGTATAACATCAGAAAAATTTGATAAGCAAAGCATATGTTTAATATTGCATGTCTTAACAGCAGTGAGGATTATATTTGCATAATACTGGAAAAATGAAGAAACACTGCAAGACGAAGAAATAATTAGGAAGATATTGTGCAGAAATGGAGAGGCTTATGCTGAAGATCAAACAGAAAGAAGACACAGAATATTATCAAACATGGACTTTATTTTACCAGGGGTTGGAAAAAAGAGGTGGAGATTAAGAATGTAATCTGCATTGTTACGCAAATTAAATAACCCAGACAACACGATGTTTATCAAGCACTAACAAAATATAAACAATAAAAAAATAATGAAATCTTTTTTCATTCAATAAATATCTATCAGTAAGCGAGATTAAAGGATACTTAAAAGTACTCAGAACTATAGGAGCTTTTAAAAAAATGTTGGAATACCCTGCACAGAAGAATCAGTATGCTATTTGAATTACCCCAAACTCAAAAGTCCAGCAACTTTGCAATCCAGTCCCACCAGCCTTCTCCGGCCAAATATCTCTTTTCATACCTTGATAAACATGAGGTTTTTTATAAAAAGAAATACAACAAAAGCTACATTGGGTTTTTAAGTAGGTGTGCATGACAAAAATACCCTTACCATAATACAGTATATTTTTTTTTACTAAAATGCCAAGAATTGTTCTACTAGAAACAATTTAATTAGCAGCTCTCATTATTACTCTACAATAACGAACACATAACGCAGTTTCCTCCAGCTGGTCAGCTGCTGTCCAAGCCTTGAAGCATTACAGGCTTCACACATCTGTCAACTGGTATCAAACCACTCTTCTTTGATGGTCCGAGGATCCCATTTAGCTGCTGTGAAAGCAAGTGCATCAATGGGATGATTAATGGTGGCAATGAGTCTGTGGAACGTACAGACCCAGGGATGTTCTGTCCTAGGCCTCACCCGAAAGCACTCAGTCAATTCTGGGTCCCGGCAAAAACCTCTTTATTTACAACAATGTGAATTAATTCATTCACAGTCATCCAACAGCTTGGCACACATTCTCGCAAAGGTGGACTAACTTATCTCAGACTGTTATCAATCCTGGAACACTGCCCGGTAAACAGTTCCACACTCACTGTTGGCAGGGAAGGCTGGGTTTACAGACCAAGATCCACAAGGCTGGAACAAACACATGGCCAAAAGAGCCGAGTTGTTTCCTGCAAAAGCCGCCTCCTCTTTTAATCCCGATGGGAGGGGCCATTCATCGTCCACCTGTGGCCTTGCTCCCATTCTCCCATCCTATTATCTGTATCTGCTTTATCTTTTATTTTTAATGTCAGTCTATCCATCTTTGCACAGAGATTATATTTTCATCTGGGGAGGGAGGTTTTCCTCGTTTTTCCAATATTGTACAAATGCAAACATCTTTCAGAGCTCCTGAACCATGGGGGAACTGCCAGAGGACTGGAAAAGAGCTAATGTGATTCCAATCTTCAAGAAGGGGGAAAAAGTGGATCTAGAAAACTACAGACCAATCAGCTTGACAGCAATATCTGAGAGAATCCTGGAAAAGATAATCAAGGAGCAGATTTGTGAGCATCTAGGATGAACAAGGCGATTACTGGAAACCAGCATGGGTTTGTTAAAAACAGATCAGGCCAAACAAGCGTTACTGCTTTTTTTTGATAAAGTGACTAAGTTAGTGGACCAGGGAAATACTGTGGATAGAGTATACTTGGTAAGGCATTTGATAAAGTAGACCACAGTCCACTGGGTAAGAGAGGAAAAATGTTAGATAGACAGCATCACTACTATTTTTGAACCTTTATTGTCAGAATACAACATGTGTACAATGAGATTGGCTGAGCCTCCCTTCGTGCACGCCCCCCAACACAATACAACGCACAGTGAAAGACAGAAAATCCCTAACCCAGTAAATCCTACTAACAAACACACAATCCCATGGCACCATGTGAACTTATTGGATTTGGAACTGGCTGACCAACCACACATACAAGATGTAGCCCTTGGAGCTGCATCTACATGGAGAGAAGCTTGCAGTGAGGGTCCCCCAGGTTCTGCCTTAGTACTCTTCAACATCTTCATAACTGACCTACATGGGGGGAGTGGGTGAGAGCTCACCAAATTTGTCAGTGACACATTAGCTGCAGGGAATATCTAACACTTTGCAAATAGACTCAAGATTCAGAAGGGTCTTGGCAAACTTAAGCATTGGACCTATCCCAAGTATGCAGTACAGTGGTGAGACAACTTAGGTTGTACACTTGGTCAGGAACACACAAACATACAGATACAAAATCTGGCTCAACAGTAGCAACTGTGAGAGGGATCTATAGATCACTGCTTAAGTGTGAGTTGGAGTGTTTTGCAGCTGTCACAAAGGCAATACGGTCCTAGATTGCATCAACAAAGGGACAGCATCAAGTTCATGTTGAAGTGATAGTACCACTCTATATTGCACTAGTGAGGCCACACTTGGAATATCATGTCTAGTTCTGGTCACCACAGCACACACACAAGTTGCTGGGACCTTAGAAAGAGTGCAGAGAAATGCAACAAAACCGATAAGGGCTAAGAGGTCTCAAATATAAAAGGATGCATAAAAATAAACCAAAAAAAAAAGAAAAAAAAGAAAAAATCAATATGGAAGGTAGATGGAAAGACAAAAATACCAGAAAGGGAGAGAGAGAAAAAAGCTACTCCCTTAAAAAGAAAAAGAAGGGAAACATTAATACTAAAACTTTTCCTTTAAAATAAAAAAGCAAGTGTAGAAATTTAACTTCCAAAGACAAGAAAAAAAACAAAGACAAGTTCCAAAGAGCCAAAAATCCAAATAACTATTACAAAAAGTAAACTGATGAGGGAGGGGTAGCGCAGCTTAGAAAAAATAAAAAGAGCACACTGCACTTTGTTTTATTATCCAAGGCTCTTGTTATAACTCTCTTCTCCAAAGACTTATCACCTTTTCTTTTCCTATAAGCTTCAACACCAGACTCCAGCTGTTGATCGAAACCCAGAAGAGCACCTGCAATAATACTCTCCCATGCTCTTCCCTCTATCTTATCAAATTCTAGACTTGAAATTCTAGAACTAGAAAACCTTGAATTACGCCGTCTTCGGTCTGACTTAAGCATGGTATATAAAATCATACATTGCAATGTCCTACCTGTCAATGAATACTTCAGCTTCAACCATAACAACACAAGAGCACACAATAGATACAAACTCAAGGTAAACCGCACCAAACTTGATTGCAGGAAATATGACTTCAGCAACAGAGTGGTCAATGTCTGGAATACTCTACCTGACTCTGTAGTTTCTTCCCCAAACCCAAAAAACTTTAACCTTAGACTTACTATTGACCTCACCCCTTTCCTAAGAGGTCTGTAGGGGGCGTGCATAAGCGCACCAATGTGCCTACCGTCCCTGTCCTATTGTTTCTCTTATTCTTCTTTTATTTTTCTTATATGTACTCATTTCATGTATTCACAACTATGTATACACTTATACTTATTATCTTGTAAACAATTGGCAAATCAAATAAATAAATAATAATAATAAATAGCAATGTCCTTGAAAAGAAGTCTCAGTTCTTTCTCAGCTTTGTCTGGTCAAAAAAAGAGATAGAATATTTCCAAGCCTCTAGTTGGCAGTGTAACAAAGTTTCTTTAGCTTTCACTTTCCCCCTCCTTTTCCAAGTAAAATATAATAAGAATTAATTAAAAAAAGAAAAAGATTTAAAACAAATAACTAAAAGGGAGTCTCTGGCTTAAAATATTATAAAGTCAAAAAGGAGAAAAGAATAGATAAAAAGAAGAGAAAAAAACCAGTCCAGTTTCAAAATATAAGATCATGTGTAGAAAATCCAGCAATGAGAAAAAAATAAAAATATTACTTTGAAATTCCAGTTTAAACTTCTGTCAAAACTTTTACAGATTCTTTCTTTCCCTTAGGGTGTCCTTTCAAATCTTAGAATAAAGAAAAAGTTCTCATCAAACCGGCACACTCTCTCTTTCCGTTCTCTTTCGTTTCGGAGCTGTCCCAACTTCAGCAGCTTTAATGGCTGCCTCTTTGCCGCTGGCAAAAAGAGCTTCTCCTGGATCTACCAGGGACTTTGCGATATCCCTGGGATCGACAGGATGCGCTCTTCACTTTCACCGTCTCTTTGGGATGGTTTAGATCCACTTGGACTGCCCAGGAGCAAAGATATCGGCAGCGATCTCAGACCTCCAAGATTGCATGCCGTATCATCGCGATGCCAGCTTCAACAAGGTGTTGAAGAACCTGAAGAATTTTTCCTTTCTTTTTTTAGCCTTTTATTCTTCACTTTTTCGCCTTTTTTTGGGATTTTACAACTTTGTGTGTGTGTGTGTGTGTGTTTATGGTCTTTTCCTTCAAAAATTCATTTTTGAATTTTTATTGTTATCTAACCAACCGATTGGATTAAGGTATACAAGAACCTGAAGAATTTTTTTCTTTTTTTATTATTATTACTATTTGGCTTCTTTTTTCCTACTATTTTTATTTGGAACTGCAATTGGTTATTTCACAATTGGATTAAGGTCTAGAAGAAGCTGAAGATTTTGAATTGCTCAAAATGAGTAGGAAATTAACAGCTCCTGGTCCCTCAACTTCTACTTCTTCCTCTCCACCATCTGGAGGACAACGTTCAATACAGACAATGTTAAGGCAAGAAAAAGAACAAGAAAAAGTGACCCTACAGATGATTATGCAAGGAATTCAAAATATTCAAACAAGATCAGAGAATATTGAAAAGAGAATAGAGAACATTGAACAAAGAACAGGGAAACCCGATGTAAAAGTGGAGAACATCCAACAAATGATGATGAAGTATGATGAGAGACTCCAAAAAATTGAAGAAGAAGATAAACAGAGACAAGAAGATTGGAGACATTGATAACAGATTAACTGTGGTTGAACAAGATAAAAGTGGTATGCTGAGATGGGAGATGGACAGATCAGAATTTTATCTTAGATTCCAAAACATAGAGGAAGAAAAAGGACAAAATCTAGTTGAAATAATGATAGAAATATTGGCTGAAGCTTTGGAAATAACTGATGAGAAGATGATGGATGGAATAGATGAGGTTTATTGAGTCTTCACAAGATATGTGATGAGAAATAGCTTACCAAGAGAAGTTCACATCAGATTTACAAACAAAGCCATTAAAACGCAAATATTGCAAGTGGCAAGAGAGAAAACATTGAAATACAAAGATAAGGAGATTGTGGTCTTGAAACAAGTACCCAAAAGAGTGAGAGAGATGAGAAGGGAATACCGATTCTTGACCAAATTGTTACTTTAAAAAGAGGTAAATTATAGATGGCTGATTCCAGAAGGTTTAATGTTTACATGGCAAGAACAGAGATATAGAATTGATTCAATTGAGAAAGCTGAATCATTTTACACAGAATTTTTCAGAGGAGAGGAAGAGGCAGAAAAAGAAATTTCACTAATTGAATTCCAAGAGGACTCCCAAATGATGACTGAAAAAGAAGAAGGTGCAGTAGGTGGAAAGGACAACGTGAACCAAGATCCACGAGAGCTGTCAAACCTAATTACAAAATATAACCATGGAAGAGAAAAAATTGATTACAATTAATATAAATGGACTTAACTTAGCCGTTAAAAGAAGGAAAATCTTTCATAAATTAGAGAAATTAAAATTTGATATAATCTGCCTACAAGAAGTACATATTAAAAAACAATATGAACAATTGTTGATGCAGCCAAAATTAGGGAAAATATTCACTTCCTTGACACAATGTAAGAAAAAGAGGAGTGGTACACTTTCCTGACAGTAAGAACAATCCATCAATAGAACTGCTCGCTTCCTGGAGCTGTGGGTACTCCACTGCTGGAGGTTTTCAAGAAAAGATTGGACAGCCATTGTATGAAGATTCCTACCTTAGGCAAGGGGTTAGACTAACTCCAAGGTCCCTTCGAATTCTAGGATTTGATGGTGAAATGTCGTTGTCCCTGAAAAATGGGGATAACAGTACGACTAAAATCTATAGCTGGATGCAGGGTCTCCGACTAGCAAAATCTCTCCAGAGTAAGGAAAGATCATGAGACAGCCCAAAAACACTTCAGACAGCTGCTGTTCATGAGTAACTGCAGAAATAGAACTATTTGCAGAAAACTCTTGAACTGAGTAGCTGGCTGTTGAAGAATTACATCTACTATAAGTTCAAAGTAATATAACTCAAGGTTTGGCTGATCCTCATTTCTTAATCTTCTTTGAGGTAACTTTTATTACATTTTAAAAATATTTTTATTAAAGTTTTACAAAGAGCACAAGAACTATTAAATGTTTACAAAGAGCACAAATTAATAAAAAGCAAAAGCAAAAAGAAAGAAAAAAAATCTAAGAGTGCAGAAAGAAAGAATAAAAAGAAGCTTCCAATTTCCTTTGCAGCAAATATCTGTAGAAGTTATAAAGTTATGTCTTACTATTATTACAAAGAAAACCTCACTCGTTTCTATTATCCAATTTTTTTCTAATCATAAAAAACTGCAAACCATAAGTGCATTTTGTTCTGTTTTATGTAAACATAAAGGGTTTTCAGTCAACCACAGATATAAATATTGTATTTTTCTCTAATTAAGTTAATTTAATCACATCTCTTAGTTTGGTGAAATGAAATCAAATGGCTAAACCTTTTATTATTTTTTAAATATTGAAAATCTCTGAAAGAGATAAGTTTTTATGGAGCTCCCTGGGTGACTATCCTTCAATTCAATACAAAAGAGGTTTTAAGTATGTGTTTAACAATTTATAAAACAATCTTTTTTAATTAACAGAAGAAGAATGATTTGTTGATTTTATAAAATTATAAATGGATTAAGGATCTAGATGGGTTTAATAACATTTGAAATTGATTATACAAATCCTTCCTATGAGAAAATATTCAATTTTTTACATTTGGAAGCAAAGCAATATGATAAAATGAGACTTTGAAGAATCGACACTAGAGGACACCTGAAGGAAATAAAACAATGGATCCATTGAGAGAGAAAATTCATTTTAAAGGACTCTGTCATTATTGACTATATCAAGCTATTGAAGGGGAACACGCTTTGCTAGACAAGACAGAAATGCAGACTTAAAAATGACAAGCTACAAGAAGAATATGGAAAAATAAAACAAATGAAATCACAAAAAAGGAAGGGCAAATAATAGACTAGAAGAATGACTTTGTATATTGGATTTATAAAAAAGATTTGTGAAGATTGTCTGTGATTTTGTGAGCAGAGACAAAAAGAAAATAAAAAAAGAGTGTTTGGATATTATTTGAAGGGATTAAAAATTAAAGCTATTGGCAGCAAGGAGATGAAATATAAAGTTGGTTTATTTGACAAAGTTTAACATAGATGACTTATCATTTGGGGGGGATTTTTAATGGGTTTTCTTTGCCCAGGACTGGGTGATGAACTCTAAACAAAACTCCTTTATGAGAAAGAATCCATTTGCTATGTTTTATCTATTTTTAAAATTCTTATGTTGCTATACACTGATTAGATTTAAATGATGAAGTTTGGGGGATTTGTTTAATGATAACAAATGAGATATGAATGGAAGGATTTGCTTAATGATAACAAATGAGTTATGAAGGAAGGAACTGAAGTGTGTTTTTAGATCAAGTTTATAATAAGTTGCTATTTCTGGCAACTGTAAATGGAGTTTTGTTGATCAGGATGGATGATGAGATTTTAAAAATACATTTATAGAGAAACGTGTGATATAAGGGATGGAGAGATGGTTTGTGTTGTATTTGAAGAGATAGCCATAACTTTTTAAAACTGGTTATACTTGCTTGGATAAAGAGGGAAGTAACTTTTTAACAGCAATGAACATGATTAGGGGGCTGGAGGCTAAAACACAGGAAGAACGGTTACAGGAATTGGGTATGTCTAGTCTAGAGAAAAGAAGGACTAGGGGGGACATGATTGCTGCATTCCAGTATTTGAGGGGCTGCCCCAAAGAAGAGTTGGGGGTCAATTTATTCTCCAAAGCCCCTGAAGGCCAGACAAGAAACGACAGATGGAGAGAAGCAACCTGGAATTAAGGAGGAATTTCCTAACGGAGGACAATTAACCAGGGGAAGGGCTTCCCTCCAGATATCGTGGCTGCTCCATCACTGGTGGCTTTTAAGAAGAGACTGGACTACCATCTGTCAGAAATGGTGTGGGCTTGGGCAGGGGGTGGTGGACTAGATGACCTTCAAAGTCCCTTATTCTCTTTTGTTCTTTCTCCATCTTTTTATTTTTTCTCTGTGCTTTTTGTCTTTAAACTTGGAGTTCTCTCAACTGCAGAGCCCTGGGGAGATGGCTAGAGAAATCCAGAAAATTCAACCGCCTTATTTCTGCACCCATCCCAAAATGGAGTTTGGCCTCTGTAACCGGGGTTCTTTTGTGTTCCTCCAGCCCAGCTAGGATCCAGAAGGGTTTCTGAGCCTGTACAGGTATCCTCCTGGATGATGCGAAGAATCGGTGAGGGTGCTTTAAAAGGGATGCCCCGTGTCTTCCCGAGGCAGCTCTAAAGAGAGGCAAACATGGTGCAGCCGTGGCACAGATGGGTATCCCATGCTGAACCCCCCTTTTTCTGTACTGGACACCTCTCTGGTGTCCAGGAAAGAGCCTCACCCCCCTCTCTGCCTCTCTATTCCCAACCTTACTCTGGCTCCCTTTCCCACCCCTTCTCCTCCGGTGCTTAGCGGAAGAGACCGAGCCCAGCCAAAGCAGCTTTTGAAATCTGGGACCATATGTCAGTCCTGAAAATGAAATTGCTCTCTTAGATAATCAGGAGGAAGCAGCCCGACAGACAGGCTGGCACGAAGCTGCTTCACCTCCGACCATCTTGAAACTCTACATCTCTGAGCCAGTGTAGTTTTCCTTTCTGAAAAGGACTCTTAGCGCACCCTCAGCTTACCTTTTAGCTGGGAGGTTTTCTGAGCCAGTGGGGCTTCTACCATGAACTTCCTTTTCTCGCTCTTCAGGACAGGGACCTGCGTCTTTTCTCTCTCCCCCCCTCCTCCCCCTCCGATCCCAGTAAACAACCATCTGCTACTAACCACTTCCACTCAAGGCAGCTCTGGTTAAACTGTGCTGGAATTCTGTTGTACAGGAACTGAAGAGGATGCAGAGGGACACAATGAAGAGAGTGAGGGGCTTACATGGCAATAGCCCTTAGACTTATATACTGCTTCACAGTACCTTTCACAGCCCCCTCTAAGCGGTTTCCAGAGTCAGCCTCTTGCCCCCAACAATCTGGGTCCTCATTTTATCCACCTCGGAAGGATGGGAGGACGTGTCAACCTTGAGACAGTTAGGATCAAACTGGTGGCAATGGGTAGAATTAGCCTGCAATACGAGAGAGAGAGAGAGAGAGAGAGAGAGAGAGAGAGAGAGAGAGAGAGAGAGAGAGAGAGGGAGAGAGAGGAGAGAGAGAGAGACTGTAGATGATAGATAGTTAGATGATAGATGAGAGATAGATAGATAGATAGATAGATAGATAGATAGATAGATAGATAGATAGATAGATAGATAGATAGATAGATAGAGAGAGAGAGAGAGATATGCAGGGATGGGATCTGAGTGGTATAACTACCGGTTCTGTCGCTCTGCATCACGTGTGCATGCATGAGTTGCGCGAGTTGCACGAATGCAATTTATGACCTGCTGAGCTGCCCAGACAGCTGAGCAGTGCTGCATGCAAGTGCGCAGCACTTAGAAAAGCCTTTTTTCCTGATTTTTCAACTGCAGCTGTGTCGCACAAAGCAGCTGCGGTTGAAAGCAGGAAATAAAGGTCAAGTAAGAGCCCGGGCGGGCAGGTGGGCCAAAACAGCAGCAGACATAGAACCGGTTCTATGTCTGCTGCTCTTCAGAGCAACCGGTTCTACAGAAGTGTACGGAACTGGTAGAATCCCACCCCTGGATAGATGGATACATAGATAGATAGATAGATGATAGATAGATAGATAGATAGATAGATAGATAGATAGATAGATAGATAGATAGATAGATGATAGATACTGTAGATGATAGATAGATGATAGATAGATAGATGATAGATGGATAGCAATAGTATTTAGATTTATATCCCGCTTGTTGAGGTAATTCCCCGTTAGGAGAATGACCGCATACAGGGAGATGTAGTGAGAGAAGTGTTTGAATAATACACACAGAGCACACAGATACACTCTACAGTAAATGTAGGTTTTTACTTCCAGAAAGGTTTAAGCAAAGTCCAAAATAAGCAGTCCAAAATCATTCACAGGTTAATCAGTCAGTTTTTCAATCCAGGGATAATCCAAATATCAAATTCCAGTGTCAAAAACAGTTCAGTATCAGACTTACATTAAATCCAGTAATATCAATCAATTAGAAAAAATGGAGGAACGGCAATATTTTCCAACAGAAGGAAACAGAGATACACTTGCACTCTCTTCTGAGACTCAGACTAAACAGCCATCTTATGGCTGTTTGAGAAACCACACCCAATTGCATGCTCTTGCATTCCCTTAAAGATATAGTACTAAAATGTTTATCCTGGTTTATATATTTCTAACCCAAATACCTGTTAGGTGACTTATATTCCTAACACCGCTTCACAATGCTTTTACAGCCCTCTCTAAGCCGTTTACAGAGTCAGCCTCTTGCTCCCAACAATCTGGCTCTTCGTTTTACCCACCTGGGAAGGATGGAAGGCTGAGTCAACCTTGAGCCAGTCAAGATCAAACTGCTGGCAATGGTCAAAATTAGCCTGCAATACTCTAGATAGACAGACAGACAGACAGACAGACAGACAGACAGCAATAGATATATAGACAGATAGCCAGGCAGACAGACAGACAGACAGATAGCAATAGCACTTAGACTTATATACCGCTTTCCAGCCTCTAAGTGGTTTACAGGCCTATTGTCCCCCACAATCTGGGTCCTCCTTTTACCCATGTAGGAAGGATGGGAGGCTGAGTCAACCTGGAGCCTGGTGAGAATTGAACTGCCAAATTGCAGGCAGCCAGCAGGCAGCAGAAGTAGTCTGCAGTACTGCACTCTAACCACTGTGCCACCATGGCTCATGGATGAAGTTAGGAATAAAAGTTAGGAAGGATTCCATGGATGGAATTCAGTGAAGGGAAATCATTCAGAGGTGTGGGGTTGTTCTTTGGGGGATAGCTAGCAGAGTGGCTAAAACATGGGGTCTCCCAATCCCAGGTCAATGACTTATCACAAACCACAAAAAGAAAAAGATAAACTTCCTGACCTATTTTTTTTCCTTACTTTCCAGCTGATGGATGCAACCACTTGTAAGTGCTTCGTAACAGCTGAAGGTGGACAGTTTAATTACGCAACCCTCTGTTGTATCTTTATGGAGACAAATGGATGCAAGATCTTTTTTCTCCCCGCTTTTTGCAATTCTTCCTATAGCTCTACCCCAAGGTGGTTAGTTGCCCAGCCTGGTTTGAAAGAAGAGGATGGCACACACACAAAAAACAAGGAAAAAAACACAAGCATGCATTTTTACATCTTGCTAGGAGAAGCCTTCGCGGAGAATAGTAGCTTGATGTGGAAGAGAGAATTAGGGCAACTGCCAGGGCTTTCCAGGGGAAAATGCTGAAGCTTTTATCTAACACCAGATCCTCCTTTTTCTGGATTTACATCTCTTCTCCCCGGCCCCTGGGTCTGCGCCATTTCCATTCTGCCCCATTTAACTCTCGATTCGGCTGCTCACGGCTATCTTGACTTTTTGACAAGACAGGGAAATTCTGCAAAGCCCAAGAACCACCCAGGATCTTCGGGGCCCAATTCATACTCCTGCTTGTCACTAAACTGCTCCGGCTCCCCTCGAGACCCCCTTCTCCGAATTCAGTCTGCCGCCTTCCAGGATGCAGCCGGGAGAGGCTGCTCCTGCTGCCATCTCGGGCACCGGCTGGAGGGCAGGGAGAGAAGGGCTTTTCCAAGCAGGGACACATTGTATTGCCTTGCTTGCAGACATCCCTGGTGTGATTTAAAAATAGAGCTCAGTGACCAGTTTCATCATTCCCACAATATAATAAAAGGGTTGCTTTTTCTAGCTGATGGACATTGTTTGCTTTCAACAACAACAAAAAAGAGGAAGCAGGCTGGTGTAAATGCAGCAGTCGGGCAGACCGCTGATGACCCTCATCATATCCAAAAAGTCCTCTCCAGCCCGTGATGGTGCAGTGGTTAAATTGGTTAGAGTGCAGTACTGCAGGCTACTTCTGCTGACTGCTGGCTGCTTGCAATTTGGCAGTTTGAATCTCACCAGGCTCCAAGTTGACTCAACCTTCCATCCTTCTGAAATGGGGAAAATGAAGAGCCAGGTAGTTGGGGGCAAGAGGCTGGCTCTGTAAACCACTTAGAGAGGGCTGTGACGTGATATATAAGTGCTATGTCTGTCTGTCTGTCTGTCTGCTGTGGTGGCACAGTGGTGAGAATACGGTATTGCAGCCTAATTCTGCCTACTGTCAACAGGTCAATACTTCTCAAGATCTTAGCCTTCCATCCTTCTGAGGTAGGTAAAATGAGGACCCAGATTGTTGGGGAACAACAGGCTGACTCTGTAACTGTTCTGACCAAGGCTTCCTGAGACATCAACACATAAAATAGAAAATTCTTTTATTTTAGTTCAATGGCTGTGAATTATCATCATTCACAGCCCGGAATGAGTCTTAACCAGTTATACTTAGTCCCTGGGACATCTGACAAAGTTCTTCGATAAGAACACACCTTATCTGACTTGAAGTGCTGCCAATGACTAAAGTCCCAATTAGTCTTTCCAAAACCAAACAGAGAACAAATTCACCATGGAGCTTTCAGAGTCCAAACCGATCAGAGTGAACGACCTTGCTTCCTGCAAAGGTTTTCTTACCTTTGCACTTCCTTTATGCCTTATGGGAGATGCCAATCATGTCCCAGCCTTACTCCCAAGTCACCTCTTTTGTCTTAACTGCTTTTGCCTTCTGGCAGCTCTGCGCACACGCGCACTGGGAACAGGCTCCCCTGGGTCCTCTGCCTCCTTGCTGCCAGACTCCGGAGGCTCTGGAGTCAGCACCCCACTCCCAGATGGCCCTGGCCCCATCTCTGCATCGCACGCAGGACCCTTGTCTGAGTCTTCCCCAGACTCCTGGACTGGTCCCCGTTCCTCCCCACTGTCCGACTCTGCTGCTGTACTCTGTGCCGGCGAACCACAACAGTAAACCACTTAGGGCTGTAAAGCACTGTGAAGTGGCATACAAGTCTCATTGCTATTGCTCTTCTCCTCCCTTCTGCTCCAGCATCCTATTTCATCAGCCACTGAAGGAGGCATTGAGCAAAGAAGGGCTTTTGCATTTCTTTTCGCTTTCCCAATAATATCTCAAATTCTGAGATTATTTTTCAAGGAGAGACAAAGCAGAACTCAGGAAGCACTGAGCTTCGCATTACTGGATAAGGTCCTTCAGCAGGTGACCGTAGTGGAGATAACCACCGGATTGGAGATAGGCAGCTAATAGATTGACTAAATAAATAAATCAGAATACATTAATTGAGCAACTCATAGGGAACTCAATCTCTTATGAGAGACTTACTAGATCGAGGGACTCTCATGGGGATAGCAGATCTTGTCGTCAGCAAGGCTTCTAACGGATTCTCGTAGCCTCCTTGTTAACAAGCATAATAATAGAAATAATAAATAATAATCATTTTAATAAAAACAAACAGGAGGATCCACAGTTGTCTCAATGATCATACTCTCAGGTAGATACAAATGGTGTCAAATCTGCCTGGAGTGACCATCACAGGTGCCCCAAACTCTGTCTGATCCTGATGATGTTTTTATAAATCTTCTTTTACAAATCAATCAAGATCAAGGGAGGTACTACTGCCAGTGTATAAAGCCTTAGTAAGGCCACACCTAGAGTACTGCATCCAGTTTTGGTCACCACACTATAAAAAAGAGGTTGAGACTCTAGAAAGAGAGCAGAGAAGAGCAACCAGGATGGGGAGAGAATTGGAGGCTAAAACATACAATGAACAGTTGCAGGAACCAGGCCTGGCTAGTCTAGGGAAGAGAAGGACCAGCAGCCTTCCAATATTTGAGGGACTGCCACAGAGAGGAGGGGGGTCAAGCTATGTTCCAAGGCTCCTGAAGGCCAGACAAGGAATAATTCCCTCAACACTGTCCAACTCTTTACAAAGTCTGCACTACTATTACTATTAATCTTCTCCTTACTCCTTATCGCCCATCCCCTCCCATTTGTAACTGTATGACTGTAGCCTTGTCGCTTGTCTCCTTACGATTTACATTGAGTGTTTCCTAGTATGATTTGATTGCTTATTGTACCCTTTGACTATCATGAAGTGTTGCACTTGATGATTCTTTTTTTTAAAATAAATTTTTATTGGTTTTTAAAACAAACATAAACAAACAAAACATAAAAACATCAGGCCATCTTCCATATATGTACATACAGTGTGCCGGTTGGTTTACAAATTGTTTTGTGCTTCCATTTCATAGTCTTCAATTACAATTACATTGTATATAATCTCGTATTTTCAATCGCACCTGATAATTCTTGATCCTTGACGAATGTATCTTTTCTTTTATGTACCCTGAGAACCTTTGCACCAAGACAAATTCCTGGTGTGTCCAATCACACTTGGCCAATAAAGAATTCTATTCTATTCTATTCTATTCTGTTCTGTTTGACTCTATTCTATTCTATTCTATTCCTATTCCTATTTTTATTCTATTCCTATTCCTATTATTGTATCCTATGAGTATTAAGTGTTGAACCATATGATTCTTGATGAATGTATCTTTTCTTCTATGTTCCCTGAGAGCCTTTGCACCAAGACAAATTCCTGGTGTGTCCAATCACACTTGGCCAATAAAGAATTCTTTCTTTCTTTCTTTCTTTCTTTCTTTCTTTCTTTCTTTCTTTCTTTCTTTCTTTCTTTCTTTCTTTCTTTCTTTCTTTCTTTCTTTCTTTCTTTCTTTCCTTCCTTCCTTCCTTCCTTCCTTCCTTCCTTCCTTCCATCCATCCATCCATCCATCCATCCATCCATCCATCCATCCATCCATCTATCTATCTATAATGGATGGAAACTGGTCAAGGAGAGATTCAACCTGAAAATAAGGAGAAATTTCCTGACAGTGGGAGCTATCAACCCATGGAACAGAAGTTGCCTTTGGAAGTTGTAGAACTGGAAGAAGAGACTGGCCAGCCCCTTGTCTGAAATGTCGCAGGGTCTCCTGCTTGAGCACGAGGCTGGACTAGAAGACCTCCAAGGTCCCTTCCAGCTCGATTCTGATTCTGTTATGAATGACGCACCAGGGTAGGATTCAGGACTGACCCACCGAATGTCTCTGGTCACTTTGTCCTGGAGATGATGGCTGGGAGAGGGGAGGGGTGGAATGGACTGGATGCCGCCCAAGTGACTGCAGGCTCCCTGCGTGTCTGCCGCAGCATCAAAGCCCAGCTGTTCCCTGCCTCTATTCATTGTGTAGAGCAGAAAGGCAGAGCGTAAGCTGCTTTTGGGCATTTCAGTGGGTGGCAAAGTTAATAAAATATTGAAAAGGATTTCTGCTTTTGGAACTCACGCACAGATGGGAAATGAGAAATTCATGGGATCCAGCCACTCTCAGAAATTCCATTCTCCAGATCAGCTGCAGCAGCAGCTGGAACGCGAAAACGGGTATTTCTGGGAAAGAAGAGAGGCTGGGCGCTGCCATTTGACACTCACCGTCATATGCCTTTAGTTTTCCTTGATGAGCCAAGCAAAGGGTGTTGTTTTTTTTCTGTGTGCCATTTTCTGTGAGTCTCAACAAGAAGAAAAGGACAGGAACCAACTATGCAAACAGACAGAATTCTCTGCTTTGTACTCCCTGCAGGCTGAAACTGGAAGGTGGGAAGATTACATGTGTGATGAGAAGATAGATATTTGAGAGGTGTTGCCAAGAAGAGGGGGACAACCAGGGCTGGGCTTCAAAAATTTGAGCAACCTGGTTGCTGGTTGTGGGCATGGCCATGATGGTCTACTTGGCCTCCTGCACCAGGGTGGGTGGGGGCTCCAGAGGCCTTCCTCAAGTCTCCGGGAGAGCAAAAATGGCCTCCCCGGGCTCCGAAAGCTCTCTGGAAAACGGAAATGGGCCCGTTTCCAACCTTTTTGAACTTCCAGGAGCCTCTGTGTGCGCCCTGCCCTTACCTGCATCCAAAACAGGCCATGTGGGGACTCCTGGGAGGGCAGGGGTGGGCGGGGCCAGCCAGGAGTGGGATTTGGGGGTTCTCCCGAACCCCTGCAAACCCCCAGAAGCTCCACCCCTGGGGACAAACTATTCTCCAAAGCACCTGAAGGTATTCAGAGTTTTGCAGCGTTAATTCAGTGGCAGAAAAGTAAACACAGATAGTAAAAAGTAAAAAGACAGTAAAAAGTAAACACAGGCTGATGCGTCATTTAACATCTTTATAAATATAGTAAGTAGATTTTACAAACCAGTTGTAGATTTCTCCAACATGGAGCAAACTCAGGCAGAAACACGTTGCAAGTAACTTCAGTAGCAACTCAGGAGCTCAGAAACAGACATTAGTTTCACTTTAGTTCAGCAGGCAAGCAAGCAAGCAAGTTAGTTTCATCTTCAATAGACAGACTCAGAACTCAACATAGCTTCAGAGCTGCAGAGCTTAATATAAAGCAGCGGTCACCAACCGGTGGGCTGTGAGAAAATTTTGGTGGGCCGCAGAGAAATCTCACCCCCAGAGCACCCCCCCCCAAAAAGCAATTAATCCAGGCTGTGCAGAAGCACAAGGCTGCTCAGCCCACACGGCCAGCGGGAACCCTCCCCGCCCACTCACTCCTTACCCGGCAAAGTTGCCTGCTAAGTTGCTATTTTTCCTTTTTCCAACCATCATCTGTTCTTCTGTGCTGGGAGATTTAGATTAGCTAGGAAGCAGGAAATGGTTGGATTTCTTGCTTTCCAGCTAAGCACAGCCGAACCTCCCTTAGGACTGAAGCTTTGCTTGCAAGCAAATTCAGTGCAGACTCACCGCAAGCAAATTTGAGAGACTGAGCTAGCCGATGGCAGATAGATAGATCACTGAATGATTCTGTGAGCAACTCAATCTGCCTGCCCGCTTTGCCTGATTTGGGTAAAAGTTGCTCTTTTTTAAAATAAAAAATTCATTATTTACATGCACGGTGTGTTGTGAGTTAATTTTTGAGTTTGCTTGCAAGCAAATTTTATGTGACAGAGTGAGCTAGCCAATGGCAGATAGATAGATTTCTGGATGAATCTGTGATTCTGTGAGCAACTCAATCTGCCTGCCTGCTTTGCCTGATTTTGGGTAAAAGATGCTCTTTTTTATAAAAAATTCAATATTTATATACATATTTATAATATTTACCTACAAGCCATGCCCAGCCAGTCACATGACCACCAACCCACACCCACAAATTAGGCCATGCCCACAAAACCGGTTAGTGGTCCCTGGGATCTAAAATTATGAGTTTGGTGGTCCCTGAGGTCAAAAAGGTTGGTGACCCCTGATATAAAGCCATGCCTAGGCTACTTCTAGTTTCAGTTTCCAAAACAGTCCTCATTGGTTATGGTTACCGTTCCTGTTCATGAAGGCAGGACAAGTAGTAACAGATGGAAATTCATCAAGGAGAGACCCAACCTGGAATTAAGGAGAAACTTCCTAAGAGTGAAGTCAATTAACCAATGGGACAGCTTGTCTTCTGACGTTGTGGCTGCTTCATCACTGGATGCTTTTAAGAAGAGACTGGGCAGTCACTTGTCTGAAATAGTAGAAATTCTCCTGCTTGAGCAGGGGGCTGGACTAGAAGACCTCCAAGGTCCCTTCCATCTCTGTAATTCTGTTGTTCTGTTATAAAGGGTGAACGTGTTTCCACTGAACTTTCCATCCAGGGTTTTAAATCAAGCATACCGTTATTAGCAACCTAATGAATATTGAAATAGTTTCAGCAGAGAAGATTCAGCGATGGGGCAGAAGAGATTTTAGCATTCCGACTGGATAATTGATAAAATGCGAAAACATTTGCGACGAAGTTGTTATTTGGTTCAGTAAAATTTCACAGTGAAGAGATTAAATTAGCTGAGATGTGAGGGAGGAGGGAAAAAACTTTCCAAGTAGCAAAACAGAAAGTCCAGCAAGTCTGAGGAAACTGTCTAGTGAAGCCAGACATGAAGTAGATCAATCAATCAGAATAGAGCCGGAAGGGACCTTGGAGGTCATCTGGTCCAACCCCTTGCTCAAACAGGAGATCCTATAACATTTCAGACAAGTGGCTGTCCAGTCTCCTCTTAAAAACATCCAGGGATGAAGCACCCACAACGTCTGAGGTTCCATTGATTAATTGTCCTCCCTGTTTGGAAGTTTCTCCTCAATTCCAGGTTGCTTCTCTCTTTGATTAGTTTGCATCCGTTGTTTATTGTCCTGCCTTCAGGGGCTTTGGAAAATAAGTTGACCCCCCCCTCCTCTTCTTTGTGGCAGCCTCTCCAATCCTAGAATACTACTAGTAGTAGACGGGCAATATCTTCCTTGAGAAATTCTAGCATGTTTTGGTCACAAAGATTGTGTCTAGTACTGTAACTCAAAATCGGTCTAGAGCAGGGGTGGGCAAACTACGGCCCGCGGGCCACATCCGGCCCGTTGGTCTGTCCAATCCGGCCCGCCCCTGAAAAAAATCACTAGGCGTGGCGTATTGCCCTATGCCGCGTGGCCCCCAAAGCTGCAAAACAGTGGGGAGCACTCTCGGGGTAGGAAAGAAAAGAAGAACTTTGCAAAGGCCTCGGCTGGGAGTTCGAAATCACCTTCGAGTGCGACCTCTCCGAAGGTGAGTCCCCGCCGATCCCCCTTTTTTCCGGGGCTTCCAGGCTTAAACTTTGCAAAGGCAAAGTTTGCAGGCGGAGCGTCTTCCGGCCGAGGAGCGGGAAGGGTTCCGCCCGGCAGGCGGGCGGGCTGCTTGGAGCGGGCTGCTTGGAGCCACCTAAAGCTAGGCCGCTGCTGGTGGAGCCTTGCCCTGCCTTGGTGCCCGTTTCCCGGCTCGGCGGTCCTGCTCGGGCGGCACTTTAAAAGCCTGCTCCCAGCACCCGAACAACTTCCCAGCAACTTGCGGCTTTCCTTTTTCCTTCGCGGGCGCCGTGCCTGGCCCGAGCCGCACGGCGGAGGGGAAACCTGGAGCACCGCCGGGTCACCTCTCCAAGCAGCCTGCCCGCGCCGGGGAACCCTTCCGCTCCATGGCGGGAAGACGCTCCCGCCTGCAAACTTTGCCTGTGCAAAGTTTAAGCCTGAAGCCCCGGAAACCCGAGCAACTTCCCAGCAACTTTGGCTTCCTTTTAACTCGCGGGCGCCGCACCTGGCCCCGAGCCGCGTGGCGGAGGGAAGCCCGGTGGGCGGGCTGCTTGGAGGAGGCGACCTGGCGGTGCTCCGGCAGCAGCAACAGGCAGTTCCGCCCGGGCTCCGCTCAGGTGTCCGGCTGGGGCTGTCAGGAGTTGCTACCGCCGGCGCAGCTCTGCGCGGCTCCAGTCCCGCGTTGCCTTGGGAAGGAAAAGGCAAAACCAGGAGCCACTGAGCCTGAGCCTCCGGTGCCGCTGCTGCCGTTGCAAAGCACCGCCGCGGCTCTTCCTTTTTGCCTTTCCTTCCCGAGGCAACGGGACTGGAGCCGCGCCGGCAGTAGCAACTCCTGACTCAGGGGCCTCCGAGGGAGGGAAGGAGGAGAAGGGGGGAAGGGGGCGATTCCCAAAAAATCTTGTGCTGACCCGGCCCGTCTGTCAAATTTTAAAAGTCAATGCGGCCCCGAGCCAAAAAGTTTGCCCACCCCTGGTCTAGAGGCTCTCCAAAGTTCCTTAGGAATAAACACTCATATGAACAATCAGAGGAGACTTATTTTTACAAAGTCATACAGGTCCAGGCAGTCACCCCTAAGAGCCAAATATCTATTTTTCTTTGTTTCAATAAGAAGGAGTGGGCATCAGGATGGCCTCTCTGATGCTGGATTTGCTTGCTGCTTTCCCTGAATATTCCTGGGTTATCTGCTGTCCCCCCCAGCAGCCACTTGATGGGCAGAAGGATGGTTGCAATCTGCAGTGTGCTATTGTTGTGGTCTGCCAGTGGCCTGAGGAGCTGGCAGCAGAGTCGGACAGTGGGGAGGACCATGGGCCAGTCCTGGAGTCTGGGAAGGGCTTGGATGAGGGTCCTGCATCCGATACAGAGATGGGGCCAGGGCCATCTGAGAGTTATGTGCTGATTCCAGAGCCTCCAGGATCTGACATCAGCGAGGCAGAGGAACAGGGGGAGCCTGTTCCCAGTGGACACATGCACAGAGCTGCCAGAAGGCAAGAACAGTTAAGACAAAAGGGGGACTCAGGGTAAGGCCTGGAGATGATTGGCCTCTCCCATAAGACATAAAGGAGGAGCAAAGGGACAGGAGCCTTTGCAGGAAGCAACTTTGTTTGTTCTGGTCGGATTAAACTCTGAAGCTCCGTGTGGACTTTGTGCTCCGTTTGGCCTTGTACAGCTAATTGGCAATTTAGTCGTTGGCAACATTTCAAGGGAGATAAAGATGGGTGCCTATCAGCCTTATCCCGAAAGACTGTGGCAGACTTCTGTTGGACTATTCACAAAGTGTTTGGGACTCATTACGGGCTGTGAATGCATATAATTCACAGCTATTGAAATAAAAAGAAGGTTTTTGGAAACAGCATGTGATTGTTACTGTCTTAGGAAGCCTTGGTCAGAACATCTATGTCTCGTGCAAACCAGTGTCTGCATTTCCTCCATTGGATGAGGAGAACACATCTTTCTCCTTCTACAGAGGCTTGATTGAGAGAGTTTTAACAAACTGCATCCCTGTTTGGTTTGGTGGCAGCAACGCCTCAGATAGAAAGTCCCCACAGAGAGTGGTGAGGACAGCGGAGAAGATTATAGGAAGCTCTCTTCCCATTATTGAGGGTACTGCTTATAAGCACTATGTGTTTAGAGCTCAAAGTTTTGTTAGCGACCCCACACACTCACATTATGGTCTGTTTCTGTTGCTCTCCTCTGGGAGGGGGTTTCAAAATATTTCTAATAAAACTACCATATTCTGTAACAGCTTTGTTCCCTAGGCCATCCGTCTGGTAAATTCACAAGATTCGTTTTTCTTGCTATGCACATGTATACATCTGAACTAGACTGTGTTGTTTCTCTGTGCCATATAATATATGTGGATATATGCATAATTTTGTATTTATTTATTTTGTTTATGTAGTGTATATTGGAGGTGGTGACCCTTTGAGAGCTGTAGGCAACCAAATTTCATTTTAGTATGCCGATTAGTGTACATTCAAAGTGACAATAAAGTTATTCTAAGTCTAAAAAAAATCTCAATGTTTAGACTTTTAAAATCAGTTTATTTCTGATCGAGACCTCAAATTCCTTGCTTGCATTCCAGAGAGAAGACATAATCTAACGGCATTTTCTTTTCCATACCTTAAAAGGTGCTTGAGATTTGCAAAAGCTGAAAGCGATGGTATATAGCATCCACCACAAAGCATGCATACCTTTTCCATTGAATGTGGAATCTAAGTGGCCATGCACTACAAATCATACTTGATGCCTCATACTTTTGTTTGTTAGACTCACTCATTTACTTTCCTTTTTTTTTTTTTTAGCTCACCTAAATTTTTTGCCAGATCCTTGAATCAGTGAAATGAATCTGGGAAGCTCAGAATGTCAACAAAATCTTTACAGTGCTCAGTGATGGGTCTTCATTACGTGCAGTGGTGGTATTCAGCTGTTCGCACTGGTTCGAGCAAACCGGTAGCCAGGACTTGGCATGAGTCACTGAACTGGTAGTAACTTCTGGCTGGCCATGCCCCTAACCTAGTCACCTGGTCGCTGCTCACTCGCTTGCCCTGCCCACCTGATGCCCGATGTTCACTCACCCCGTCTGACTGATGCTCACCTGCCCAGTCACTCCTTGAGGCGTTTCTCCTTTTTTACCTCCCGACAATCAGCTGTTCCTATAAACAGCTGTTCCAGGATTCCCTGCTTCTTACTGCTTCCCGGGAGGCTTCCCTGAGGCCCAGGAAGACAAAAATGGAGGGAGGGGGCACAGCTCCCCACTCCATTTTTTGCCTTCCTGGGCCCCATGGAAGCTTCTTGGGAGTAAAAACACCCCCAGAGGCTCCTCTGAGGCCAGGAAGGCCTGAAAACGGGCATGGAGGGTGCTGCACGCCCCTCCTATGCTCCGTTTTTTTTCTTCCTGAGCCCCAGGGGACCCTTTTGGGAGCAAAAATGTCCCTCCAGAGGCTCCCCTGAGGCCAGGAAGGCCCAAAACACATGGGGTGGGGAGGTGCTGCAAAAAAGCCACGCCCACCCAATCACATGGCCATGCCCACCTAGCCACGCCCACCTAGCCACGCCCAATGTCAGTCTGTGCTCCATTCAAAATCCAAGAAAGAAATACTTAGACTCCATAGGTTAGAGGAAAGAATTCTTTTACTGAAAAATGAAGTGGTAGCATCAAGTAGGATTCTGAATCTGAGAATTTAGGCGCGCAGATCACATATACAAAGTGATGAAGTTGTTCCCACCCCCATAGTTCAAAAGATTCTTCCAATTAAAAGTTGTGAATATGATCATGTGGGCATCTTCAGGTGGTGATGGGGCCTCTGTCCGTTGACCTTGGCATATTTTGATAAAGGTTTGCAGCTGCGCAGAGAAAAGAAAGCTAAGCGAGAAATAGAAACCTAAAAACAGGAATTTATACTCCCCCCACTCCTCATTTACACAACACAAGAATGTAACACCTCCAGCTCTCTTCCCAGACCATCCCCCCGTTACTTATGGCAGCCAAAAGATGCAAGGCAGTAGAAAAGATGCAAAGCAGTAGATCTTGAAGGCTGACACCCACAGAACCAGGAGTAAATTTTTGCGAATCCCACCACTGATTAAGTGATAAGAGTAGAATCAAAACCAGGTATTAGAAGTATTGGTACTGCTTTATAAATCTTTAGAAAGACCACGCTTGGAATACCACATCCAGTTTGGGTTACTGTTACAAAATAGGATGTTGAGACTTTGGGGAAAGTGCAGAGAAGAGCAACTAAGAGGATTAAAGGCCTGGAGACGAAAACATATGAAGAATGGCTGCAGGAACTGGGTCTGGCCAGTCTAGAGAAAAGAAGGAACTAAGTGGGTGACATGATAGCAGCATTCCGGTATTTGAGAGGCTGCCCCAAAGAGGAGGTCAACTTATTTACCAAAGCCCCCATAGGCAGGGCAACAAACAATGGACGGAAACTAACCAAGGAGAGAAGCAACCTGGAATGAAGGAGAAGCTACCTAACAGTGGGGACAATTAACCAGTGGAGCGTCTTGCCTTCAGAAGTTGTGGCTGCTCCATCACTGGAGGTCTTTCAGAAGAGACTGGACAGCCACCTGTCTGAAATGGCTTGAGCTGGACGTTCTCCAAGGCCCCCAGCAGCTCTATTCCGATTGATTGACTATTTTACACGTCATTATGGTTACCTCCATAATTAAATTCTTTTGCGGTATCTCTAGAATAATTTGTTGCTTCATCCGGAATTGCCATTGTTTCTTACTGGCAATAATTGGTCAAAGAAGTGGCTCAGCTACCTGTTACAACTTCTGCAGGATTCTCCCATCTATCCTATTTTCATTCTGTTCTTCATTCAAGGATCCCAAGAGGAGCTTTTTGATCTATTTCACATATCACAAAGCTGGTAATGTTTGCCATTAGGTGGAAATTCACCAGGGAAACATCCATTACCCATCTTTTATTTTTGAAAGCTTGTCACTCCGTCGTCTTCAGAGCCAGGCTTTACATTACATTACATTACATTACATTAAGGGGAATGGATGAGTCTTGGAGGCAGGCCAAGAAAAATGAAGCTGTGTTGAAGCTACACGTTCCACAATACCCTGATGTGAACCCAAGGGAGCTTTGTAGCGAGGAAAGTTGGTCGCGTTTCTCAATTGAAGTCCCCTGAGTGAATGCTAAGGGGAAGACCCCAGTTTGGAACCTCTCCTAGTTTGCAACCTAACCTAGTTTGCAAAGGGGTCAAGCTATTTTCCAAAGCACCTGAAGGCCTTCACTCAATCAGCATTGAAATGCCTTTTTCTGAAGATTTAGCCTTAGTTGGGAAGCCTGGAGGGGGAAAAACTGTGGATAAGAAATTCCCTTCTTGAAGAGGAAGAAGTCGAAGTGACTGCAAAAATGGGAAGGGAAAAAAATCAAATCCAACTTCTCTTTAAGATCCTTTTCAAGTATTCCGAGGTTGCAGGCAGAAACCGCCCAAGTTCCTTAATCTTGCTGCCTGCATAATTAAAATCTGAGGGGAGAGGGGGGGTTAGTTAATGTGGAGCTTCAGCTTAAAGGTTAGCAAATTAATTACTATGTAGTGCTTAAGCCTTTTCTAATATCCCATATGCTTCTTGTTTAGTTCAGGAAAAGATTTGTTAAATGATGTCCTCATTTTGCAAGTAGAAGACAGCAATAGGAAAGCACTGCTTGCACTGGTTTATTGGCTGTCCAGTTCATTTTCTGCAGACTGAAGAGCTGGCGCGTGTGAGGAAACCGGCTCCCGTTGTTGGTCCTGCAGACCAGCATTCTCAACGCATACTTGGAATTCTCAGTGGCTGCCTTGTTAATTAACTTTTCCCTGCAAAACTCTAACCAGACTGAAAACACCTTTTCCATCACTTTAGCAAGCCCTTATCTATTTGTTCATCATCATCATGGTCTTTATCACTGCAGGATGAAGGCCTCTTCCACCCGTTGCTTTGGACAGTGCTGGCTCTTTGGCTTTGCAATGGAGATGAGCACCGGGCTTCCTAGAGACGGAAGAGACTAACACGTAGGTGTGAGGGGAAGAATCTTTACCTTAACCCAAAACCAGAACAGGAATAATTTGGTAGCATCTTTTCAATAACTCACAAACGTTATTAAAAAGCAGAAGTTTTCCTGAACTGCAAACTATGTATTTTATTAAAATGTATTACCCTGTTTCTCCAACAATACGGCCTCCCCAATAGGAAGTCCCAGCATGTTTTATAGGCATGAAATGAAATTAAGCCCCTCCCCCAAATTAAGGCCTATATTAAAACATGCAAAATGGGGGAATGGTGGGGGCTTGCCATTAGGAAGTACTTTTGTTGCACACCTGGATATGGTGCTGCCTGCGTTGACTCCCGACACGGAGTGCCCCACCAACGCCGAGGTCAACATCCAAGCCGTCGCCGTCCGCCCACCCAAAGATGCAAGGGGGGAATTAAGTCACCCGAAAAGACGCCTAGCCATTTTTTCAGGGCTCAAAACAAAATAAGACCGGCCTTATTATATGAGAAACACGGTAGTTGGAAAAGAAAACACTGGACTACTACTGGTTTTTGTTTTGTGGGGGGCAATGGTTTGTTTGTTTATGTACCTGAGACATTCTGGGCAAGAGTTTATTTTATGTTCCTTTCAATATGTCTCCTTTAAAGAGGCGGGTGTCTTTTGTGCTTGAGGGAATCTAGAGTTGATTTAGAATTGGGAGACGTTTCCTATTTTTGAACTATTTTATTATACAATTATGTTATTAATGATGGGGCAGACTTTTCAGGCAGGCCATTGATCATGGCTGAGGGCAGAGAGGGTCCTGTAACGAATTATTCATCGTTGTCCCTGTTGGCCCATTTTTATTGATTGGTAAATCTGGAAGCCAGATGTTACCCGAGAAATCAGTCGGTTCACTTGTGGGCCTTTTCATAGTCTCTATAAGTAGGGCAGGCAAGGGCTTATTTGGGGAGGGAGCTCAGGAAATCACCTCAATGCCTTAATCAATGATGAAAACAAAGGTATCCAAATTGCATTCCTTTCCTCCAAGTCCCAGGGCCCCTTTCTTGCCCCACTCAATTCAAAGGGGCACAAAAGGATTTTGATGAGCTATCCCAGGGTGTTACCCCCCTGTCAGAGTCTGAATCTGAGGAAGAAGATGAACAGCTGACAGGGAATGGGAGTGTGGCTCCGTTGGCTGTGCAGGAGGCTGGGGAAGGGCAAAGTTTGGCTGGGCAGAGCAGGGAAGAGATGAAACAAGGGAGAGGGAGTTCAGAGGATGAACCAAGCCCCTTCTTCATCCTAGGGCACGCTGGGAGGAACAGAGAAGGGAGCAACGTGGGTTGCGTGGCTTACGGGGGGAGGAAAGGGCCCTGATTCCCTTCATTAGCCACAGTTGGGAAGACAGTTGATAAGAAAGGCAGGCTGTGGGCAGCAGGCTATTGGGAACAAACGTGACTTTATCCTGTGTTGTTGTGGCTTTTTCTGTGTTCCTGGCATCTTCCCAACCGTATGAGTTTTGCCATGCCTTCAAGTCTGAAATTCTTGCTCCTGCCCTGCCAAACTAATTACTTCAGTTTGGCTTGTTTGGACTTTAAGTTACAGTTTGTGTTGCTCATGTTTTTGACTTAATTTTCTGCAGTCAAAGGCTGTTCCTGGGAGAGTATTTCTCCAGTCAGAAGGTAACCTGAACATTGGGGGCAAAGTTGGAGATAATAAAGGGACTCTTATTACTTATCTGACTGTGTTGTCTTTGTGTCACGCCCCGGGTCATCACACAGGGCTTGGCAACCTGTGGCTCTAGAGCCACATGTGGCTCTTTCATCCCTTTATTGCAGCTCCCTGTCACCAGTTGGCACCACAATTTTGAGAGGAGCCTCCAGTTTGGGGGAGGGGAAAGCATGGAGTGCCAGAAGGAGTCTCGGTTAGAACAGGTAGAGGAAAAAGGACGCAGCACTAGGAAGAGACACTATGGTGGGAGAACAAGACTTTTGGTTGGCTCCAGAAATGAACGGTTAGGACTTTTGTGGCTCTGGATGTTTTCCTTTCTGTGGGAAATGGGTCCAAATGGCTCTTTGACTGTTTAAGGTTGCTGACCCCTGGGCCAGAGGTGCTATTCGACCAGTTCACACCTATTTGGGCGAACCGGTAGTGGTTATTTGGCATGGGTCGCCGAACCGGTGGCAATCCCTGGCTGGCTACGCCCCGGTCACTCACTTGCGATCCCTCTCCTAGTTTTCCGTTCCCCACGTCCTCTTTCTCCCCGGGGAAACGGAAGAAAGGCATGGACCTGCAAGTATCGCTTTCCCCGTGTGAGTTAAAGTGTCGGGAGTGAGGAAGAGTGCGGTCTGACAGAGGGGGTGGGGGTGAATCGAGCCCTGGAGCACTTTTGCAACGTAAAAGAAATGCATTTTGGAAGCAGGTCTTTTAAAAACTTCTCCAAGGATTCCCCATGGACACTGCAAGTATCGCTTTCCCCTTGTGAGTTAAAGTGTCGGGAGTGAGAAGGAGTGCGGTCTGACAGAGGGGGGGTGGAGGAATCCACTCAAGCCTTGGAGAAATTTAAAGGAGCTGCTTCCAAAATGCTTGTCTGTTAAGTGCTCTGTGTGTGTGTATGTGTGTATGAGAGAGAGAGAGAGAAAGAAAGAAAGAAAGAAAGAAAGAAAGAAAGAAAGAAAGAAAGAAAGAAAGAAAGAAAGAAAGAAAGAAAGAAAGAAAGAAAGAAAGAAAGAGGGAGGAAGGTAGAGGAAGAAAGAAAAAAAATTAGGAAGAGAGAGAGAGATAAAACTCTGTGCTATTATTTTTAATTGTTCCATTATTTATCATGTGTTACTATTTTACACTGTCCCCACACCTAGAGTGATTTTTCTGCCTTTCTTTTGCCCAGGGCTACCACATATTTTTCAGGGTTTACATGCATTCAATGTCAATAGTCCAGAGCATAAAATACACACGTGTTTAACAAGAGTTGAAAGGGACCTTGGAGGTCTTCTAGTCCAACCCCCAGCTCAGGCAAGAAAACTGAGGATGCCAAACTCTGAGTAGAAATCCTGGGAAAGGTGTCAGAACAACACTTAGAAGGGACCTTGGGGGGAACCCTATACCATTTCAGAGAAATGGCTGTCCAGTCTTTTCTTAAAAACCTCCAGTGATTGAGCACCCAGAACTTCTGGAGGCAGGCAGTTCCACTGGTTAATTGTTCTCACTGTTAGGAAGTTTCTCCTTAGTTTTAGGTTGCTTCTCTCTGTTCAGTTTCCATCCATTGCTTCTTGTTTGCATTCTGGTGCTTTGGAAAATACATTGCCCCCCCACCCCTCTTTCTGGCAGCCCCTTAAAAGCCTGTTGCCTGTCACCCTCTTGGGCAAAGCATGTGAGCCATTTCCTCCTTTCAGTGGTCCATGAAAGGACATCTATAGTACGCAGATAATAAAGTCAAAAAAGGTGAACAACATTTTTACAGAACTATAGATAAGTTGAGGCTGGGAGGGGAGGGGCCAGGTGAGGCACCCCTTCATGTGAGTGACATTGAGTTGGCCACGCCCACCCAGTCACATGACCACCAAGCCATGCCCACCGTCAAATGACCACTAAGCCACACCCACCAAGTCACACGGCCACAAGCCACGCCCACCAAATAAGCCACGCCCACAGAACCGGTAGTAAAAAAAATATTGAATTCCACCACTGCCCTGGGCTATCCTTTTGCACCCACGTCCAGCCCCAATTTCTCGATCAGCAGCCACTCTCCCTGGCCCCCGACTCTGTCTCAAGCGGGATAGTCTGTAGCTCCGTCGTGTGTCCCCCAGTTCCCTCCGTTTGCATGTGCGACAGTGTCAGGGCTGGCGGGGGAGGATGGGGAGGAGAGCCGGGCTGAAGAAGAAATATAGCTGGCATTAGATGTCTGTTTTATGGGACCGCAGCCATAAAAGCAGATTTAATTGTCTGACAGGATGATTCTACTTCTAGAACAGCCAGCAGCAGCAGGTTTCGCATCCGTGCGCTCCTCCACTACCACCACCGCCCTGGGTGGTGTTGAATCTCGGCATAAATCAAACCTCTCTGCAGGAGCGACTTTGTGCCTCTCTATTCCCTGCTCCAAATGGCATCTTGTGGGCATGTGCCAGGAGAGCTGTTGGCCATTTCCCTCCATTTCCTTTTCTCCCTGAGTCGGGAGGGGGGTCCTGGGCAAAGCAACGCCCAGGATTGCAGCTGCTATCCCAGTGGCTGCTTCTGTACGAAGTATATGTTGATCAGGAATCCGATGATGAGTCTGAGGATTGATTAAAAGGTGCACATGTTGAGAGGGCGGGAGGCTGTTGAATGTTCCACAAGAAACCACAACCCTGTGGGTTAAGCATGAAGTGACCCATACCATAAAAGGCGTACGTGAGTATTTTAACTCCTATACTTTATCTTTAGAATAGAATAGAACCAGAAGGGACCTTGGAGGTCTTCTAGTCCAGCCCCTCTGCTCGAGCAGGAGAACCTAAACCCATGAGAGCAAACTGATGGCAAGCGTGCTAATGGTGGCATGCAAGCCGTCGCCCCAGCTCTGCTCCACTGCGAATGCTCCTCCTGCCGGCTAGCTGGTCTGTGGGTCTACGCTGCACATATGCAAGGGGCGGGGTGCATGCAGGGAGGGCAGGGCTCATGCAGGGGAATGCACATGCATGCATGGGGGCGGGGCACATCCATGGGGATGCATGCGTGGGGGCACATACGCAGGGGATGCAGGGCGCATGCATGGGAGGTGCATGCATATTGCATTTTGGGAATGTGTGTGTGCGCTGTCCAGACAGTTTAGAGTTAAAGGGATTTGGGATCGTTACTTAGGAATTGTGAGCTGTACCCTTAAGGGAATGCATCATGGTAAACTTCGTCACAAATGTGAGTTATGAGGATATCTGATGAACCAATAAAAAGACTTTGTTTTGGATGTTTTGTGGAGTTACTCTGTCTGCTTTATACCATCCAGAGAATAAAATGCAGAACAGTGCGCGCAAGCTTTGGCCACTGGGTGGTTACGCCATTTCGGACAAGTGGCTCTGCAGTCTCTTCTTAAAGACCTCCAGGGACCTCCTGGTTAATTGTCCTCCCTGTGAGGAATTTCCTCCTCAATTCTAGGTTGCTTCTCTCCTTGATGAGTTTCCATCCATGGTTTCTCGTCCTGCCTCCTGGGGCTTTGGAGAATAAGTTGACCCTCCCTCTTCTTTGGGGCAGCCCCTCAGATATTGGAATATTGCCATCATGTCCCCCCTAGTCCTTCTTGTCTCTAGACTGGCCATACACAAAACCCGCAGCCGTTCTTTATTCCCTTCCAATCCATCTCCAGGAAACGTTTTAGAGGAGGAGGAATCTGCAGCCGCTCGCTTCCCACCCTCCCACTGGATCCCAAGGGAAAGCATCCCGGGAGGGGCCCTTTCCAGTGGGAAGGGGGGGAGCAGGGGCAGCCAGGGCAACTGAAGAGGAATGGAAAGGAGCAGAGCACCAAGTAATCCAGGAGCTGCCCCTACTCTCAACTCCAATGATCATATTAGCAAAAGAACTCAGAGGGTTTCCCCCCAAGAAACGATCTAGTCTGCCAAGAAGGATAGTGAAGGAGATGGCGCTTTGTTAGGACGAAAAAAGTTCAGAGAAATTGCAGAGAGGGTTTCATTGGCCGGGGAAGATGTGAAGATGGAAATGTAGGAAGGTTTTGTGTTTGGAAGACAACTCGCCCATTAAGTGCCACATTGGGGCAAGACTGAACACAGAAGTTCAGTCTAATGCTGAGCCCTAAAGACTGGCACTCAGAACTGGAACCGGAATGTAAGACCTGCCCCAGCTGGGTCCCTAGGACAGAAAGACCCCCAACTCCATTGGGTTGAAGTAATAGGACCTTTTACTAAGGATTAAAAGTTGCGGCAATATCAAGGCAAGGTCTGAATAGTCCCAGGCAAACTTACCTGTTTGTGGACCTCACTGTCAGCCTCCATGAGGCTTGCTTGCTGTCAGCTGCCATAGTAACAGGGAGGGAGGGGAACGGATTGGCTTTTGGGTGGAGAAGTGAGCTGGAGAGAAGACAACCTGTGTGTGAACCCAAAAGGGAGGGATGCTGTTGCCCAGCTGCATGGACTTGTTTGTGCCCAGTCAAGTCGACCGTCTCAGCGTTCCACGGGTGAAAACCTCTGGAGATGCACCCCACATGACGCCCTATGAAATGGGGATTAGCTATTCAGCGTGGGTCCCTCGGACGGAGGGAGTTGGGAAAACTCTCCATATGTCACTTTCACACCTATTGCCTCCTCAGATCCTGCTTTTCTTTCGTTATTATCATTTCAAACTCAGTAAAAGTACCTCTTCATGGAGTTGGGGGTTTTCTTTCTTGGGTTTTGAGCGGAGTCTGACGCTCACCCTTCGGCCGCATCATCACTGTCCGATAGCATCCTGGTTTGATACCTTGAGAATTGCTTTGATTGTAGGTGGGTCTTGAAAGGGTTTTGCATTCTTTCCCAGGCCAGGCGTTTGTTCTGACCCGTAAACCGTAATCACGCACAAACTTATTTGAAAAACAAAACCGATTTTATTCCAACGCTGGGAATTGTTTTCATTCCTAGCTGGAATAAATTTCAAACAGTCTCCTGAGATAAGCACCCACCTTTCAGTTCTGGGAAGTGCTGCCAAAAACAGAAGTATCCAATTAACTATAAAAGAAACCAACCGAAGTACAAGAAAAACCAACTGAAGTACAAAGAACTTCAAGAATGACTACTTTGCTTCCTGCAAAGGTTTCATTACCTTTGCCTGTCCTTTATACCTTATGGGAGGGGCAATCACCTACCAGCCTTACTCCCGAGTCGCCCCTTTTGTTTCAGCTGCTCTTGCCTTCTAGCAGCTCTGCGCACACGCGCACTGGGAACAGGCTCCCTTGCGTCCTCTGCCTCGCTGCTGTCAGACTCTGGAGGCTATACCCAACTCCCAGAAAGTCCTGGCCCCATCTCTGCACAGGACACAGGACCCTCATCCAAATCCTTTCCAGACTCCCTGACCGGTCCCTGTTCTTCCCCACTTTCCGATTCCACTGCCGTCTGCACCGGCTGCTAGCGAACCACAACAGCATTCTTCAGGAGGTGGAATCTGGCTGCTTAGTACCTCTGGTTTGTGTCAGGGTCTTCCCTCTCCCCCTTACACCTGCACAACTTCCTCATTTTCCTCCACTTGTGTCAGGATGCCAGCAAGCTTAGCAAAGATGGCAGAGCTGACGTTGGTGGTCTATGCCTCTTTCTTCAATTCTGTCCCCGGAGCGGCACAGAAACTGTCTCTTTCCCCAGATTCACACTGTGTCCAAGGCAAGAACAGAGCCAAACATTGTTGGGCAAAGCACAAGGTCCACCGGTTCTTTGGACCTGTGCTGTACAAATCTGGAACATAGTCTGGCTATTCTCTTCCTTTTATTAGCCACTAGCTGATAACCCGGCATTTCCCAGGTATTTATTTATCCCATTCCTGTATTAGACAGGAAAATCCTGTAGTCGGGACTCATGTATTGTCTCTGAAGCTGTAGATGTAGTAACTCTATCTCTCTTATCCTTTAGTCGGGCCTCACACTGTTGTACTATCTTTGAAGTTCTAGATGTAGTAGCTTTCTCAAGCAGCATCACAAGTCTTCTATTCCTCTCCTTGGGAGTTTATTGTCTACGCTGGTGTTTCATCTTTGTAGCATTTGATTGCACTTGGCCCGTCGCCTGATGTTTCCTTGGAGGGCTGAGGGCCCCTTAGAACCAATCCCCCTTACCAGAGGGAGCCCCTTTGTGGAGTACTGTGAAGCCATTACCATGGCAACTCCACTGTGATGTACAGTAGAAGCCATATTAAGGTACACACTACCATCCCCGAGGGGTTTTTGGGGTGTCTTACAACATCAGAGGGTAAATGTCTACCACGTTTGGCTGGAATTTCTCGAGGTGTCCCAGAGTTATGCTGAAACACACACACACAAACACACACAGCCATTTTATATAGAGAGAGATGATACTATGATATTAGGACGGAAGAAATGGGGGGGAACTCCTCATAAAACTTCCTGTAAGTGCCCTTCTGACATCTTAGTCAAGCCTTTCTTTCTCTGGGGAACTCTTAAGCACTAGCAGAAGGATGTTTTGTGCGCTATTTATTCTGCAAAAATAACAAAGGGGCCTAAGGCAGCCATGGGAACAAAAAAGAAAAAAACCCTCAAAGGCTATTTTGGGAAAAATCACCCCCAGGGTGACAATGAAATTAAAAGGAAGTTACAGGTTGGGAAATAATTAAATTGACTGGCACTACTTAAACAGGGTTAATCAAAGCTTTGATGCAAAGGAATGAAAGCTGAATGCTTACACGTGGAATGAAAAGTAAGGAAGGACTATCCTAAAAATTTGTGCTGAGTAAAATATATCTAACAAACAAAATGAAGTCTGATTGTCTGTGGAGATTATCAGTCATCCAGGTCATGGTTGGTTGTCCCAGAGGTGCTTTTTTTTTCAAGAGGCAACTGGACTTTCTGGGTTTCTTTGAAGACATTTCGCTTCTCATCCAAGAAGCTTCTTCAGCTCTGACTGGATGGTGGGGGAGGGGAGGATTGATACTCCTTGCTGTAAATCCTTCCATTCAGTCAGAAGCTGAAGAAGCTCCTAGGATGAGAAGCGAAACATCTTCAAAGAAAAACCAGAAAGTCCAGTTGCCTCTTGAAAAAAAAAAGCACCTTTGGGAAAGAGTCGTTTGTTCATCAACCTTCCTTCCCTCTCTTTCTTCCTTCTTGAATCAACATTTTATTCTGGAACATTCACTCAAATCACCCTGAATCAAGCTATTCTCCAAAGCACCTGAGGGCAGAAGAAGAAGCAATAGGTAGAATCTAATCAAGGAGCGAATCAACTTAGAACTAAGGAGGAATTTCCTGACAATGAGAACAATTAATCAGTGGAACGACTTGCCTCCAGAAATTGTAAAATGCTCCAACACTGGAAGCTTTAAAGAAGAGATTGGGTAACCCTTTGTCTGAAATGGTACAGGGTTTCCTGCCTAAGCAGGGGGTTGGACTAGAAGACCTCCAAGGTCCCTTCCAACTCTGTTGTTCTATCTATCTAAATGAGACTAAAACAGCTGCCCCAAAGTTATTGATCTTTGTGATTGGAAGAAAGGAGAGTAAGGGAAATAATTAGCAAAAAAGGAATATTTTCATCATGAAGAAAATAGAGAGTGTCATGTGCCATGTCTTTCTCCCCACCCACCCCCGCCCTACCCCCGTCCTTCCTCAAGGCTAATGAGGGTTTGTCCAGAAGAAAAGGGCCTGGCAGATTTTGGAAGCTTCTGGAAAGTGGCAATTCTGACTGGAGGGTTGAGGGTCCAGCAGTTGCATGGAGGTTCCCCAGAGCTGGGAAGCCAGCAATTCCCAACAGACATGCCTGGCTTCAAGGTTTTTTATTGAGCATGGCAGAGCAGAAAAAAAGAGATGATTCAAACTTGCAAAATGAACAATACATTTGAGTGGGTGCTGGGGTATTTTTATGAGCCTGTGCAGGGTAGAGAACTATTCTGAGCTCTTAGTTGATGTAAATCTCTCCCCTCCTAACATTTCTTCCTTTATTCACTTAATATTTGGTGTACTATTTATATATTCCTGTATACTAAATAATTAGTGAATTAATATGTGTATATATTGTGCATTACATGTGTGTGCGCACACACATTCCAGTACAGAGTTCCTTTAAATTAGGCAAGGAAAAAGAGGGAGCAATGAATTTGGGGAAATTAAGTGTTAATGACAAAAGGAAGAGAAATTAATGCAGAGAGAGAGAGAGAGAGAGGTAAGGGAGAGACAGGAAGCAAAAAAGACTTTGCATCCCAGGATATTTAACCAACAGCCTTGTGCTTTTCATTCTATTTAGTGTTTGCATTTTCAGGGTCAAAATTACATTGTTTTGCATATTCCCTGTGATATACAAAACGCTATTTGGGATCTGCATCTAATTTAATCTAATTAGCAATTTGCAAAGAGTTTCTCCCTCCTTCTTACTTATATAGTGATGCTACTAAAATTATAAATCAAATCCATGGAGGACTATTATCCAAAATAGAACCTCCATGCTCTGCGGAACTGTAGCTGAATGTTCAACCGTGAGAGGGAGCCACACTTTTCAGGGCCACCTCATTTCAATGCCCAGGATTATATGGTGGGTCAGAGAGAATAGGTGGGGCTTTGATAGAATGTGATAGAATAACAGTTGGAAGGGACCTTGGAGGTCTTCTAGTCCAACCCCTTGCATAGGCAGGAAACCCTAAACCATTTCAAATAAATGTTTGTCCAATCTCTTCTTAAAAACCTCTAGTGATAGAGCAAGTAGTTCCAATGATTAATTTTTATCACTGTTAGGAAATTCCTCCTTAATTCCAGGTTGCTCCTGTCCTTGAACAGTTTCCATCCATTGTTTATTATCTTGCCTTCCAGTGCTTTGAAGAATAGGTTGACCCCCTTCTTTGTAGCAGCCCCCCAAATACTGGAAGACTGCTATCATGTCCCCCCAGTCCTTCTTTTCATTAAATTAGACATCCCCAATTCCTGCAACCATTCTTTATATGTTTTGGCCTCACATCAGAGGCAGTATTCAGCAGGTTCTGACCAGTTCTGGAGAACCGGTAGCAGAAATTTTGAGTAGTCTGGAGAACCGGCAAATCCCACCTCTGACTGGAGATTTTACAGTATCCTTCCCCTGCCACGCCCACCAAGCCACGCCCACCAAGCCACGCCCACAGAACCGGTAGTAAAAATAATTGAATCCCACCACTGCCCCACATCATCCTTGTTGCTCTTCTCTGCCCTCTTTTTAGAATCTCCACACCTTTTTTTCATCCATGGTGACCAAAACTGAACGCAGTATTCTAGGTGTGGCCTTACCAAGGCATCATAAAGTGGTATTAACACTTCACTTGATCTTGATTCTCGTCCCTCTGTTAATGCAGCCTAGAACTGCATTGGCTTTTTTGGGCAGCTGCAACACACACTTGGCTCATATTTAAATGGTTGTCCACTAGGACTCCAAGATCCCTCTCCCGGTTACTACTATTGAGCGAGGTATCACATAGACTGTACCTGTGCAATCTTTTTTTTTTGCTTGCCTAAACATAGAAACCTTACTTTTTACTTTTTTTGTGTGGCTTTTGCGCCTTGCCCTTAAAGAGTCTTCCCTCAGCCTATTCCCAAGTGTTTGATCTCTCTGGGTAATGGTGGGTGGGAGTGACCTTGGGAGACAGGAGGGAGAGCTGCAAACAAGGGGCCCAAGGAAGGAGCATGTGAGAAATATTTCAGAAGGGGCCCTCCTCTAATTCTCAGGAAAGTAATATTTCCAGTCTTGCAATATTCTGTTATTGTCACCTTAATCAAGAGAAAGCCAAGATTCCTGTTTGTGCTTCTTGTCTGGACTACCTCATAGGGGCAAGAATATGTCTTCATGCACAGAATTCCAAAGAACACTCCCGATTTTGTTCCTGGAACAACAGCCTTGCAAGGTACTTTGAACTTAGAGCAGATGAGGGCTGGTGGGATCCAGAACAGCCTTCGCGTGGGCCCTGGAACTTCCTGTCCTTCCCCTGCAGGGCAAGGTTTCAACCCAACCCTTCCTGTTTCCCCTCCTCCTCATCTTTTAAGTCATATTATTGTACTTTTATTATTTACGTTTAGTGCTTCATTGTTTTGCTTTTATCATATTCACATTTTTAAACATTTTTTTTTTCTATTTTACTGTCGTAAGCTGTTCAGAGTAGCCCCATTGTGACATAGACCTCCTGGAATCTATTGATTCAGATTAAAATGGATGTTTTAGCATACATGCAACTTTATACCTAAAATTAAATTCATTTGATTGGGATAATTTATCCAAATCTATTTGACTCTGGGTGGCATATACAACCCCCACAATACCACATCTGAGTTGTAATGTCTGAGTCATAAGACGCTACCAATAATTCATGTCAAAAAAAATTATGGGTTTTTGCCTGTTTCTCTAATTAGCAGGGAAAGATTTTGCTGCTATTTCTTTCCAAGCTTAAAATAATTTTGGTGAAATTTCCATGGAGGATGTTTGCATCCCACTAGGCCAGGGAGTTTTCAGAATGATAGGAGTGTGTGGAACAGAAAACACACCAGTGGGCACCATTTTGCCACCTTCAACAAAAAAGCTCGTTCAATGATACCGACAAGGAAGATCGAAAATCGAAATGTTTAAGCACCTTGAGCATAAGGTAAAAATGGAGGTGGCTATTTTGCAGGCAAGAGAGAGTGATGAAGATTCCTGCCTACTTTTCATTAGGTGGCTCAGCTGTTGTAATCACATTTAAGTCCAGATGTCCAGATTTCTTTTATTGTCCTCTACTTTTGTCTGGCTGCCTCTCTTCCAGCTTGTTTTTGGCTGCCCAGGCCGCTGGATCTCTTGGCTGCCTGTCAGGATGGAGTGACTTCTGGGGTCTCCTGGGGTCTCTCTGTTCCATTTGCAGCAGATATGAAGAACCCAATGGAACAGAAGTTTCCTTCAGAAGTTGTGGGAGCTTCATCCCTGGAAGCTTTCAAGAAGAGACTGGGCTGCCATCTGTCAGAAATTGGTGTAGGGTCTCCTGCTTGGGTGGTAGGGTTGAACTAGATGACCTACAAGTCCCTTCCAAATTGCAGTGTGCAGTGGTTAGACTGTAGTACTGCAGGGTACTTCTACTGACTGACTGCAATTTGGCAATTCAAATCTCACCAGGCTCAAGGTTCACTCGGCCTTCTATCCAGGGGTGGGATTCAAAAATGATAAAACATATAGACTTTAAACCAGAGATCTTTTTATTGGGAATCATACCGGAAATATACAACAAAGAGCTGAAATATTTGATTGTAAATGTTTTAACAGCATCTAGAATTGTATTTGCTAAAAATTGGAAAAATGATAAAATACCTATGCAGGAGGAAATTATTAAGAAAATGATGGACTGTGCTGAAATGAGTAAATGGACATTTGAAATCAGAGAACAAGAAGATAAACAATTTTATATGATATGGGATTTGTTTTATCAATGGATGGATAAAAAGACATGGTAATGTAACAGAATAGATAATTTTGTTATAGAAGTTTAATAGATTGATATAAAATATAATGTAGACATATATAACCATTGGATGAAAGCACAATATAAATTTTAAAATAAAACTTGGGATATCTCGTATAAAATGATGGAATAAATCGTTTAGTCAGGGATGATTAATAATTGATAAATATATAAGCATATGTTAGTTTAACAATGTGAAATTTATATAAACTGTGAGCAACGACTATGAAAGGATTGCACAAAAGATTCGTAACCAACTGACACACCGTATGTATATAAAATGGAAGATGGTTTTATGTTTTGATGTATTGTTTGTACATGTTTGTCTTAAAAAATAAAAACTTTTTAAAAAATCCCAGCAACCGTTTTGCTGCCCAGTTGCTGGGTGGGCGTGGCCATGGTGGGCGTGGCCTACTCGAACTTCCGAGAGGGCCGTTTTTTGCCTTCCCCAGGGTCCAGAGGCTTCCCCTGGGCCTTTGGGAGGGCAGAAACAGCCTCTCCCGGGCTCCGGAGGCCCTCCCGTTTTGTGACTTTCGGTACTTCCGGTTGGGCCATTTTTCCCTCTCCCACAGCCTCTGCGCAGCCCCTGCACTTACATTGCATTGAAAATGGGCCACATGGAGAGTCCTGAGGGGGGGGGGTAGGGGGCCCCAGCCAGTCGGTTCAAATACCAGTTCAGCGAACCAGATGAAAATTTAACATCCAGTTCGCCCGAACCAGTCCGAACCAGTACAATCCCACCCCTGCTTCCATCTGTCCAAGGTGGGTAAAATGAGGACCCAGATTGTTGGGAGCAATAGGCTGACTCTGTAACCCGCTTAGAGAGAAGCACTGTGAAGTGGGATATAAATCTAAAGTGCTATTGCTATTGCTAAATCTGTTAAATCTATAGCAGTGAGAAGTCCAACGTTTCTTTAGAAGTTCATTTTCTCAGTGCTTTGACAAGTTCACATGTGGCTTTGGTAGTTCATATCCTTCTTGTTTACTTGTGATTTTAATCACCAATTAATTTTATTATCTCATCCATCTGCTCAGCATCCCAAAATACACAGCTAAAAATAAATACAATCAGTGACACCCTTGAAAAGAAGGTTTCTCTGTTGTTTTCTTCAGTGTCAAGCACTTGAGACCAGGAGCTCCAAATATATTGTGTGAGGTTCTCTCAGTTCCCCTTGTTTCTGTTTCCAACCACTTCCTTTTGAATCAGGGTTCTCTGTGTTAGATCCAATGTGTATACAGAATACAGCATAACAGAGTTGGAAGGAACCTTTTAGATCATCTAGTCCAACCCCCCACCCAAGCAGGAGACCCTACACTATGTCTGACAGATGGCAGTCCAGTCTCTTCTTGAAAGCCTCCAGTGATGAAGCTCCCACAACTTCTGAAAGCAATTTCTGTTCCATTGGTTGATTGCTGTCCCTGACAGGAAATTTCTCCTTATTACCAGTTGAATCTCTCTCCTTGATCCGTTTCCACCCATTCTTCCTTGTCTGGCCTTTGGGTGCTTGACCCCTTCCTCCTCTCTGTGACAGCCCCTTAAGTATTGGAAGACTGCCATAATGTCTTCCTTGGTCCTTCTCTCCCCTAGACTAGCCATGCCCAGTTCCTGCAACCATTCATCATATGTTTTAACCTCCAGTCTCCTAATCATCTTAGTTGTTCTTTTTGTGTTTTGTCTTTTGGAAGATGTGCTTAGCTCATAAAGGGAAACTACAGGAAATAACTCTTTTCCACAACTGAAGAAAACAGGGCTAGAAATGATACATATCTAGATTTAGTTTAAATATTGGGCAAACGCTTATAATGAAATCTGTAGAACCAGGGAACAATCTGCTAGGAAGACGGTTAGATTCTCAGATGGATATTGTCATTTGTTTTCCTGCACCCGGCAGAGGCTGGGCTGGATGATTCTTGCAGGGTCTCTTCCAAGATAGCCATCCATTTCAGTCTACGTCATAGGTGGTGTCTTTGGATGAATATCTCCCGCTGAATCCAAATGCTCTTCAGGCTGCTTGAAAGCTCCCGGCTTAAAGTTTGCATATTAATTGGCACATATTTAAAGCAAGCCATTGTTTATTCTCCACTAATTTTAGTTTCTCTGTGCTTACATCTGCCAGTTCCGCTGGTGTTGAGTTATATCTTACCCAGGGGTAATAACAGCTCCTAGCCTTTTATACCTCCTCAGCCATAAATCTCAAAGCAATTTACAAAGGAGCATATTAAGAGCCAGTGAAGACGGCTTTCTACTTTTCATGAATAGTAATATTTGCAGTTTTGAACTCTTTGATGGATCTTCCAGCTTCTCTTTGGCTCTCAGGAGAGCAGCCTTGATTTATGTGTCTTTACTTTTTTTGATTACTTTCGTGGGAAACCATGCCGTCGGCATCACGTGACCATGATCACATGACTGCACTGGCTGATCAGCGTATAAAGTCCAGGGCCCCCATTCCACAGCCACGGCTCACTGACCCCAGAATGCTTAAATGAATTTCTTTCATCAGCTTGCTGAATTAATAATTCATATCCTTGGTTCATGTGGTTCGATGAATTATAAACTAATGAAAAGTACAAAAAGAAAAAGCAAATAACGTTGCAGCAGCTCAATCTCTAACTTAACCACTAATTAACTGAGATAGTTTTGCACACTCAACCTAGATAAGAAACTGTGTTGTATTGTGGCAGTACCTGAATGACCTGTGGCTGATCTCAAAAAGTTAAGCAGATGTGCTAACATCTCTAGGCCAGAAGGGCTGGGTCACAGGGTTTGGGGGATTTTGAAGCAATGACCACACCAACATGAGGACGTCGTCGTTATTCTAAAGTTAGCAGTAGCAATAGCACTTAGATACTGCTTCACGGTGCTTTTACAGCCCTCTTTAAGCAGTTTACAGAGTCAGCCTCTTGCCCCCAACAATCTGGATCCTCCTCGTTTTATCCACCTCAGAAGAATGGAAGGCTGAGTCAACCTTGAGCCTAGTGAGATTCGAACTGCCAAATTGCAGACAGCCGGCAGTCAACAGAAGTACCCTGCAATACTGCACTCTAACCACTGCGCTCTTATTAGTAGTATAAGTAGTGTAAGAAAGTGACATAATGTAATATGAGACAACAATCAAAGACTATTCAAGTATACAGGAAAAAGAAACAAAAAAAAATTGGGCCATCAGGGACCCAAAAGTGTTGGTGGCTGGACCACAAAGCCCTAGAAGAATGAATTATTCTAGAAAGAATTAGGGAAAGTCAGCATTTTTATTCCTGCTACACTGCATAACATGTTTTACTGGTTTTCTTTTGCATCTGGTTGCTTTGTTTGGTGTTTGCATTTGATATTACCTTATTGCCATCTTTTAATATTTGTGCTGGGCAGGTCAAAGTATCAAGATGGTGGCTTGGGGGGTTAAGAGGCTGGGTTTGTTGTCTGGAAAGCTGGCAGTCCAGGTTTGAGACCCAAGCACCACAAAATGGGGTGACTCCTGCCCTCTCCCCAGCTCCTGCCAACCAAACAGTTCGAAAGCATGCAAATGCGAGTAGATAAATGAGTACCACTTTGATGGGAAGATAACAGTGCTCTGTGTCCTACTGGACAGAGGACTAACTCTGCAGCCTTGAAAGCCACTGTGTGACACTTGCTGGCTGAAATGCAGATGGGCATTCACTAGAGTCTCCTCATAAGTCAAAGTTATGCCTTGGACTCACTTTGCACACTAGGATCAGATCCTGAAAACACATGGTTTTTCCAGTTTCTCTGAGACAGAGCAAAGATGCAGATTGCCCATATGTATGCCTGTCTGCTATGGAAAATTGGCTGGCTGAAAGAAAGTTTGCCATTTGCCTTTAGTGGGCCTGCTTTTAAATCCAATCTATGTCTTTGGCTAACTCGGCAGACGAGCAGATCCTGAACATACATGGTTTCCCACCTTCCCCAGCCCAGAGCAAATACGAGTATGTGCCTTTCCACCCCTAATTTCACGCCTGTCTGGAGCGGGACAGTTGCTGGCCGAAAGGGATTTCCATTCCTCATTCGCTTTAGTAGATCTGCTTTCTAGTCCAAGCTTTGCTTTGAAACAACAAGGGGACTCTGCTAACCACCCAGAATTGTAGAGAATCAGGCCATATATGAGCCCCACAACTACGTCAAGGTAATGTCTTACTGGGGGATGATGAATAGAATAGAATAGAATAGAATAGAATAGAATAGAATAGAGAATGGAACAGAACGGAACAGAACAGAACAGAACAGAATAGAGTAATAAATATGGAATAGAATAGAATAGAATAGAATAGAATAGAATAGAATAGAATAGAATAGAATAGAATAGAATAGAATAGAATAGAATAGAGAATGGAACAGAACGGAACAGAACAGAATAGAATAGAATAGAGTAATAAATATGGAATAGAATAGAATAGAATAGAATAGAATAGAATAGAATAGAATAGAATAGAATAGAATAGAATAGAATAGAATTCTTTTATTGGTCGTGTGATTGAACACACAAGGAATTTGTCTTGGTGCAAATGCTCTCAGTATACATAAAAGAAAAGATACATTCGTCAGGAGTCAAGAATCATCAGGTACAACACTTAATGATAGTCACAGGGTACAATAAGCAATCAAATCATACTAGGAAACAGTCAATATAGATCGTAAGGATACAAGCGACAAAGTTACAGTCATACAGTCACAAGTGGGAGGGGATGGGTGATAAGGAGTGATGAGAAGATTAATAGTAACAGTAGTGCAGACTTTGTAAACAGTGGGACAGTGTTGAAGGAATTATTTGTTTAGCAGAGTGATGGCATTGGGGAAAAAACTGTCCTTGTGTCTAGTTCAGGGGTTGCCAACCTTTTGGACCTCAGGGACCACCAAACTCATAATTTTAAATCCCAGGGACCACTAACCGGTTTTGTGGGCATGGCCTAATTTGTGGGTGTGGGTTGGTGGTCATGTGACTGGCTGGGCATGGCTTGTATGTAAATATTATAAATATTTATATAAATATTGAATTTTTTATAAAAAAAGAGCAACTTTTACCCAAAATCAGGCAAAGCAGGCAGGCAGATTGAGTTGCTCACAGAATCACAGATTCATTTAGAAATCTATCTATCTGCCATTGGCTAGCTCAGTCTTTCACATAAAATTTGCTTGCAAGCAAACTCATAAAATTTGTTAGCAAACAAACTCACAAAATTAACCCACAACACACCATGTATGTAAATATTGATTTTTTTTATTAAAAAACAAGAGCAACTTTTACCCAAAATCAGGCAAAGCAGGCAGGTAGATTGAGTTGACAGAATCATTCAGTGATCTATCTATCTGCCATCGGCTGGCTCAGTCTGTCACATAAAATTTGCTTGCCGTGAGTCTGCACTGGATAATAGAACCTTCAGTCCTAAGGGAGGTTCGGCTGTGCTTAAAAGCAGAGCTGAAGATCTAAAGACTAGCTAGAAAGCAAGAAATGCAACCATTTCCTGCTTTCTAGCTAATCTAAATCTCCCGGCACAGCAGAACAGCTGATGGTTGGGTGGAAAAAAAGGAAAAATAGCAATTTAGCAGGCAAGTTTGCTGGGTAAGGAGTGAGTGGGCGGGGAGGGTTCCCATGGGCCATGTGGGCAGTGCAGCCTTGTGTTTCTGCGCAGCCTGGATTAATTGCTTTGGGGGTGAGATTTCTCTGCGGACCACCAAAATTTTCTCGCATACCACCAGTAGGCCGCGGCCCAATGGTTGGCGACCGCTGGTCTAGTTGTTCTGATGTGCAGTGCTCTGTAGCATCATTTTGAGGGTGGGAGTTGAAACAGTTTATGTCCAGGATGTGAGGGGTCTGTAGATATTTTCACAGCCCTCTTTTTGACTCGTGCAGTATATAGGTCCTCGATGGAAGGCAGGTTGGTAGTAGCTGTTTCTTTCTGCAGTCCTAATATTATGGCTTGTTGCACAATTTGGTCACAAATTTAGACTGGATTTTGCATTTTTATTTTTGGCAGCTTTACTCAGAACAGCTCACACCCTGAAACAATACCTTTAACACTATCAAGGAAGAACATCTGCCTATTCCAGGACCTTGGGGAAAACTTGATAGGTGAATAAATAGTGCAAAGAGTCTTTTTTGGCAAAGCCAAAATTAAGAAGACAGCAACAAACAAGAAGTGCTCTCTCTGCAAAGACGCTGAAGAAAGTGAACTTTCTGCTAAGCTGTTGCAAGAATTTTGCATAGACTGACTACAAGCAGCGGCATGACAAAGTAGCAACAATGGTGCATTGGAAGATCTGCAAGAAATATCACTTGCTTGCAAGTTAGACCTTATAGAACCATAAGGCAGAGAAAGTAATAGAAAACAAAATTGCTCTGGGACTGTCATGCCCCTGTTGGAATCTGATTCCGGGGGAGAGGTCGAGCAGCTGACAGGGAGTGGGAGTGTGGCTCCGGTGGCTGTGGAGGAAACTGGGGAAGGACATAGTCTGGCTGGGCATTCAGAGGAAGACCCAGGGCCATCCCCTCTTCATCCTAGGGCACGCAGGGAGGAACGGATAAGGGAGCAACGTGGTTTACGGGGAAGAAAGAGGCCCTGATTCCCTTCTTAGCTGCAGCTGGAGAAACAGGATAAAGAGGGTGTTTGCACACAGCTCCTTGCTGGAAGCATAGGGTGAATTAGTAAAAACAGCTTCCCAGGAGGCCTCCCTGAAGCCCAGGAGGCAAAAAGACAGCGCACGGGGGGGGGATGCTGCAAAAAGAAGAAGAAGAAGCCATGCCCACCCAGTCGCATGGCCACTCCTACCTAGCCACACCCACAGAACCGGTAGTAAAATATTTGCATCCCACCCCTAATCAGTTCCCATCCGTTATTCTTTGTCAGGCCAATATCTGAAGGTTCTGGCTTGTAGCCGCATGTTGTCTGAACCCAGTCATTGTGCTCCATAAATCTCGGTTTATGGCTAGGATGGGCCATCTCAACCATTTGTGATTTATGCACTCTTCCATGATTACATAGACAATGGTTTAGTCTAGAACCCAGCCACTGTGTGTGATGAAGGACATGAAGAATGGCAGTTTCTGCCAATAGGGGTGCTCAAGGAGCCCCCTCTGCCCCCATGCCTCCTCTGTGTTGGAAGAAACATCCATCTGGTTCAGTTCCAAGATTTTTAAACCCTCTTTGGGGCTTTGTATTTGAGCTGCCTGTTCCTGTGCAAGAACATGTCCTTTAATATTCTATTGGCTCTTGTCAGATTCCTATGGGGTCAGGTAGGGGTTATGTAGAGGTCATAGCTGGCTCTATAGGCAAAAGGGGAAATGTAAATCCTAGGTGCTTGTATGAGCTAATCTGGTCAACCTCTGGCTTATTGTTTATCCGAGTTTTTAGGTTTCTGTGACTTTGAAGTTTGGACTGTTCTGGGGAATCATGCAACGAAGGGGCTTGTGTTCTGAAAGGATGTTGGGAAATTCCTATTGTGGCCAAGGGTCCTGTGGGTCTTGGGCGAGGGGCTCCTTCTAATCCTATCATTCTGCTTTTGTTAGTGTCAAACTTTGCTGCAGTTTCGAAAGATCCTGTCTTGAATGGATTTCTGCCTGCAGTATTTGCTTTACTTATGAATCGAGCCACCTGGATAGTTGACTCCTTCATGGGAAGGGGGGGCTTCCCACATTTGTCATTGGGGTGCTGCCTTCACCTTTTGGGGCTGCTTACCACCCTCCAAAAAGGAGTCCCAGATCCCTCTGCTATGCGCTACTGCAGAGCATGGTGCTACCTATTCACTGGTATATTTGGTTCTTCCTGCCAACACCCAAAGAGCTCTGTAAACAGAAAGAGGAGTCAGAAGGCACTTTTGTTCAGTGGAAGTCATTAATGAACCCATAAATCATTAGGAAAATAATTCTTCTAAATTGAATTACCGCTTTCAATTATTTCCCCCCCTCGTTTCTGGCTTCCTTTTTTTTGTCCTTTTATTTCATTATCCCCAAAGTATCAGCTCATGTCATTGCGTTAGAATTACACCCAGTCAGGCGGATGCTCTTAAGTAATTTTTTTTCACTTAATTGTATGTAGGATTTCTCCTTTCCTCCTGGAAATGATTATAGGGAAAGAAATTGGAAACTGCCACGGTCTGGCAGCTGCTTTGCCCCAGAGGATTCTCAGAAGCATAAGCTGCCATTTGCTTTTCCCATTGTCTGAGCCCTCCAGGAGGGGGAAAAGAGAATATTTGATAAATTACTTGAAACATGCATGTAGACATATTAGCGGTATTTATTGATATACCAAATGGTCTGATCTTGCTGGCTTTTTTCTCTCGTGCACAGCAATCCACAAGCGACGCGAAGAAAATCCCTGCCTCAGAAGATGAGATTTGAATTGAACAATATTTCCTCGCTGATGTTCTTCCATTTCTGCTAGCGTGCTTGCACTGTTGTCGTGTAAGCATTTTTTATTCAGTTATAAAGTATTATAAAATACAAAATGTGAAAGCAAATGGAAGAGCAGTGAGGGGGAGGGGAAAGGGGAAGAGAAGCAAGGAAAAGATGGGAGGGTGGGGGGGGAAAGAAAAGGAAGCATTGACCGTTACAGTAAAATAAGGCATTAACATCAAATCACAACTTCTTGCTTTTCCATAACAGTGTAAGCAAGCCATTTCTGTAAAGATCTACCAGTCTAATCTGTAAAACCCAAAGTCAGATTTTCTGTCAGATCTGTGTATCTGCCATTCTTCAATGGAAGAAAGTTGGGGGTGGATTTGATACATTTATTTATTTTTCCTCTCTATCCTAAATACCCTGTTTCTTACCTTGTCTTTTGTATAACCTTTACATGATTTATAACCATTGCCTGGCACCTCAGATGCCTGGAAAATTCTCACCTCAAGGGGAGAAGAGGCCCATGTGGATTGCAGCACCAGAAGAAAGTCCTGGGAAACTTTCCTTATCTGCTTTTTCAGAAACGCTGGCAAAATAACATCTTCACACCCGTGGATTGGTGGAATCTACGTCGGACTGTTGGGTGTGGTCTCTAATTTCCTTTATCCCAGTTACATGCCCTGAGGGACCTCAGATCCTGCTTTGAATTTTGACTTGCTTTTACCTCCCTTCAATAAAAAGATTCCATTTGAAATACAAAGTTTTCAAGAGTTATTTTTTGAAGAGCAGAGAGGCTGCTCCTTACAATTTCATTCTTTTCCACCTCAAGCATGAAGTTCAGGAACGGTTTCCATGTGAAAACAAAAATATTTTTGTTCTTTTCTTTAATTAGAGTGGTCAATTTTGCCATTTCCGCCAATTACATCAACTTCTGCAACCAAATTAGTCCATGGTAGGAATCAAAGTGTCCTTCCATTTTTGCGCGTCTTGCTTCTGTCAACGTATATAATAACAAAGTTCCAATTTTTTTCTCCAGTTCTTTTTCCATTAGGCCCAAAAGGAAAAGTTGCAAAATCAGCCCAGCTCTGCTTTTAGGGCACTTCCTCCCTGAAATGAACAAAGTGATGTTACCCTTACTATTTTTATTTTGCATCATTTAAATGTAGACAGTGTGGGAAATGACTGAATGTGAACTTCTCCAGAGCTGTCTGGAACTTTCTATGTTTGTGTCAGGGGGCTGGGGAGGGGCTCAAATATTTCTGGGCATCCTGGGAGTCGTAGTCCCAACCCAATAAGGCTAGGAAAGAAGAGCTGGCTGTGAGCAACGAGGCCAGCAATAGTGCCATCCTGGCTGGATCTGGTAGTGGAGCCAAGACCAAGGTTAGCAGGCAGCTAGAGCCACAGTCTGTTGTGACTGCCTCACCTATCCAAGCTTCATGAGCTGACAGCCTGACATTAGCAATGGGAGGGGAAGAAAAGATTAGAATGTAAGGGCGGGGGATGGAAGCCCAGCTAAGCCGGCTGAATTGTGAGAAGCTTCAACCAGCTAAGGTCAACCCTTAGTATGCCATGCTGGGAACCGAGAGCCTGTTTCCTAAACAATATACAAGCACCTACTTAGACATTTACAGATAATTGGGGGATGGCCTGGGGGTGATGGTAGACAGGGACATTTACATTGCATTGTTTGCATGGGAAAATCTCTGCTTCAGCTTCACCATTTCTGCAATTGCTTAAAGCTTCAGTAAAGTATACTCTTGGCCAAACCAATGGGCCAGGAGTCTTTCTTTGCTGGATGACTGAGTGGGACAGATTAACAGAGTTGGAAGAGACCTTGTAGGTCATCTAATCCAACCCCCCACCCAAGCAGGAAACCCTACACCATTTCTGACAGACGGCAATCCAGTCTATTCTTGAAAGCTTCCAGTGACACAACTTCCAAAGGCAACTTCGATTCCATTGGTTGATTGTTCTCACTGTCAGAAAATTTCTCCTTATTTCCAGGTTGAATCTCTCCTTGATCTGTTTCCACCCATTGTTCCTTGTCTGGCCTTCAGGTGCTTTGGAGAGTAGCTTGATCCCCTCCTCTGTGGCAGCCCCTCAAATATTGAAAGACTGCTATCCTGTCTCCCCTGGTCCTTCTCTTCTCTTCACTAGACAAGCCAGGCCCCGTTCCTGCAACCATTCATCGTATGTTTTAGTCTCCAGTCCCCTCATCATCTTCTCTGCACTCTTTTTACAGTCTCAAGAGCTTTTTTATAGTGTGGTGACCAAAACTGGATGCAGTATTGGCAGGCAAGGGAGATTTCTGCCTTCCAATGTGTTCTGGAAGTTCTGGCTCAGTGGATTTTCCCTCTCACACACAATTCTTGCTCATTTTCTTCCTTGCTGATCTTTTCTAACTGCTGTCTTGTCTGGCTTAGCCTGTCCTTCTCCAGCTCCCTCTTGATCCCCTGTCTCGGTGTGCTTTCTTTGTCTCTAGCACTCACACCCTTCTTCCCTCATGCTCATTCACCTAATTCACTCATTCTGTCTCTCATTTTGTTTCCCATTCTAAACTGTCGTCTTCTCCCTTGTTCAGTCTTGCAGAGTCGTGGGTCTCTCTTTGCTGCCTGCCATCTTTTCTTGAAAACCTTCCGTGATGGCGCAGCCACAACTCTGGGAGGCCAGCTGTTCCACCGATGGAACAAACAGTTATTTGTTCTTCAGTGGAAATACCCTCTTGTGATTATCTTGATTATTAAAATAATTAAAGTGCAATTATACGGAGTCCCAAAAATAAGGAAATGGGAAGCAATCAACTAAAAGATGAACGTATTCGCGTGATGCCTTATTCTTAAGGCGCCTAACCCTTTTGTTGTGGTTCGCCGGCTGAGGCCTTGGAGAGCGAGGACTCGGATGAGGGGCCTGCGTGTGAGGCAGGGATGGGGCCAGGACCATCAGGGAGTGGAGTGCTGTCTTCGGAGATTGTGGAGGCTGGCAGCAGTGATGCAGAGGTCCCCGAGGAGCCTGTGCCCAGAGTGTGTGTGAGCAGGGCTGCTCGAAGGGAAGAGCAGCTGCAGCAACACAGGCAACTCGGGAGTAAGGCTGCAAGGTAATGGCCCCTCCCTGAGGAGATAAAAGCCAGCTGAGAAACCGGAGTTCTTTGCAGGAAGCAAATAAGTTTTTGCACTCAAGCCTTGTGGAAGTTTGGAATATCTTGGTTGGTGTCTGGGGACCCTTTGTGTTTGAAATATTTCTTGGCAACTTTATCTAGTGTTCTTGGCAGCCTTGCAGAACCGTGGCAAGTCTCCTTCTTATCAGAGATAATTAGTTTTAATAGCCTTTTAACCGTGAATTAACGGAATTTGTAGAGAGGCATTAAAAGGTTTTGCTTTTATCTCTGTTTGGTGTTTGTTTACTTGGAACAAGGTTTGGGTCAGAACACCTTTTCTTGGATTTGTTATACTTGCAGCTTAATCTCATCCAGAGCCGGTCTCTACCAGCCATCCCCAGTAAGATTCTCTCCGCTTTCAACAGCAGCCCTTGAAAATGAGATGCCTGCTAATTAAGACTATATGCCCTTCTCTAATATTCATTGTTCCCTTCATTGTGACTAAATATGGCAAGAGACTTTCACAGCTCATCTTTCTAGTGGCATCTGATTTCCCAATTTGCTGGAATCATCAAATCTTCAGCTAGAATTCAGTTGTATGTAACCCTTACTTTTGCTTTTCTTTTTTTTTCCCAGATGGATTACCATAGACGTGATATCTTTTTGGCTTTAGATTTGGATGGAGGTTTTCTGTGTATGTCTGTGCATTAAAATTGCACACACACACACACAAAATTCCTTGCCTCTATAGGTGGTCTGTGTCAGAGGTGGGTATTCAGCAGGTTCTGACCAATTCTGGAGAACCGGTAGTGGAAATTTTGAGTCGTTTGGAGACCCGGCCAATCCCACCTCTGACTGGCCCTGCCAATCCCATCTCTTCTCTGCCTCCCATTGAGTCCCAGCTGATCGGCTGGGTCTCCTTGGGTTGCCCTGCACAGGAGAACAGAGCTGGAAAGCAGGTTAGTGGGATGCAGAGGGAAGGGGGATTTTGCAGTATATCCTTCCCCTGCCATGCCCACCAAGCCTGCCTTCTTGCCTTCTCTCCTCCCTCTACAATCCTTTCCTGCCTCCTTCCCTCCTCTCCAGAGGTGGGTATTCAGCCAGTTCTGACCAGTTCTGGAAAACCAGTAGCGGAAATTTTGAGTCGTTCAGAGAACTGGCCAATCCCGTCTCTGACTGGCCCCGCCCACCCCATCTCTTCTCTGCCTCCCATTGAGTGCCAGCTGATCGGCTGGCTCTTCTTTGGTTGCCCTGCACAGGAGAATGGAGCTGGAAAGCAGGTTAGTGGGGTGGGGAGGGAAGGGGGATTTTGCAGTATATACTTCCCCTGCCATGCCCACTAAGCCACGCCCACCAAGTCACACCACACCCACCAAGCCACGCCTACAGAACCTGTAGTAAAAAAAAAACTGAATCCCACCACTGATCTGTGCATTCTTCAATCTCAGGCTCTCTACGGATGCTTGAGAAATTGAAGATTCTCTTTGGCATCTTCGCTATTCTGGACAGAGAATATTGGGATCTGTTGGAGCCCCCCTCCCGACTTCGCAGTCCCAAGTGCTGCTGCCTCTATAGGCCTTGACTTTTCACATCCTATATATTCTATCCTATATCCTGGTCCTTTTCAGTGGGACCTCTTGCCTCCTGGAGTTTTAGATCTCCATCACTGGAGATTTTCCAGAATAGATCGCACAACCATTTGACTAGGATGGAATAAAGTGTCCTTCCATGGACAGGAGGTTGGACTAGATAGAAGACCTCCAAAGACTCTTCCAGCCCTATGAATTATTCTAAAATTAAGGGAAATGTTTTACAAAATCACAGAAGAGAATTAATGGAGATTATTTGGGTAAAATAGACTCCTTTTTACTTGTACTGGACAGCAAAATGCATGGACAAGCAGATGCAGGAGACATTCCTTTCCTGTCAGTTTTCTGATTGACCCATTTCAGACCCTCAAAACAACCAACCCAAAAAAGGAAAACTACATGAGAGCTGTGGAAATGCCTCGAGAGCCAAGTAATTTGCGTCTGATTCTCCACAGGGTTCCAGCTGTTAGAGAAGAGACAACATACTTCAAAGCATTTGGTACCAAGTCATTATTATTTCATAGATAAAAGCTTCTAAATCTTGCTATTGTGAAGTTGCTGCCAAGCCCTCTTAAAAACCCCTCTGTTGCCAGTTGCCAGCAAAGGGTTTGTTCACACAAGTGTAACAGCTCCAATTTGCTATCGTTCTCCCAATAAGTCTTCGTTTTGGGCACGCACCTGCTGAAGCTTTGTGCCAGCTATGACTACATCCCTTAATCTGCCTCCCTTCTGCAGTTCGGAGGCTTAGCAAGGCCCAAAAGCTGAGAAAGGGAGCTTGAAAACAACTGGATTATTAGGGGATAGGAAAGGAAAGGAAAAATTAGAATAGAATAGAATAGAATAGAATAGAATAGAATAGAATAGAATAGAATAGAATAGAATAGAATAGAATAGAATAAGGGATAGAATAAGGGATAGAATAAGGGATAGAGTAGAATAGAATAATAGAATAGAATAGAGAATAGAATAGAATAGAGAATAGAATAGAATAGAGAATAGAATAGAATAGAATAGAATAGAATAGAATAGAATAGAATAGAATAGAATAGAATAGAATAGAATAGAAATGGAATGGAATGGAATAGAAAGGAATAGAATAAGGGATAGAATAAGGGATAGAGTAGAATAGAATAATAGAATAGAATAGAGAATAAATAGAATAGATAATAATAGAATAGAATAGAATAGAATAGAATAGAATAGAATAGAATAGGAATGGAATGGAATAGAATGGAATAGAATAAGGGATAGAATAAGGCAGGGTCCCCAACCGCCGTCCGACCGGTAGACCGGGCGTGGTTGCTGGCGCCGCCATTTTAGCGTCTGGTGAGCTTTCGGGTGAAAGCTCAGGTGAGCTTTCGGGTAGAAAGAATGCGCGCCGTGACGCACGACGCCGTCATAAAAGATGGCGGGAACCGGGCGCGCGCCAGCTGATGTCGGAACCGGGCCGGCGTGAAAGGTTGGGGATCCCTGGAATAAGGGATAGAGTAGAATAGAATAATAGAATAGAATAGAGAATAGAATAGAATAGAATAGAATTAGAATAGAATAGAATAGAATAGAATAGAATAGAATAGAATAGAATAGAATAGAATAGAATAGAATAGAATAGAATAGAATAGAATAGAATCAGCATAGCATAGCATAGCATAGAACAGAACAAGGAAAGGAAAGGAAAGGAAAGGAAAGGAAAGGAGAGGAGAGGAGAGGAGAAGAGAAGAGAAGAGAAGAGGAGAGGAGAGGAGAGGAGAAGAGAAGAGAAGAGAAGAGAAGAGAAGAGAAGAGAAGAGAAGAGAAGAGAAGAGAAGAGAAGAGAAGATTGGCCAAGTGTAATTGGACACGCAAGGAATTTGCTTGTCCAATCAGAATAAACAAAATAGAATAAACCTTCTGTTAATTTCCCGCTGAGAATGCTTCTACATAGGTGTTTTTTCCTAACTGCATTCTATTTAGATATGGGATATATGTCGATTGGTCTCAGACAAATAACTCTGGGTGGATAAAAGCCATTTTAAAAACCTAGCAGAAATGCAAAATAAATAGGCAACTGACAGCAAAGAGTTGTTTTTTAAAAAAGACCCACCCCGTTCAGTGCAGATGCAGCTATTCCAAAAAAAATTAACCCACAGGCTCCAACAGACATGTTGGCCACCAAGCCCAGAAAGCCAGCCAGGTCTGTGTCTTGGGCCAGCCAGGTCTCCCCCTCCCACCCTCGGAACAGGGAAACCCCTAAAAGGGCTGAGTCCCCGGGGAGAGAGAGACTCCGCATCAGCCAGGATCCATCCTTTCCACTCCTTTGGGTTGTAATAGAACCTATTTTAACATTTGGGTCTGTCTGGGTTGTGAGTCCCTGCCTGCAAAGAAGAGCATCTTCCGTATGAATGGGAAGATTCAAACGAAAGAGCAGACCGAAATAGAATTGAATCGCTGTGTCTCCTGCCCCTTTCCATCTGTCTGTCTGTCTGTCATAGATATTTGGAAAATGATGACCATCTCCATGTTACTGTCAGGTCTCATTCATACAAGAGTTGTACTCACCATCCTGGGGTTGTTGTTGTTTTTTTTTACATACATACACACACACCAGTGGTGGGATTCAAATTTTTTTTACTACCGGTTCTGTGGGCGTGGCTTGGTGGGTGCGGCTTGATTTGGTGGGTGTGGCTTAGTGGGCGTGGTAGGGGAAGGTTACTGCAAAATCCCCCTTCCCTCCCCAGCCCACTAACCTGCTTTCCAGCTCCGTTCTCCTGTGCAGGGCAACCAAAGAAGACCCAGCCGATCAGCTGGGACTCAATGGGAGGCAGAAAAGAGATGGGGGTGGGGCCAGTCAGAGGTGGGATTGGCCGGTTCTCCGAACAACTCAAAATTTCCACTACCTGTTCTCCAGAACTGGTCAGAACCTGCTGAATGCCACTTCTGACACACACACACTCTCTCTCTCTCACACACACACTAATCTTCTTTTAATGACCCATAATAATCCCTTGCATTGGGGTGAACTCCCGGCAATTGAATGGAGCTGAGTGTTTACTGGCCGGATGCCCTTCCTGTCGCCCATGCGGAGTTTTGCTCAGCAGATAAATTCTCATTGTGCCCAGCAATATCTGCCTCTACCCAGGATTGAACTCACAGCCTCCTGATTGTGAGGCGAGAGCTCCACCTCTAGGCACCATTCTACACATGCACACATATTTAATATTCCAATTATTCTGTAGGTTGTGCTTGGCCAGCTGAATTCCCCATCGCAACCTGATCAGTTGTATTTTATCCCATCATATTGTTTGTTTTACTACTGTTGGATCTTCGAGGCAGTTGCCGGCAGCAACAGCTCTGGTCTCTAGGCCTGTAGGGTTGTGGCCGGTTGATACGAAGTGCCACTGCTCGGGGCTGACAGAACAGCATTCATCTGCAATTTTCACCCTACTTTCTTCTGTGGATTACAAACTGTAAAGACTACAACATTTTTAAAGGAAAAAGCCCCTTCGGTATTATTGCAAACTACCATTTCTCCATATTCTTTTACACTAACGATAAGTTGATATTTCACTTTTTACTCTCAGCCGAGATACTATTTCTTTCTGTTCAGCTAAGATTTTATTTTATTTATTTTTTCATCTTTTATTCATCCGTCGTCTTTAAATACATCTGTGGATTGCAAACTATATCCGGAAGGCAGCCTCACTTGCCTTCAACATCAGGAGGGACCTAAAGGAGAACTACGGAGAACCATTAACCCGTGGAATGGCTTCTCTCCAGAAGTGGTGGCTGTTCCATCACTGGAGGTTGTTTTGTCAATGGAAACAATGTCGGATAATATTTATTGTGTTGAGTTCTCCTGCATAAAATTGCCCCATGCTGAGTTGTCCTGTGGCCAGTTGGCCATGGCAAGTTGGCCACAGTGAGTTGGCAGAGGTGAGATGCCCCATTCCATTCTGGGCAGCTGCATTTTGGGCAACGATAGAATGGTTTTTAACACTTGATAAACTGCTTCTAATCTGCCTTACACCTAACCCAGCACGTGCAAAAACCAACCTGCCTTTCCTTTCCTTCCCCCTGCTTTCCCCCAATTTCAGTCCTATCCCAGTCTAGCCACTGGGAAGAACTGGGAGGAAGTGAACAATAGTAAACTAAATAATGGTAACATAGGTGCACACTTCAAACCCAAGAAACCACGAAGGCAGAAGCGTGTCCACCCCAAGGATAAAACGCCCAGACACAAACTGAGCAATATGGTACATATGCAGTACAATGCAGTGAGCCATGTGCAGATCTGTACATTGGGAAAACAAAACAACCACTTCATAAGCGCATGGCACAACCTAGGAGAATAAACCCATCAGGGACTACATTCATCAGTCCACCTGCATTTAAAAGACGAAGGCCGCTCTTTTAAAGACAACAAAGTCCATATTTTGGACAGAGAGGACCGCTGGTTTGAAAGGGGGGTCCAAGAGGCCATCTATGTCCAAATTGAACAGCCCTCCCTCAACAAAGGGGGAGGGATACGACATCATCTATCTCGAGTCTACAACTCAGTCCTTTCAGCAGTTCCAAGGAGGCTCCACATCCATTTGCACCACTCAGATGACCCTGAGGACATAGATAAACCTCCAGTGGCCTCAATGACCCTCTCAAAGGATGCAAATGACCAGCTGTCTGCAAGGAATATAAATCCTTCCATTCCCCACCATCCAGTCAGAGCTGAAGAAGCTTCTTAGAGGAGAAGTGAAATGTCTTCAAAGGAAAAACAATGAAGTCCAATTGTCTCCAGAAAAAAGCACCTTTGGGACAACCATGACCTGGATGACCGAGAATCTCTACAGACTTCTAGCTATACAATTTGGGATGGACACCCTTGGAATGGTGTGGGAGGAGGAATGGATTTCCAGAGGGAAAAATGGCAGACTACAGGAACCATTTGCACCACTCAGGTGACCCTGAGGACACAGACAAACCTCCAGGTGGCCTCAACGACCCTCTCAAAGGATGCAAATGACCAGCGGTCTGCAAGGAGTATAAATCCTTTCATTCCCCAGAATAGAATAGAATAGAATAGAATAGAATAGAATAGAATAGAATAGAATAGAATAGAATTCTTTATTGGCCAAGTGTGGTTGGACACACAAGGATTTGGTCTTGGTGCAAAGGCTCTCAGTGTACATAAACGAAAAGAGACATTCGTCAAGAGTCAAGAATTATCAAGTGCAACACTTAACAATAGTCATAGGGTACAATAAGCAATCAAATCACACTAGAAAACAGTCCATATAGATCGTAAGGATACAAGTGACAAAGTTCCAGTCATACAGTCACAAGTGGGAGGGGATGGGCGATAAGGAGTGATGAGAAGATTAATAGTAATAGTAGGGCAGACTTTGAAAATAGTTGGACAGTGTTGAGGGAATTATTTGTTTAGCAGAGTGATGGCGTTCGGGGGAAAAACTTGTGTCTAGTTGTTCTGGTGTGCAGTGCTCTATAGCGTCGTTTTGAGGGAAGGGGTTGAAAGTTTATGTCTGGGATGTGAGGGGTCTGTAGATACTTTCACAGCCCATCCAGTCAGAGCTGAAGAAGCTTCTTGGATGAGAAGCAAAGCATCTTCAAAGAAAAAGCAGGAAGTCCAGTTGACTCCTGGGAAAGAAAGAAAAAAAAGGGAAGCAAACTGGCCCCCCGGGAAAGTCCCTGCCTTTTAATAACCTTTGTAAGAAAAAGCCCTTCCATTAAGGAGGGAGGTGGGTGGTTGCTTTGCTGCGGATGGAAAGGAAGCGAAGCTGGCTGAGTCCTTGAGATTACCATGAATAATTGAGCACGGCCTCATTGCTGTGTCCAAATACAGATCGGCAGCACAATTCATGCGAACTCAAGGGCTGACAGGTGGCCATTTAGTGAGGCTTGGAAGAAGAGCCCCTGCCTTGCCTTGGGCACTTTCTCTCCAGATAAAGCTACGGAGGAATGCTGCCGACATTGGCCCAGCCAGCCGGAGAGACGATTTGATTCTTGGAAAGCAAATACTGCACATTATCTGCTTATCCTGACTGCGCAGGTGAGCTAGGCAATAGCTCCATGCTGCAATTAAGAAAATGAGAGGTTTTGCAGCAGGTGAGCATTGATAGGGCCTCCAAGGGAGAAAACAGTTCTAAATATAAGCCCTTTTACTGAAAGCAAAATATGTCAAGATTTAACGGCTACGAGGGAGGGAGGGACTTGCCCAGAGGTGTGAATTCTGCCTTTTTAACACAAGAAGCTTCTCTTCAGAGCAGAAGACGCTTGGCAGTTGTTCAACAAACCTTTCGGGATAGCAAAACGAAAATAGAGCTGATCCAAATGGAAATGGTGGAGGCTCTCTCGAGGTAGCCCCCTCAACCTGGCAGGTGGGCTGTGGGGCTTGAAAGCAGCAGGCAATTCCCACCTTAGACATCCAACCATTTGCTCCCTGCCTCGCCTGAAGAAGAGAAGGTCTAGGGTTGATCTGATAGCAGCCTTTCAGGATTGGAGGGCCTCTCGTGCAGTAGAGGTAGGTCAACCGATTCTCCGAAGCACCTGAGGGCAAGACAAGAAATAAGGGATGGAAGCTTAACCAAGAGAAATTCAACCTAGATTTAAAGAGAAATTCCCTGACAACGAGAACAATTAATCAGGGGAATGACTTGCCTTTGGAAGTTGTGGGGGCTCCATTGCTGGAGGTTTTCAAGAAACAGCCATTTGTCTGCAATGTGTAGGACTTGAAGACTTCTAAAGTCCCTTGAACCTCATATTTTATATTCTGTGTTACGGCAAAGGTATATTATACCAGTGGTGGCTAACCTTTTTGGGCTCCTGTGCCCAAAATTGAGCACACGCTCATGTGTGCGTGCTCATGTGCCAGCACCCAGGAGCAATGCGTGCAATCCCCTCTGCCACCCCCCCCTTACCTACACTGCACCTCACAGCTGATTTCCGGCCGGTTTGAGGCCTTTTTCAGCCTCCCAGAGGCTTGAAAAAAGCCTCTGCAAGCTTTGCAGGATGAACAATAGGCCCATTTTTGTCACTTCCGGTATTACAGGAAGTGATGAAACGGGCCTATTATTCGGCCTACAAAGCCTGCAGAGGCTTTTTTCAAGCCTCTGGGAGGCCTAAAAATCAGCCGTGAGTTGCGCGCATGAGCAGTGAGGTAAGTTTGCCTGTGGCTTGTGTACCAGCACAAATGGCTCTGCGTGCCACCTGTGGCATACGTGCCATAAGTTCGCCATCACGGGTATATACTAATTTCAGTGAAATTGTTCATCAACCTCTGATGAATTCTTCAATAGGCTATAACAATGTGAAATTGGCTAGTTTGGTCTAGTGGTTAAAGGCACCATGCTAGAAAATAGAAGACCATGAGTTCAAGTCCCGCTTTTGCCATGAAAGCCGGCTGGGTGATTTTGGGCCAGTCTCCTTCTCTCTCAGCCTAACCTACTTCACAGGGTTGTTGTGGGGAAAACAGGAGGAGTTGAAAACTCATGCCAGGGGGCAGGTGCTGCTACAGAAAAGCCAGACTCCTGGCGTCCTGGGAGATGACGTTGTTGACTCCAAGGAACCTGGAGCACACCAACCCTGCAAGTTTGAATTGGCTGGGATAATGTTGTGAGAGAGCAGGCAGTCTCTCAGGTAACCAGTAGGTAACAACCAGCACCTGAAGGGCAGCTAGAAATAAGTTGGCAGCCAATGTAGCTCATGAAGCTGAGGCACGCTGCCATATTCTGGATCATTTGAAGCTTTTGGATGGTCTACAACAGGGGTGTCCAACCTTGGCAACTTTAAGACTTGTGGACTTCAACTCCCAGAGTTCCTCAGCCAGCTTTGCTGGCTGAGGAACTCTGGGAGTTGAAGTCCACAAGTCTTAAAGTTGCCAAGGTTGGACACCCCTGGTCTACAAGGACAGACCCATGTAGAACATGTTGTAGTAGTCAACATGTTAAAGAGTAGAGAGACTCTTTAAAAACTCCACCCCCTAATCAGGAAAGGGCACAATTGGCACATCAGATGAATGTATGCAAAGGGATTCCTGGCTACAACTTGCACTTGCTCTTCAAACAGCAGCTGAAAAACCAGGAAGACACGAAGACTGTGGACCAGCCTTGAAGCAGGAAATGTTTCCTTTCCAAGGTTAAAGAGGTCATCATCTCAAACTGGGATATGGATTTCTCCAGGACATTTCCTGGTTTTTTGCACGGAGCAAGACCATTTGAATTGACCAACCCTTTGAAATTCTGTAAACTGGGGACCACTTTCACTCAGGGATCTGCTCCCATGCCTGTCTTGGAGTGAGATGCTTCTAGACCCCTGGGTACTCATGGCCCACCTGCCTGTACGATCAACTCCAGGAAAGCCAGGAACATAGCATATAGTTGGAAGGGACCTTGGAGGTCTTCTAGTCTAACTTCCTTTCCAGCAGTAGACCCTGGACCATTTCAGACAAATGGCTGTCCATCTCTTTGAAAACCTCCAGTGATGGAACACCCATCGTGACGGAGCCCCTATAAGGGCTGAGGGTCATGACTGTGCCTGTTGGGACAGAAGGTGAATCTACTGACCACAAAATGAGTCTCCAGCATGCTTGTTCTGCCCCATGGGAAAGGTCCCAGGTGACTTAAGCTGGAAATCAAACCCTCCCCAAATATCTACTTCAGGAAGTGAGTGTCATGTCCACCATCACGTCCTGCCATTCTGTTGGAAGGGAGGAAGGCTTGCTGGCAGTTTTCACATGATTTCACGGTTGCTGTAAGGGCTTGGGAATTAGGGAGGGGGATTGTCTGTGGAGACAGAGCAGGCTCCCTCCCAGCCAGTTCCAGCCTGGTTCCAAGGCCATTGTGCCCTGAGAGTGAACCGTTGTCTGCCCAGCACCTCAGAGTTCTCAGAACAACATGGAGGCATCACATTGGCTGCAGGTGGGCTGTGGTCAGTGGGGTTGTGTGTTTGGGGAAATGGAAGGATTGCTTTGTGCAATTGTGTGGGGCCATCAGATTCTGCCTGACTCTTCTGCAACCCCTTTTTCTCCATAAAAGTTCTTTGGATTCCATTCAATGAAATCGAGATTTTTGCTCTCCTGTGGGACCAACTGGGGCAGGTCCTTACAGTGAGAGTGTTGCTATGCCAACCACATCTGAGCACTGCTATAAAAAAACAAACCCAACCCACAAATAGAGACCCAAGCAAAGATAATGTTGCCGTGTAAAGGCGTGGCGAAGAAAAAGAGGGCAGCGGCTTCCATCAGCGCCGGAACAACAATGCTGACACTAGAAAAGACGACCTCATTGCTAACTGATGGCTTGAAGCTGCATCTGTGACACTCCTCGCCCGCCACTATTATGAACGCTGATTTGAACAGTGCAAATTTAGAATTGCTATTTTATTACTACGTTTTATTTCTCCCACATGATGCATCACCACAGGAAACGGGAGCAAGAATAATTTGCAAAGAGAATCGGCTTTGCCACTTCTTGGATGTTTCCTTCTTCCAAGAAAGGAGTTTCTGTTCTCAGTTCTCAAGATATTTTATTTTCCCAATCCATTTGTTGAGGTGGAAAGGATGGAGGGTTTTTGAAGGGGGGTGGGGGGGGGGTCGACTGCTTTAAAACCAAGCAGAAAGCTAACCCTCTCCCCTCTCCTGTGAGGGGGCTCCCCTCCCACCACAGCCCCAGCCTCTAAAGGGAAGTTGGCAGCCTTCCCTCCAGAGCACAGGGGTTGGAGCCACGTCCTGGGGAAAAAAGTAGTTTATCCAGGTCTGTTAGATGAAGATTAACAGAGTGGGAAGGGACCTTGTAGGTCATCTAGTCCAACCCCCCGCCCAAGCAGGAGACCCTACACCATTTCTGACAGATGGCAGTCCAGTCTCTTCTTAAAAGCCTCCAGTGATCAAATCTTCAACGTCTTGTTTCTGTTGAAATGTTGTGCAAAGCTCTCTTGCTGTGTGCAAAACCAACACCTTTCTCCCACATTTAAACAGCACAGTGACTTTCGTCGCTTCCCTCTGGTGAAAAAAAAAAGGTTTTCTGGGCATGTGCAGATGGCCTCAAGAGGGGGAAGTGGCCTGCATAACTGAGAATGATTTGATCACTTTGGTAAACAGGATGAGGCCCATCCAGGAGCAGCCGACACGATGTTGCCTTTCCCTTCCCCAAACAGGCACCTCCCAACATGGCAGTGGCCTCCATTTTCCATAATCCCAGGCAGCCCTTGGTCTCATCAGTGACAAAATTAGTGGACCAGCGGAATGCTGTGGATATAATTTACTCGGACTTCAGTAAAGCGCTTGATAAAGTAGACCACAACCTACTACTTGATTAGATGATAAATGTGGTTTAGGTAGTATCACCACCAGATGGATTCGTAACTGGCTGACCCACCTGCACCCAACGTGTACTCTTGATGGAGCTGCATCTACATGGAGGGAAGTATGAAGTGGGGCACCCCAAGGCTCTCTATTAGGCCCAGGACTCTTCAACATCTTCATCAATGACTTGGACAACGGGATAGGTGGGGAACTCATCAAATTTGCAGACGACACCAAGTGAGCAGGAATAGCCAGCACTCCAGAAGATAGGCTTAAGATGCAGAAGGTGTTCTGACCCAAACCCGTTTCCAAGAGAGCAAACACAAGACGAAGGCAGCAGCACAACCTTTTAACGTTTCATCTATAAATTCTGCTTCTTCACAGATAAAAGGCTGCTTCCAACCAATTAGCTTTGACCAGAAAGAGCCTTGCCAAGTTTTTGCAAGGCGGCCCAAAAACAACAATAAGAAATAGTTTACAACACAAGAGTCTTCAAATACCAACTGTAATGTCCACGAGGCTGAGTTTCAAAATGTATTTGCTTCCTACAAAGAACGTTCGCTGCACAGCTGCCTTTTATCTTCTTGAAGGAGAGGCCATTACCTTGCAGTCTTACCCCTGAGTCACCCATGCTGTTGTAGCTGCTCTTTCCTGCGAGCAACCCTGCACGCACGCACACTTGGCACAGGCTCCTCGGGAACCTCCTCATCGCTGCTGCCAGCCCCCACAATCTCTGAAGGCAGCACCCCACTCCCTAATGGTCCTGGTCTCTCATCTGAGTCCTCGCTCTCCTCAGCCGTCCACACCTGCTGCTGGCTAACCGCCACAGAAGGATCTGGACAGACTTGAACATTGGGTGCTATATAACAACATGAAATTCAATGCTGAAAAAAAGTCAGGCTGTACATTTAGGTAAGAAAAACAAAATGCACAGGTACAGTTTTGGTAACCATGATGTAAAAAAGATGTTGAGACTAGAAAAAGTACAGAGAAGAGCAACTAGGATGACTAGGGGACTGGAGGCTAAAACATATAAAGAACGGTTGCAGGAACTGGGCTTGGCTGGTCTAGTGAAGAGAAGGACCAGGGGAGACTGGATAGCATCTTCCAATATTCAAGGGGCTGCCACAGAGACAGGAGGGGGTCAACCTGTTTTCCAAGGCACCTGAGGGCAGGACAAGAAAGAATGGATGGAAACCAATCAAGGAGAGAAGCAACCTGAAACTAAGGAGAAATTTCCTGATGGTGAGAATAATTAATCAGTGGAACCACCTGCTTGTTGGTATTGGTCCCTTCCAATTCTTCTCTTCTCTTCTCTTTCTTCTCTTCTCTTCTCTTCTCTTCTCTTCTTTTCCTTCCTTCCCTTCCCTTCCCTTCCTTCCCTTCCCTTCCCTTCTCTCTCCTCTCCCCTTCCCTTCCTTCCCTCTCCTCTCCTCTCTCTTCTTCCCTTCCCTCCCTCTCCTTCTTCTCTTCTCTTCTCTCTCTTCTCTTCTCTTCCTCTTCTTCTTCCCTTCTCCTCTCCTCTCTTCTCTTCCCTTCTTCTCCTCTTCTCCTCTCCTCTCCTCTCCTCTCCTCTCCCCTTCCCTCTCCTCTCCTCTCCCTTCCCTTCCCCCTCTCCTCTCCTCTCTTCTCCTCTCCTCCTCTCTCCCCTCCCTTCCCTCTCCTCTCCTCCTCCCTCTTCCCTTCCCTCCTCTCCTCTCTCCTCCCTCCTCTCTCCTCCCTCCCCCTTCCCTTCCTCTCCTCTCCCTCTCTCCTCTTCCTCTCCTCTCCCTTCCCTTCCCTCCCTCTCCTCTCCCTCTCTCTCCTCTCTCCCTCCTCTCCCTTCCTCTCCCTCTCCTCTCCTCTCCTCTCCTCTCCCTCTCCCTTCCCTTCCTCCTCTCCTCTCCTCTCCTCTCCTCTCCTCTCCTCTCCTCTCCTCTCCTCTCCTCTCCTCTCTCCCTCTCCCTTCCTTCCCTCTCCTCTCCTCTCTCTCCTCTCCTCTCTCTCCTCTCCTCTCCCCCTCTCCCTTCCCTTCCCCTTCTCCTCTCCTCTCCTCTCCTCTCCTCTCCTCTCCTCTCCTCTCCTCTCCTCCTCCCCCTTCCCTTCCTCCCTTCTCCTCCTCCTCTCCTCTCCTCTCCCCTTCTCCTCTCTCCTCTCTTCCCCTCTCCTCTCCTCTCCTCTCCTCCTCTCTTCTCTTCTCATGTTGCCTTAAGAAGAAGAAGCTCCCCCCTCTGCCTTCCCAGCAACCTGCCCTCTCCGCAGCCTTTGTCCTCGCGCTCCTGGCCCCTGTGGTCCCCTGTCTTTGTTTCCCCTCCGGGTGGGCAGAGTCTGGCCTGGCAGGTCCCTGGCCGTGACCACGTGGGAAACCAAAGGCAGCCCAAGCCCTGGGTGGCCCAAAGGTGGCGCATCTCTGCTGCTTCCCTCTCTTCACAGAGTTTTCATGCATCAAGATGTAAACATCACCTTGGCTGGAGGTGCCAATTGGGGGTGATCGGAGCTCATAGACTAATGAGAACTTTTCACAGCTCAGTCAGGCCGTTGGCTGCCCCCTCCTCCACCACCGCCTTAAAACCTACTTTTGCTTAATTCATGAAGGGAGCCAGCTCCTCTTCACGTATCCAGGAGGCTCCGGTTTAATGAAAAGAAGGACTAGGGGTGTCCCAATATCTGAGGGGCTGCCCCAAAGAAGAGGGAGTGAAGCTGTTCTCAAAAGCACCTGAAGGCAGGACAAGAAACGACGGATGGAAACTAACCAAGGAGAGAAGCAACCTGGAATTAAGGAGGAATTTCCTGACAAGGAGAACAATTAACCAGTGGAACTGCTGGCCTCCAGAAGTTGTGGATGCTCTAACACTGGAAGTTTTTAAGAAGAGATTGCACAGTCATTTTTCTAAAATGGCATAGGTTCTCCTGCTTGAGCAGGGGGTTGGACTAGAAGACCTCTAAGCTCCCTTCCAACTCTGTTGTTCTGTTATACCCACTTCACAAGCTCAACAACAATATTTCGTTCCCAGGATGAAATGGGAAGCTTGCACCAGCCATCCTGCCACCTTCCGGCTGTGAGTGGAAATGCAGGATTGAGAACTACATATAAACTAAAGGGTGAAATACAGCTCCCACGTCCCACAGGAATCCCCTCCCCATGTCCTCTTCCTAGCTGCACCGCAAAAGCTTAGTATACAAAATTGTCTGCTATAAGGTCCTACCTGTCAATGACCTTCAACTTCAACCATAATCAGGCAAACAATAGATACAAACTCAAAGTAAACAGCTCCAAACTCGATTGCAGAAAATACGACTTCAGCAACAGCGTGGTCAACGCCTGGAACTCACTACCTGACTCTGTTGTCACATCCTTAAACCCCCCAAACATTTTACCCTCAAACTGTCTAACGTGGACCTCACTCCATTCCCAAGAGGTCTGTCAGGGGGTGTGCCTAGGCCCGCTACCCGCCCTATATCCCCTTGTTTTTAGCTCAGCTAAAAAACAGCGCAGCTCACCAGCATTGATACAGAGGGCGGTCTCTGAGCCCCGCACAAGTGCGTGGAGCACACTCTCAGAGTCAGAGGGGGAAAATTTGGAAACCTACCACGGCTGCAGCTGGTCCGTCGAGGTGGAGAAGAACTGCCTGCTCCCCCAGATCCCAGAACAGGTAGGGCGGAGAGGAGGCAGGCACAATGGTCAGCCAGGGTGCTTGCGAGGAGGCAGGTCCGCCCCTCTCAATGAGCTGCACCAGGAAGCAGTTATTTAGCTCAGCAAGGGGAGTGAAACGATGCTGGGAACAACAACGTGTCCATTTCCTGGCTGTGTATTCTTGCCTGGAACTTCGGATTGTGCCTCTTCACCTGTGGACTTGCTCTTGCCTTGTGGACTAGTTCTGGCTTCTTTTGAGTCCCCTGTTGAACTCTTTGGGGGAGAGTTGGTGCTTCCACAGAGAATTGCCGGGCTTGGAAGCCTTAATTGAATGCCCATGGCAGAGATGGTCTTCAGCCGGTTCTGACCAGTTCTGGAGAATCGGTAGCAGAAATTGTGAGTCCTCCGGAGAACCATCCAATCCCACCTCTGACTGGCCCCTCCAACCCCATCTCTTCTCTGTCTCCCATCGAGTCCCAGCTGATCGGCTGGGTCTTCTTTGGTTGCCCTGCACAGGAGAACGGAGCTGGAAAGCAGGCTAGTGGGGTGGGGAGAGAATGAGGATTTTACAGTATCTTTCCCTTGCCATGCCCACCAAGCCACACCCACCAAGCTACACCAACAGAACCAGTAGTAAAAATGTTTGAATCCCACCACTGGCCCATGGTGTGTGTGTGTGTGTGTGTGTGTGTGTGTGTGTGTGTGTGTGAGAGAGAGAGAGAGAGAGAGAGAGAGAGAGAGAGAGTGCAGGACTGCATACAGCAGTAGAAGTAGCAGTTGGTGTGTCCCCACCTCCTTCCTGGACCAAGTGGCCCTAATGGCTGCTCAGTCCAGAGAACAGAGGTGCCTCTGGGGATTTCATTTACCCCTGTTTTGGGTCAGATCACAAAAACTCCAGTTGGCCAACTTGACCGTGATACTTTATCAAGTAACACCTTTTGCCTTGATTTAATCAATCCGCACTTCTCCATCCAACAAGTTAATCAAGGCAGGTAACCAATGGGGGGGAAAACAATCCATTGAAACATTCAACAATTATTAATCCTGAAATGTTCTTATTAGGGATAATTAGAGGTGATTACAAGAAGGACATTGAATATATAATAATACATATATTGACAGCAGCTAGAATAATGTATGCCCCAAACTGGAAACTAGAGAGTAGTCCCACAGATAATATGATTATTTAAAAAAAATATGGATTGTGCAGAAATGAATAAACTTACAATGAAATTGCAGAAGGAAGAAAAAGAATACTATACGGTCTTGGAGAAATGGTATGTTTTGTTAGACAACAGGAATAAAAGACAACACAAAATGTAAATGGTGTGTGTGTGTGTGTGTGTGTGTGTAAATGAATACGAAAATGTCGATGCCACAACTTACTGCAAAAATTGTATATATGATTTATTTTTAAAAGTGTAAAATGTAAAAAAAATTTAAAAAAATAATCATTCAACAATTGATAATCCTGGAAGACGGGGGAAGAGTGGGCTAAAAGTGGAAGGCTGGGGAAGGAAGACCTCTGGCGGCCCTCACAGTTGCTGGACAGGAATGCTGGCAATCAAACACCCGCTGGGTGGCCTTTACTGTCCCTCCTGCATCTCCATGTGTTTCGAAGCAGGCTGCCTCTCACCAAGGAATCCCCCTGGCAGGCTGCCCTCCCATATCTTGGTTATTATTCAGGGTCCCCCCCCCCCTTCATTCACAGCTGTATTGTGCTGTTAAGCAGGGTGATTTCCAATTAAAAAAACATTCGAAGCAATACATTCCTTTGAGCTTCATTAAATTTGGTTAGTTTACTCTGCCTGTGGACAAAAAAACAAGCCAGCCAACTCAGTGACAAGCTATTCAATTACCCAGCAGTCTGGTCAGTGAGCTTTGTTCAAAGAATCCCGAGGCTCTCGAAGCGCCGTAGGAATTAGCCTCAATCAATGAGATTCAAATAGAGTCAATCAAAGGGACATAAAAAGGCTGCGCTACGTAACGAGCTGCCAATGTTCTTCTGGGCTCAGCGCAGGAGATCTGTCTCGCCAAAGAGATCCTGACGAACCTACTACAGCCTACCTGGACATAAGAATGAATGGGAGTCTTGACCTGGGCACAGCTTCTGCCTCAAACTTACAGGGGCTTGAAGCATAAAGGTGATTGGCAGTCTTCATATTATGACTAGTTGCTTAGTAACCATTCAAAGTTACACCCCCCCCCAAAAAAAAGATACTTCTGACCCAGATTCACAATTCTGACAGCTGACCCACCCTATCCCTTGATCACATGATTGCTGTCATGCCCCTGTCGGAATCGGAATCTGAGGAGGAAGACGAACAGCTGACAGGGAGTGGGAGTGTGGCTCCATTGGCTGTGGAGGAAACTGGGGAAGGGCAAAGTCCGGTTGGGCAGAGCAGGGAAGAGGTAGAACAAGGGAGAGGGAATGCAGAGGAAGACCCAGGCCCACCCCATCTTCATCCTAGAGCACACAAGGAGGAATGGAGAAGAGAGCAATGTGGGTTGCATGGCTTATGGGGGAGGAAAAGGCCCTGATTCCCTTCATTAGCTGTAGCTTGGAACACAGTGTTTAAAAAGGGAGTTTGTGCACAGCAACTTGTTGGAAGCAAATTATGTATTATCTTGTTTTGTTGAGGCTTATCTGTGTCCCTGGCGTCTTCCCAACAGTGTGAGTTTTGCCATGCTTTCAAATCTGAAATTCCTTCTTTTGCCCTGCCAAACTAATTACTTCAGTTTGGTTTGTTTGGATTTTAAGTTGCGGTTTGTGTTTACCCTGTTTTGGACTGAATTTTCTGCAGTCAAAGGCTGTTCCTGGGAGAGTTTTTCTCCAGCCAAAGGCAACCTGGACATTAGGGGCAAAGTTGGAGATAATAAAGGGACTCTTCTTGATTGTTGGACTGTGTTGCCTTTGTGCCACACCCCTTTGGGTCATCACAAGTGCATTTTTTGGATGCTTGGCTACATCAGCTCTTTTCCAGTCCTCTGGTAGTTCCCTGGTGCTCAAGATTTTTTAAAGATATAATATGCTTTCATGATATGATATGATATATGATATATGATATATGATATATGATATATGATATATGATATATGATATATGATATGACTTCATGTCAATACAGGCGCATGGACACTGCAAGGTAAATCTATTGTCCTTTACTGGCAAGTTCATTGAAGTGAATGAATGCTGAGAATGTTTTGACATTTCTTGCCAAGTTTCTGACCATCTCAACTGGGGCCTCAAGCTCTCCACAACTCCATGTGCTTCAGGTCCAAGCCCTGCCAGATTTTCAGTCTGATTTTGAAGAAGGCTTGTATTGTAAATCCTGAATCATTGAGAATTTAGAGGCACCCAAATTCTGTTTGACAATGTTAAACGCTATTGGATCTGGAAAGTGGCTGCACTATGAAAACTCCCCCCCTCACCTCAGAGCTAGGAGCACCCGAGCCACCCTTGCTTTCTAGAAGCCAATGAAGACAGTATTATTCCATCACGTCATTGTAGATGCCACCTAGAACCGATAGGGCATGATTCTGTCCCTTTCTTTAAAGTGCAATTTGGTGTGATAGTTAAAAGTGCCAGGTTGGAACTGGGAGAGTGTCAGACCTGCTCCAGCCAAGTCCTTAAGGAAAGAAAGACCCTTGACTCCATTTCGTTGAAGTGATAGGTTCGTGGTTGTGGCAAAAGCAAGAAGGTCTGAATATTTCCATGCAAAAATGCAAAGTTTCCCCCCCTCATTCATGGTCCTCCCCCCCAACAGTACTCTCAGTGTTCAATAGCACCCCAGTTTGATGTTTGGGGAAATGCTTTGATTGGAGGTGCATCTTAAAGAGGTTTTGCATTCTTCCCCAGGCCAGGTGTCCTTGAAGTGGTGGGATCTGTGCTGCTTAGCACTTCTGGCTCCTGTCATGTCCTCCCTCCCACTCTTACACCCTTCTTCTCTCTACCTACACAACTTCCCCTCCGTTTATGGCAGGAGGCCAGCAAGCTTAGTGATGCATAGCGAAGGTGACAGAGCTGACAGAGAGTTTGAGTTGTGGTTCTGCCTTAAGTGCAAAGCCAGTTGGTGTCCCCCCCCCCCCCGCATTCTCTCTCTCTCCTTCTCTCTCTCTCCCACCCCCCAATTAACATACCCCATCGTAAAAAACGTGTTTATTGATCCGCCTTGAGGCCCACGTCAAGGGCCTTTCGTAACCACCTGAAACCTGGATCTTTAAAGGAAAGAAGGAGAAACTTCCCATAAAGGAAAGAAGGAGAAACTTCTGAACAGGGAGGACAATCAACCAGGGGAACAGCTTCCCTTCAGAAGTTGTGGCTGCTCCATCACTGGAGGTGATATGGTATAGATTCTCCTGCTTGAGCAGGGGGCTGGACTAGAAGACCTCTAAGGTCCCTTCCAACTCTATTCTATTCTATTCTATTCTATTCTATTCTATTCTATTCTATTCTATTCTATTCTATCCCATCCTATCCTATCCTATCCTATTCTTTCCCTTCCCTTCCTCTATTCTATTCTATTCTATTCTATTCTATTCTATTCTATTCTATTCTATTCTATTCTATCCTATTCTATTCTATTCATCCTATTCTATTCTTTCCTTCCCTTCCTCTATTCTATTCTATTCTATCCTATCCTATTCTATTCTATCTTATCCTATCCTATCCTATTCCTTTTTCTATTCTTTTCTATCTTATCCTATCCTATCCTATCCTATCCTATCCTATCCTATCCTATCCTATCCTATCCTATTCTATTCTATTCTATTCTATTCTATTCTATTCTATTCTTTCCCTTCCCTTCGTCTATTCTATTCTATTCTATTCTATTCTATTCTATTCTATTCTATTCTATTCTATTCTATTCTATTCTATTCTATTCTTTCCTTCCCTTCCTCTATTCTATTCTATTCTGTTCTGTTCTGTTCTGTTCTGTTCTGTTCTATTCTATTCAAATTTGTCTTGGTGCAAAGGCTTTCAGGATACATAAAAGAACATTCATTTGTCAAGGGTCAAGAATCATCAGGTGCAACACTTAATAATAGTCAAAGGGTACAATAAGCAATCAAATCATACTAAGAAACACTCAATATAAATCGTAAGGATACAAGTGACAAAGTTATAGTCATACAGTCACAAGTGGGAGGAGGTGATAGGAACGATGAGAAGATTAATAGTAATATTAATCTTCTATTCTACTCTACTCTACTCTACTCTACTCTGCTCTACTCTACTCTACTCTACTCTACTCTACTCTACTCTACTCTACTCTAATCGAATCTCTATTCTACTCTACTCCTATCCCTCTGCTCACTGGTCCTTCCCATCCCTCTGCTGAACTTGGCCTTGGATGCTTAAGGGGCTGAGATCTTTGCTGAGCTACTTTGGGAAGCAAATTAATTCCACAGGTAGCTGATTAGCCACCCCCTGCTCAACCAGGAGAAGAAGAAAAAAACATGTCACCATAGTTACGCCTCCCGAAAAAGCCAACAGCTCACCATGACCCATTTATCAATTGCTTTAAAAATCTGGGGGTAGGTGGGGGACAGGAGTGCTCTCCAGAAGGCTTCCTGCTGAGTCGCACAGCTGCTCTCCCCCCTCATTACTTCACCCACCTTCTCTGATCATCTGCAAGTTAACAATAGAATATGCAGTTTCCCCATCCTTTATATGTACACTGTGAGCTTGGCCAATAAAGAATTCTATTCTATTCTATTCTATTCTATTCTATTCTATTCTATTCTATTCTATTCTATTCTATTCTATTCTATTCTATTCTATTCTATTCTATTCTATTCTATTCTATTCTATTCTATTCCTATTCTATTCCTATTCTATTCCTGATTCTACTATTCTAATTCTATTGTATTATTCTATTCTATTGTATTCTATTGTAATTCTATTCTATTCTATTATTCTGTTCTATTAGAATAGAATTCTTTATTGGCCAAGTGTGATTGGACACACAAGGAATTTGTCTTGGGGCAAATGCTCATAGTGTACATAAAAGAAAAGATACATTCGTCAGGAGTCATAAGGTACAACACTTAATAGTAGTCATAGGGTGTTCTATTCTATTCTATTCTATTCTATTCTATTCTATTCTATTCTATTCTATTCTATTCTATTCTATTCTATTCCAATTTCTATCCTATTCTAATTCTATTCTTGAAAAACTAATTTGCATCTCCAGTCACCCAATGTTGAGGAGTTTGCTATATTTTTTACATGAGCTGATTTGCAAAACCAGGAAAGGGTATATGCATGTGTTGAAACCATACTAAATTTGTAATGTGAGAGGATTATCCATCCTTCTCCATGCTCCTTATGAAGGTATATCCCACCCATTTGTAAGAAAACAGCTTATCTTGCCTCATCTAGTTCATGCTGAAATTAATTTACCTTCAGGAAAATTAATACCTGATTCCTTAGAATTGGACGTAAGGAGAAATAGAGCTCCAACCAATATCCCCAGCAGTTTGGGTTAACTAAAGAACAGCTATTGAACTCAATCAAGGTAACAAGTCATAGTCCCAGGACAGGTATCACTGGGCCTAAGAGGTAAAAACACATCACTGCAAAAGGAGGTTGTTGGAATCTCATCCAATTTAGATGGTCCTGAAAGATTGTACTCTCAATACTTCAAAAGTCAACAGGAATTTCAAGAGGTCTACCAATACCCCTTCTAGTTTTCTGTATAGGTCTTCCACCAACGTGATCAATATAGCATTGTGTCATCAATATTATATATATTTACATTTATTTCTATACATTAATCCTTATTCCTATGTTCTATCCACTTATACCATTCATCCCCGTGATGGCGAACCTATGGTACGCATGCCACAGGTGGCACGCAGAGCCGTTTATGCCGGTACTCGAGCCGCAGGAAAACTTAACTCACTGCGCATGTGTGCGCCTCACAACTGATTTTTGGCTGGTTTGAGGCCTTTTTCGGCCTCCCAGAGGCTTCGGGAAGGCTTCTGCAGGCTTCTGCAGATTTTTCAGGCCGAAAACAAGTCCTGTTTCACCTCTTCCTGTTTTTGCAGAAATACCGGAAATGATGAAACGGGCCTAGTTTTCAGCCTGCAGAAGCCTGCAAAAGCCTTCCTGAAGCCTCTGGGAGATCAAAAGAGGCCTCAAACCGGCCAAAAATCAGCTGTAAGGTGCAGTGCAGGTAAGGGGGCGGTGGGGGGTGGGGTGGAGATTTCGTGAGCATGCATAGGGGGCATACGGGGGGCGCATTGCCTTCTGGGTGCTGGCACACCAGTGCGAGCATGCAAGTGCGTGCACAATTTTTGGCACAGGAGCCCAAAAAGGTTAGCAACCACTGATGTATCCCAAACCACAGTATTCTGATTCCTCCTTGCCTTTTAGTTCTATTGTAAGTTTGTCCATCTTGGCACATTCTAATATTTTTTATATTAACACCTCTTCGGACGACATGTTTTCTAATTTCCAACCCTGCACAAAATCTATCCTCGCTGCTGTCTCTATCCAGCACTCTGATTTTGTATTTGGATACATTTTTTGCCATCTATAGAACATTTTATATGGATTTTCTTTATAGGCTATTGATAATGTTAACTTGCAGTTTTTGGACCATAATTTTTCCCAATCATCTAGTTCTATACTATGACCTATATTCTTTGCCCAAGCTATCATTGGTCCCTTGACTATCTCTTCCTCCAGCTCCACTCCTAGTAGATAAGGTCACACTCTTCTAATTCTCTTTCTGACAAATGAATGGTCTGCAATGATCCCCACCCCTGCCTCTGGGTCAAGGAAGGATTTTTATCAATGATCACTACTATTTTTAGGGTGGAACAGATCCCACCCCCCACAGAGGAGATTTGATCACCACTCTTAACCATGGGAAGGTATATATAAAATAATAGAGTTGGATGGGACCTTGTAGGTCATCTAGTCCAACCCTCACCCAAGCAGCAGTCTACTCTCTTCTTGAAAGCCTACAGAGATGAAGCTCCCACAACTTCTGAAGGCAAGCTGAGGTTGCCCTCACTGTCAGTAAATTCCTCCTTATTTCTAGGTTGACTGTCTCCTTGATCAATTTCCATCCATTATTCCTTGTCTGGCCTTCAATGTCTTTTATTCTTCCCTATTTAACAGGAAGATAAAAATCGGGGGCCATGTTGGTGGTATTTATCACCTGTCCACAATCCTCAAGATCTATAAAAATCCAAAATTTACAAAACAAATTTACTGAAATTGCATCTCTCTTCCCCTTCCGATCCAACTGTCTCTACTGAGAGAGGATGATGTGAGTTATTCACGGCAGACCATCAAGTGTTCTTGCTGCCATGCCTAGAGTGTCTTGATGAAGATGGAGAAGCGGCCTGGTCTGTTCTTCACAGACCCACTGGAAGCAGAGAGAAGGCACTTTCCATGGCCGTCTCAGCCAGTCTTTGAGTGAGCCTTCAAGGAATGCATCGCTCCTTAATTACTGAGATTTATCCCAAGAGCTCTTTCTTTTGTGCTCCACCTGTCATTCCGTCTGTTTCATCACAAACCAAATCAAGGGGCTGATTTGGCATGGCAAGCAGGAAGAAGTACTTACAAGTAACAGGGTTAATAAATAACAGGGTCAATTATTAACCAATCCATTATCCTCCACTTAGAAACAAACAACCTACTCTCCAATAAACAATTTGGTTTCAGAAAAAAACTATCCTGTAATCTGCAACTCTTACACTGCAAAAACCTATGGACTACACAACTCGATCAGGGCAAAGCAATAGACGCAATCTACACAGACTTCTGTAAAGCCTTTGATTCAGTGGTACACAACAAACTACTCCTAAAACTAAAATCTTATGGTATCTCTGGACACCTGCAGAACTGGATAGAGGCATTCCTGTCAAACAGACAACAAATGGTCAAAATTGGGAGCGTCCTATCAAATTCTGTACCTGTCGACAGTGGTGTCCCCCAAGGCAGCGTTCTAGGACCAACTCTCTTCATACTCTACATAAATGACCACTGTGATCATATTAAAAGCAACTGCGTTCTCTTCGCTGATGATGTAAAGCTGTTCAATACCACAGACAATAGTGCTACCCTTCAAAAAGACCTTGACTATGTATCAGAATAGTCAAACAAATGGCAACTTCAAATCTCAACGAATAAATGCTCTGTCTTATATATTGGCAAAAAAAATCAGAAAATAAAATACAGGGTGAATAGTCAAGACCTTGTTGATGATCCAAACTCTGTCAAGGACCTTGGAGTACTCATCTCTAATGATCTAAGTGCTAGAGCCCACTGTAACTACATAGCCAAAAAGGCATTAGAGTTGTTCTAATCCTACGTAGCTTTTTCTCTGGTAATATCACACTACTAATTAGAGCATACAAAACATTTGCTAGATCAATACTTGAATACAGCTCATCAGTCTGGAACCCACATTACGTATCTGATAGTAACACAGTTGAGAAAGTCCAGAAATATTTCACAAGGAGAGTTCTCCACTCCTCTACTCATTGCAGAATACCTTGTGCCACCAGACTCAAAATTCTAGACCTAGAAAACATAGAACTACGCCACCTTCGGTCCGATCTAAGTATAGTATATAAAATCATACATTGCAATGTCCTACCTGTCAATGAATAGTTCAGCTTCAACCATAACAATACAAGAGCACACAATAGATACAAACTGAAAGTGAATTGCACCAAATTTGATTGCAGGAAATACGACTTCAGCAATAGAGTGGTCAATGTCTGGAATACTCTACCCGACTCTGTAGTCTCTTCCCCAAACCCCAAAAACTTTAACCTTAGACTGTCTACTATTGACCTCACCCTTTCCTAAGAGGTCTCTAGGGGCCCATAAGCGCACCAACGTGCCCACCGTCCCTTGTCCTATTGTTTCTTTTATTTTTCTTATATGTACCATTTCATGTATTCATAACTATGTATACACTTATACTTATTATCTTGTAAACAATTGACAAATCAAATAAATAAATAAATAAATTTCGCAATCGCTAAAGCTTCAGTAAAGTATCTGGCCAAACCAATGGGCCAGGAGTCTTTCTTTTCTGGATGACTGAGTGGACAGATTAACAGAGTGGAAGAGACCTTGTAGGTCATCTAGTCCAACCCCCACCCAAGCAGGAAACCCTACACCATTTCTGACAGATGGCAATCCAGTCTATTCTTGAAAACTTCCAGTAATGAAGCTCCCACAACTTCCAAAGGCAACTTCGGGTTCCATTGGTTGATTGTTCTCACTGTCAGAAAATTTCTCCTTATTTCCAGATTGAATCTCTCCTTGATCTGTTTCCATCCATTGTTCCTTGTCTGGTCTTCGGGTGCCTTGGAGAGTAGCTTGATCCCCTCCTCATAAGCGCACCATCGTGCCTACCGTCCCTGTCCTATTGTTTCTTTTTATTTTTCTTATATGTACCCATTTCATGTATTCATAACTATGTATATACTTATACCTATTATCTTGTAAGCTGTTGACAAATCAAATAAATTAATAAAATAAATAAATAAAGGGTCAGCTGTCTGTCCTCCGTATATCCATTGAGGTGTCAACTATGCATAACAATCGCAATGAAGAGTCGACAAGCTGTTGAAATCCAGAAGTCCCCAGCATCCCAAACAAAAGAGCTTCTGGATGTCTGATGCGTGAGCAGAAGGCCAGACCTGATGTGATGAATGTGGAGTCCCATAGTGGGTGACCACTTGAATATGAGCCAGCTGTGTGCAGCAGCCGCCAAAAAAGCCAATACAATCCTGGGTTGTATAAGCAGAGGCATAGGATCCAGATCACATGAAGTATTAGGACTGCTTTATAAAACCCTAGTAAGGTCACACCTGGAATATTGCATCAAGGGGGAGAGGGGGCAGGACTTGGGTCGCTTGTGACCACATAACGACTCCAGACTGATTCCTCTCTTGACTCTACCTCTTCTCCTACACTTGCAAGCTTATTGTCACTGCCGGGCGCGGCAAACCTTCTCTGCTTTGGATGAAAAGCTCTGGGAAATTGTGCCTGATTTCCTAAAGTCAGGGGCCTGAGCAGTCTTATCAAATGAGAAACAAATACATCCTTCCCCTGCCCCTGCGCTCGTGTTGGTTGAGGGTGGCAGCAGCTGTGTGCCCATGTACCGCTTAAGAAAAGCAAAGTGGGGGAAGGAAACTCACCCACCAACACACACAGTTGCATTTGTCTTTTCACACTTAAGCGTTTTAATTATCCTCTTCTCTCTCTCTCTCTTCCCCTTTTCTGTAATGGAACCCTAAGTAATTCCCTTGGAATGAAAGGAGGGGAGGTTAACAAATTACCTCCATGAACTTTTTGCTAATGAGCTTCTGCTTCCAGCTCCTCCAGGAGACAAGACCTTGTCTTGCTGCAGATTTCTTTGCAGCTCTCCTCTATCAGCCAACGCAGTGAGCCAAAGAGCATTCCCAAAATAAGGCCATTAATTTACGGATATTGCCATGGGGCCTTTCATGTTTGCGTAGGTGTGAAGCAAAATCAGCAGTATTGGAGCTGCACAGGGAACAGATGCTGGAGCATGTAATGTGCACACCTGAAGAATCTCTGCCAGGGCTTCTGTCTCTCACAGCACATAGGAACTGTCTAGGCAAGAGGTCCAAAGGGGAGCAACGAGCCACACTTTCTGTCTTTGCAAATCCTCCAATGCTGTCACCAAATGACAGTGATTTACAGTATTAGTTTGTTTGTTTGTAAATTGTATTAGTCACCCATCTTGCCACATGTTAACTCTGTGCAGTTTACAATATTAACAGATTTAACAGAGTTGGAAGGGACCTTGTAGGTCTTCTTGGTCCAGCCTCCTGCCCAAAAAGGAAACCCTGTCCCATTTCTGACAGGTGGCAGTCTCATCTCTTCTTGGAAGCTTCCAGGGATGACGCTCCCATAACTTCTTTTTTATATATATAAAAAATTTATTTGGGTTTTCACAAAACATAATACAAGTAAAATTTCTTTTTTTGAGAATAGCATGGTCCTGGGTTGTCACTTGTCCATACAGACACAAATTCCATTTCATATTCATCTTTGTGTTCTATTCCATATCTTATTACTATTTTAACCTTTTCTCAATAATTTTTCCCTTCCCTTGGTTTTCTCAATCTTACTTTTAATTATCTCATTCCTTTCTAAATTCAATTATATATATATATACACACACACACACACACACATACACACACACTATATGTGTGTGTGTGTGTTTTCTTAAGTTTTCGCGGATACTTACATGTATGGTATTCCACTTTGTTCGGGTATTTTCCCACATCATTATAGCTGTGCTTTTAAAGTTGTAGCAACATTTTGGCAGAATCTCATCTGCCATCATCAGGCTTCTGTATTGTGTTCATCTGTGAGTCAGACTTTCACAGCCATTTCTGTTTTAAATTTGGTGCTAGCCATCTGCTGTGCCAGAATGTGTCAGCCTTCAAGATTTTTCTCCCTTTGCTTTGCTTCTTTCTGCTGTCATAAGTAACGGTGGGAGGAGGGGGGAATGATTATGGGAAGTGAGCTGGAGGTGTTACAAACCAGAACTGTGTAAGCTGCGGGGGGGTACATTCTTGCTTAGGTTTCTATCCTATGCTATGCGCAGCTGCAACCCTTTATCAAACTATGTCAAGGTCAATGGACAGAAGCCTCATCACCACCTGGAGATGCCCACATGATGATATACACAACTTTTAATTGGATGAGCCAATTGAACTATTGGGGTGGGACGTTGCCATTACTTTGTATATGTGATTTACGCGCCCATTTTCTCAGATTCAGAATTCTTTTGTTGCTACCACTTGATTTCCAGTAAAAGATATCTTTTCTCTGATTAAAAGAGTCTAAGTATTTCTTTCTTGGATTTTGAATGGAGCACCAGCTGACAGAATGTTTTTTTTCTTCATCTTGATTGGTTGGGAGTCTTGGTCTGTGTTTATTGGTCTTGGAGTTTGCTGTGTTCTGCTTGATTGGTGTTTCTAATATCTTCTGTCTGTTTTGTGGCTTTTTTTGTCTTGATTGGCTGGCAACATTGTGTTCCTGTATTGGAGGCTTTTAGTGCGGCTTGGCTCCGAGTAAATGGACAACTATGATTTATTAGGAAGCTAGGTTTCATCTGGGTGCCTGGTTGGGGTGTGTTTGAGCTGTGAGTCTGTTTGTACCCAGGTGTTTGCCTGGCTTGTGGTGTGGAGATTTTTTTGTTTGAGAGTGCAGGCTTCCAGATAATTGACAGTCTGGTGGAGTCATCTCTTCTATTCATGCTTTCAGGTCTTTTTTCAATCTCTATGGCTTCTCTGATAATTCTGTAACTGGGGTTTTCTATAGTGGCTAGGGTTTTGGTGCCATTGAAGTCGATGCTATGACCTGTGGCTTTCATGTGTTGGACTAATGAGGAAGTGTGTCCCAGCTTTTTTACTGCATTTTTGTGTTCATCTAGGCTGGTAGTTATTCTTCTATTGGTCTGCCCAATGAATGTGGCAGGTCATGATACACAGGGGACTTCATATATGCCTTGGTTTTCCAGGTCAATTTTATCTTTGGGGTTTCTTAGGATGGCTGCTATTTTTCTGTCTGTTTTGAAGGCAGTCTTGATGTGATGCCTGTGTAGTATCTTACTGATTTTGTCTGTAGTACCTCTTATGTAGGGCAGGACAGCTGGTCCATAGGTCTGTTCATCTTCTAGGTCTCTATTATGTCTCAGTGTGTTTTTGTGGATCAAGTGATTTTGCTTTTGTGGAAGCCGTTGGCTGTCAGTACTTTAGTCAGGGTGCATAGTTCAGTCTTTATGTGTGTCGTGTCTTCCAGGCGTTTGTTTTTGGCAATTAGTGTTTTGGCCACAGAGTTTATCTGTGCTGGGTGGTGGTGGGATTGGGGGTTGAGGTAGGGGTTGGTGTGTGTTTTCTTCTGGTATATGGTGTGTCCTAGTGTGCCATCTGTTTTTTTGTAGATAATGACATGGGAAAATACCCGAACAAAGCTGAATACCATACATAAAAATACCTGCGAAAACTTAAGAAAACAAATATATATATCAATACTTTTCTAGTCATCATATTTATACTTTTGTCTGTCCTGTTTCAATTTCATATTTTCTTTTCTCATTAAACAAAATTTTCCCCTGTAGTTACTAATTGGAGTATGACACCTTTGTATCTTTTAATTTTTATCCATTCAACTCTTATTTAAACTTCAATTTGTGCCTTTACAATTATAACATTCAATATAACACATAACTTCCAATCGAATTCTGCTTGGTACATTCTTAAAATATGCACTAAGTTCTTAAAGAGAATATATATATATGTATATAACAATAATAAATAAAATACTTATTCTATTCCAATTCAGCTCTATCATTAATGTTAGTTATAATCTTTAACATCTTTAACATTCCTTTTCAATAGGATATCATACTTCTAGGAACACTTATAATATTTCCATAATTTTTTCATGTTTCTTTCATATTCCTCTTCACTTAAATTTTTATAACACATTTATAATAATTAAAATGTTCCCCTCCTTTCCTAATTTCATTCTCTCATTCTCTTTATTTCATTTATTTATTAAACATTCCATTACATTACAATGAGTATTTTATCTATCATTTTAATCACACTTGTTTCATATTTTCAAAGTTCATTTCTATTTCTAATATAACAATACAATCTTATGTACCCTTGCAGAATCCCCCTTTCAATTAAGTTTTCACCCATTATCTCTAAATAGGCCCTGTTTCTCCATATCTTGTTTCTGTCCTTTATAACTTCTTTTCCTTTCCTTCTTCCCTCTCTTCTTCTCCCTCCCCTTTTTACCCCCTTGTCTCTCTAGTTCTAATGTTCTCTTCTGTATTCCTCTCTTCTGTTGCTTTCTAATATTATACTTATTTTTCAAGTTATTATTCCTATTCTTGGTTGTTTTTTCAAATCTTACACTTTTCATTCTTTTTCCCCCCTTTCCTTTTTTTCCCCCACATAAAATTACTTGTTTATTAAAGATGGCTTCTTCTTTATCCCAGTCTTCTTGTTCTGCAAGCATTTCTTGTTGTTTCTCATAGTTCCAGATCTCCATTTCTAAGAATTGAAATACGAAGCCAAAAGAACCTCTCCCTTCTTGTGCATCTTCTTTGTACTTTTTAAGTTCCATTTTCAATTCATCTAAAAGTAGTGCCATTTTAAAACACTTTTAAACAACCACCTGATTGATTTTAGTCATTCAAATGCAATAATCCAGAGATCACCAAGTAATCCAAATACTCCCAAGCTGTTTCTTCATGCTTCTTTTTCCCACTTTCTCTTCCTGGGGTTTTACTATTTTGTAGCCAAGTTTCAGTTAAAATGTATCTTTTAGAAGTCTTGTTGTAGTTTTACTGTAAAATCCTTTTAATTCCAGGCAGTCTCCTCCCTTTTTTCCAGATCCTGCCCTTTTATTCTTTTTCTCTCCTTTCCTACTTTTAAAAGGTTTTAAGTATCCAGAAATCTTTATTATCTCTTTGACATTTTATTTTCAGCTTAAATGCCTATTGATGTCGAAGTGGATTTTTTTTTCCAATTTCTTATTTATATCTCTTAGCTGTCAGTATAGGGAAAGGGGGAGAAGAAAAAAAGCCAAATCCTTTCCCTTTTCTCTCTCCTTCGCTGCTTCAGAATCTTCTTTGGGAACAATGTTACTTTTTAGTTTAAATTCCAGGGTACCTTAGTTGTTGCTTTTCCAGTTCAACCCGCTCAGCCAAAACTTTCTCTTCTTATCTTCCTCCTGCACATTCTTTTCCGGTCGAGTTCTTCTTTGAGGTGGCCATTTCTGAGCACCTCTGCAACCGCCTTTGGGAAAGGGAATAATGGCCAGCTAAGGAGGAGAGATGCGGCACTCCTTGACCCTGCTGGTGGTCTCCCCCTCTTCACCACATCTATGGGATGGCTTAGACTGAAATCCAGCTGTCTCGGGGCGCTCCAGCTGTGAGCATGGATCAAAACCGCACACGATCACGGATTTCGGTCCGTCGCCGAAGAAGCTCAAACCGGAAGTCGACATTTTGATCTTACATGTTAAAGCAAGGCCCCATAATTTGTTTCTTTGTTCTGAGGCAGTAATGGAATTGTCATTGAAAGATCAATCGCAAATTTTTGCAAAAGAATATGTATGTAACTCTGAAAGGAATCTGGTTTTCTTATCCCTTGGATAAGAAAACCCTAAATCAAGGGGGATATTTTTTTTTTAATCTCAGTAGAAAAACTTCCTGTTCCTCCATAGATTCCCGCTGAGGCTTTGATGGTACATCCCTTTAATGTTTTATTAAATATTTACTATTTTGCTGTTCACCAGACTGGAACCCATCTACGGTGGCTTTGAAGAAGAGGCCGACTACCTATTTCTCACAATGGTTTAACTGATTTTCTTACCCTTTGCAGAGATTCTGGCTAGATTATCCTTGTTCTTCCTCCCAAGCATAATTTTATAAAAAACAACAGGGACTTTAAATTTCTAATGAAGAAAGAGTTCCATTATAAAATTCTGTTCAAGGAAGCAGCATACCAAATCTCACAGAAACTTGTATACCCTCCTTGGTTTGTTTGTGATCCAGAAGCCACAGTTTTCTGCCATCCTGCTTACTGAGCAAAGCGATTCCATTTCAGACACTTCGGTAAATCAGTCTGGATCCTTGGAGCCAAGATATGTCAGTTGGCAGCTTCAATTTGCTAATTTGGCCTCCGTTCTGGCTCTTCAACTTGTGCCAGATCCATTTAGCAGTCCTAAATGATTACTGTGGATCTGACAGAATCCCATCCATTAAAAGAATCCTGACTGTGGAGTATCAGGAGAGCCTTGCCCACATGCACTAAATGTCAGGGTTCTAAGTCAGTGGCCACCAACCGGTGGGCTGGGGACCACTGGTGGTCCACGAGAAAATTTTGATGGTCTGCAGAGAAATGTCATCCCCGAAGCAATTAATCCAGGCTGCACGGAAACACAAGGCTTGCATCACTTGCATTGCGAACAACATGAGTGGGGGGGAAGGGCAGGGGGGAACTTGCCCCACTTGCCCCACTCGCCCCACACGCCCCACACGCCTGGCCTGGCCACCGGGCTGCTTCTTTCCGCTTCTTTCTTCTTCTGCTTTTGGCTGCACGCAAGGAAAGCAGCAAAGTCTTTTTTTCTCTCCCCCAAACTCTGCCAGAAATGAGTCTTTGGGACCCTGTAAGGCCTCCTGCTCCAAGAGGCTGCGCCAGCAAAGACTCATTTCTGGCGGAGTTTGCGGGAGAGAAAGAAAGACTTCTGCTGCTTCTGCTGCTTCTGCTGCTTTCCTTGCATGAACCAAAAGTCTCTCTCTCTCTCTCTCTCTCTCTCTCTCTCTCTCTCTCTCTCCCCCTCTCTCCCTCCCTCCCCCACCCTCTCTCTCTCCTCCCCCCAGAGAGCTGGAGATGGTATCCTACGATCCCAAATAAAGAATGATCGATCAGGAGGAATTTTCCTGCAGCCTTCTTTGGGGATTTTCCCAGTCTCTGCTGCTTCTGCTTTTTCTGCAGAGACCCTTGGAAAATCCCCCCAAAAGAGCTCTGGGATGACCAAAGGGCCAGTCTTGTGACTAATGCAGCTCTGGAATATGGGACCAACTTTCCCACCAACATCAGCAAGCCACCGTCAGTCAAAATTCATATTAGCGGTCCACAGGATTTAAAATTATGAGTTTGTCGTCCCTGAGGTCCAAAAGGTTGGTGACCCCTGTTCTAAGTAATAAGCCCATAAACAGAACTCTGAGGCAAATAGTTTCTGCAAAGAATAGTTTTATTTGACATACCATATTGGCACAAGCTGGTGAAAACTAACTCTGAATACTCCCATGGTTTTCACCTAATTAAAAGTAAAAGTTTCTCTCCTTTCCCAATCAGTCACAAGGGCCAATCAAGGTTCCATCTGGTTGCCTGGTGACATCACTCCTCCTCTCTCCAGTCACCTGTGGGAATGTCCTTGGTTCCCAGGAGAAAATATTTTGTTTTGGCTACAAAACCCCGACTATAACTATTTGCCCCCTCAAAATGCCCTCCGTCAGGTCAGCTTCAGGGTTGACACCAAATTCACCTGTGGTATTTTCTCCTTTTTATCTGCTTTCACTGCTACTCTGAATGAGATTGCAAATAAGGTGTGATTAAAATGGGATCACAGGGTGGAACTGACACTGCATTCGAACTTCACTCTGAATCACTTCGTCTCATGTGTTGCAACTATTTTTAAGAAATTGTCAACGTGGAATGTTGTTATTCAGAGCAGTGAAGAAGGACAGGAAGTGGGGGAGAATCTGAGAACTCAGAACGAAGGAGAAACGTCCTAACAGTGAGAACAATTTACCAGGGGAACAGCTTTCCTTTAGGCATTGTGGGTGCCCCATCACTGGAGGCTTTCAAGAAGAAACTGGGCAGCCATTTGTTTGGAATGGTATAGGGTCTCCTGCTTGAACAGAGGGTTGGAATAGAAGACCTCTCAGATCCCTTCCAGCTCTACTCTGATTGATTGGTTGAGTTAGTAGACCTTTAAGGCCTTATATCAGGGATGTGAAACTTGATTTCATTGAGGCCGACATCAGGGTTGTGTTTGACCTTAGGGAATCGGGTAGGCCTGGCCAAGTTGACATCACTCATGCTGGAGGTGCCTGAGTTGCCCAAGTGCTCGGCCAGCAAAAACAGAGCTCAGGAGGGCTGTATGTGGCCTCCCTGAGCTCCATTTTCACTGGCAGAGTTGCAGGAGGCTTTGCAGCTGAAAACGGAGTGGGCCACACAGAGCCCTCCCGAGATCTGTTTTTGCTTCCAGAGGCACTGCGGGCCGGTTTTTCTCTGTTTCCAGGGTGGCCCCACGAGGCAGATCTAAGCACCCCGTGGGCCAGCCCACGGGCCTTGGGTTTGACACCCCTGCCTTACATGACATGGACCCAGGTTGCTTACAGAACCATCTTCATCCCATTACATCACCTTGTCCCAACTGGTCAGGCAGGGGTAGTATCAGAGGTGGTATTCAGCCAGTTCTGACTGGTTCTGGAGATTGCATGAACTGGGCCTGGCTAGTCTAGTGAAGAGAAGGACCAGGGGAGACAGGAGAGTATCTTCCAATATTTGAGGGGCTGCCCCAGAGAAGAGGAGGGGTCAAACTATTCTCCAAAGCACCTGAAGGCCAGACAAGGAACAATGGATGGAAACCGATCAAGGAGAGATTCAACCTAGAAATAAGGAGGAATTTTCTGACAATGAGAACCATCAACCCATGGAACAGAAGTTGCCTTCAGAAGTTGTGGGAGCTTCATCCCTGGAGGCTTTCAAAAAGAGACTGACTGTCATCTGTCAGAAATGGTATATGGCCATGATGGTGAACCTATGGCACACGGAGCCATTTGTGCTGGCATGCGAGCCGCAGGCAAACTTACCTCACTGCGCATGTGTTAATACCAGAAGTGACAAAACAGGCCTATTTTTCAGGGTGCAGAGGCTTTCCTTAAGCCTAGGAGGCCAAAAAAGGCCTTAAACATGCCAAAAATCAGCTGTGAGGCGCAGCGCAGGTAAGGAGGTGGGGGATTGCAGTGCGCAGGGGGCATGCACAATTGTGCGCACATGCACAATTTTTGGCACAGGAGCCCAAAAAGGTTAGGCACCATTGGTATATGGTCTCCTGCTTGGCCAGGTGGTTGGACTAGATGACTTACAAGGTGCCTTCCAACTCTGTTAATCTATAACCTTCATTCCATCCTTCCTGCTAGGGTGCACCTTGAAGGATGGAGATGTCTTGCCCAGTGGTGGGATTCAGCCAGTTCACACCAGTTTGGAAGAACCGGTTGTTAACTTTCTGAGCAGTTTGGTGAACTGTGTCAGATCTGTGTATCTGTCATTTCTTCAGTGGAAGAAGAAAGAGGGGGGGCTGATAAAGAAATCCTTTCTTGTTGTAACCTTAATAAATTCAATCTTATATCGAATTTGTATAACCCACACATGATACAATGGAGGGGGAAAAGCCAGATGGCCGGAACCTATCACCTCTGAGAGGCACAGCCAGGAGATGAGAAGACCATAAAAATTCCACAGGGAGTTGTATGCTTGGGAAACTGTGAAAAAGATCGTTCCTTCAGAAGGGGTGGGGGGAATAAACATACTGGCTTTTGTTTCACTAAATACACATTGAGAGAAAGGGAGGGGTTCTAAACTCCCTTATCTACCCCTGTATGCCTGAGGGACATTAGACGCTGCCTTGAACTCCTACATGAATTATCTCATCTCAATAAAGGATTCCTTTTGATATGTTTGGTTTTCAGAAGTTCATTCTTGTTAATTGAATGGGAAAAAGTTCTGTAGCCTGACAAACTGGTTGTTGGAAGAAATCATGAGGGCAGAGAACCGGTTGTTAAATTATTTGAATCCCACCACTGCTCTTGCCCCATGTTTTTGGAGGTCAAGCAAATCAAGCTTTGTCCCACAAGCCACATTTTGTGCCATATTGTTTCCATCTCTCACACAATCCCCTCTTGAACAAGTTACACACCAAGCAACGTTTTTCAGCAAGAATTTGGTGCTGTAGTTGTTGATTACAGCTTGATCAAGAGCGTTCAACCTATTAAGCTCTTTTTCTGGAGGAGCACAAACCCAAGAGGAAGGAGCCTGCGTTAGGAATGTGGGAAACAGGCAAGAGCCAATTTAAGGCACTGGTTTAGTTCAAAAACCTTCCCATTTTGTTCCAAACCCTCATCTGAATTGTGGAATCAACCCACTTTGCTCTACAGTTTGAACAGATAGACGTGTTATGGCTGCACACAGAAGCTGATCGGACTGCCATTTCAATTTGACAGTGCCTGATTTGATCTGATATGTCAAACTGAATAAGCCATTCAGTTCCGCTCCAAGGAAAAGCTCTGTTTAGCAAGGCAGCATCTAACCAGCTGTCTTTCAGCTGCACAAGCCATTCCACGTTACTGGTGATTTTGGATAAAAATGCATCCGAGTAAAGGAACTTTAGCAAATACGGCATCCAGTTTTGGGCACCACACTATAAAAAAGATGTTGAGGCTCTAGAAAGAGTGCAGAGAAGAGCAACCAGGAGGATTAGGGGATTGCAGAGTAAAACATACGATGAATAATGACAGGAACCGGGCCTGGCTAGTCTAAGGAAGAGAAGGACCAGGGGAGACAGGAGAGCAGCCTTCCAATATTTGAGGGGCTGCCACAGAGAGGAGGAAGGGGGTCAAGCTGTTTCCCAAAGCACCCAAAGGTCAGACAAGGAATAATGGATGGAAACTGAACAAGGACAGATTCAACCTGGAAATAAGGAAAATATTTCTGATAGTGAGAGCAATCAACCCATGGAACAGAAGTTGCCTTCAGAAGTTGTGGGAGCTTCATCACTGGAAGCTTTCAAGAAGAGACTGGGCTGCCATCGGTCAGAAATGGTGTAGGGTCTCCTGCTTGGGCAGGGGGGGTTGGACTAGATGACCTACAAGGCCCCTTCCAACTCTGTTAATCTGTAATCTCTTCAGGTTTGGGTGTGGCCACTAGAATATGGATGGAAATGCCATATCTTTGTGAAGATGAACCAGGAGACAAACTGGTCAATAGTACCTGAACGTTTTGCCACCCAATGCCAAAAAATTGCTATAGGTTGTAGCTGGGGACCACAGCACGTTATTCTGAATCAGATTAGTAGTTGACCTGGAAGAAGTCACAGTATATGCTAACCTAGTTACGCTTCTTAGATGTATCTTCTAATTAGTATAGATAGTATAAAGGTAAAGGTTACCTGCCAGTTGTGTTTGTCTGACTCTGGAGCAGAATGCTCCTCTCCATCTGAACACATATTCCATGGTCATGTTCTGACCCAGCTCCCCAAACACGACAAGCCCCTCTGCGGTTGAAGCACCGATTCCTTTATTAGGAGCGCCGGCAGCCCCGGCAAAAAGTTTCTCTCTCACCGCCGGCTAACAAGTCCGTGCGGCAGGGAGATGAATAGTTGTCTGCCACATCATCTCCACCCCCTGCCTTTTATCCCTAGAGTTAGTGGTGGTGGTGGGGGCTTCGCTAGCAGCAGTGACTCTTCCGTCCCAAGGACCGGCCCATAGATTTCCACTGCTCTCCTCTCCTCTGCCTTCTGCGCATCTGCACTTCAGGCACTGGACCCAGCTGTTCCTCCTCTTCCTCATCAACCACCTCTAGACCTGGGGGCCCTTGACTCTCACTCTGAGGGCTGATAGACAGCCCAGATGCCACGTCTGTCTGTCTGTCTGTCTGTCTGTCTGTCTGTCTGTCTCTCTCTCTCTCTCTCTCTCTCTCTGTCTGCCAGCTCCATTCCCTCTTCCCTCTTGAGGCTGACCCTGACTCCCATGCCTCCTTCTCGTCTGATTCGACTGCTGGAGGGGCTGGCAGAGAGGCTAGTGGCAGAGAGGCTACAACAGGTCATGTGGCCAGTATGGCTGTATGCCAAAAGCACATGGAACACTGTTACCTATTAATAGGTTACCAATGGTACCTATTAATCTATTTGTAGGCTTTCAAACTGGTAGTGGGCAGGAGTTGAGGCAAATAACAAGAACTCATCTCGTTTTGCTGGCTGTGTCCAGTCTTCAGCTAAAAGCTCAACATCGTTAACTCTGAGCCATCACACTCAGCGATGATAGTAAACCTCTCCGTAAGAACAAACTCATCCCTTAAGGTGGTCTAAGACAGTCCAAAATTGTCCAGTGAATTACCATGGATACCAGTAAAACTTGAACCTGAAACTCATGTCCTACCCCAATTTTAAATCCAATACCAGTTTAGGCTGTTGGTCTGAGCTCCAAGCTTGGCAATTTGATTGCAAAAATGTTGTCGCCCTTCGAGGAGACGTCGTCAGTGTGCTGACAGACGAGCACAATTTAAAGTGCAACTGACAACGTCTCCACGAATGGCAACGAAACATTTGCAACCAAATTGCCAAGCTCGGAGCTCAAACCAACAACCCAACTACCAACCTGAGCTACTTCAAGTACATTTCAAAACCCAATGATGCCACCTTGGTCCTAGCTAGTTTTTGGTAGGTTTTTCTGGCCAATTTTTGGGGTGGTAAAAGCTAACTCAGAACAATCTTGACTAGTGCTTGGAGGGACAATCCATTCTGCAACGCTGAGAAAAAAGCAACACACACATGTCCATGCAGTCCCTAGGGATCTGGCTGGATTCAAGGGAACGTTTTTACGCATTAGCTTTCCTTGTCAACCTAGAACATCATTTACACTCCAGAAAATTGTGTGAACTGGAAAATAAATCAATTCAGTAACCAGTTTAAGTGGATTGGGTGAGTGAGCCAGCTTACTATAGGTAGTCCTCAAATTATGACCACAGTTGAGCCCAAATTTTCAGTTGCTACAGTTGTTGTGGGTTTTTCCCCATTTTATGACCTTTTCTCATCATGGTTGTTAATGAATCACCACAGTTGTTTAAGTTAGCAATACAATTATTAAGTGAAACTGGCTTCCCCGTTGATTTCACTTGTCAGAAGGTCTCAAAAGGGGACCACATGATCCCAGGACACTGTGGCTGTCTGTTCTGACCCAAACCCTTTTCCAATAAGACAAACACGAACCAAAGGGAACAGAAACCTTTTAATGATTCTTACGAATCCCCGGTTAAAAGGCTGCTGCAAACTAATTAACTTTGATAAGCGTGAGCCTTGCCTAAACAGTGCGAGGCTGCCAAAAATAACAGATTAAGTTACCTAGAAATATTTTACAACACAAGAGTCTTCAAATGCCAACTAAGATACTGCAATTTCCACGAGGCTCGAGTTTCAAAATGTCTTTGCTTCCTGCAAAGAACGTCCGATTCACAGCTGGCTTTTATCTTCTTGAGGGAGGGGCCATTACCTTACTCCTGAGTCGCCCGTGCTGCTTCAGCTGCTCTTTTCTGTGAGCAATCCTGCACGCACGCGCACTTGGCACAGGCTCCTCGGAAACCCCCTCATCACTACTGCCAGCCCCTACAATCTCTGAAGGCAGCAGTCCACTCCCTGATGGTCCTGGCCCCTCACCTGAGTCTCCTCAGCCATCCACACCTGCTGCTAGCTAACCACAACACTGTCATAAATGAGAGCCAGTTGCCAAAAGTCCAAATTTTGGTCACGTGACTGAGATGCTGCAATGGTCATAAGTGTGAAAAAGGACATTATTTTCAGTGTTGTTATAAGTTTGAATGGTCACTAAATCGATGGTTGTAAATCAAGGACTAACTGTATGTGTCTCTATTGGAAAAGAAATTCCGGTTTCCTTTTCTGTTTATTAAACAAATTCCCTTTAAGCAGGTAAATTTCCCAGTCGGACGACTTCATTTGGTGAATCAGACAGAAGGCGCACAAAGTGTCTAACCTGCCAAAATTAGGCAATTTGTGTTGATTAGTAGATTATCATCTGAAGGAAATAAATGAAAGCGAGAGGCAGTCAAAGCGAGGCTGAAGAGATTCCCTAGCTCTGGATTTACTCTTTGGATTAATGCATCTGTTTCCTTCATGAGGAAAGAGAATCTACAGGAGCCATTTAACCCAACATTGAAATCATCCTGTGGATAGGAGAATAAAACATCCCTGATCCGCTTGGCATTCTCAGTATGTTTTAAAATTCACATTCCTATGACCAAGTTGGCTGATGATCAGTCTGGACCCGTGATGGCGAACCTATGGCATGGGTGGCACGCAGAGCCATTTGTGCGGGCAAGTGAGCCCCAGCCAAACTTACCTGCACTGCGCATGCACGCGCCTCCCGGGTGATTCTCGGCCCGTTTGAGGCCTCCCAGAAGCTCGACGGAAGCCTCTCAGCCTCGGGAGGCCGTAAAACGGGCCTTCCGGAAATACCAGAAGTGCCGAAACCGCCCTGTTTTCAGCCTCCCAAGCCTGCAGAGGCGTCCCTGGAGCCTCCAGGAGGGCGAAAACGGGCTGAAAATCAGATGGGAGGCGCATGCATGCACAGCGCAGGTAAGCGGGTGGGGTGTTGCATGCCCATGTGTAGGGCGCATTGCATTATGGATGCCGGCACGCACACGTGTATGCTATCGTGCACGTGCTTTCGGCACACCACAACAAAAAGGTTCTCCATCACTGGTCTGGACCTATTACACTTTCCCAGTCTGGAAACATGCCTAAAAGAATGCTCTGGTCAGATCCCTACATCTGCCATTCTTCGATTTGGATTGGATTCTTTTCCTCTCCCTGTATCCTAAACCTCCTATTTCTTACACTGACTTTCTATAACCTTTTACACAATTTATAACTGTTGTCTGGCGCCCCAGATGCCTGGGAAAATGGAAACAAAGAAAGAAATACCCGAAAGAGTGACTGGGCAGGGGAGAATGCAGTCAGGCGGTCGATAAGGACTGACTGGGTAGGAAGGGAAGGGGTGGGCGGAGAGGGGCGGGGCCAGCCAGCGGCACGATTTGCTGGTTCTCCTAACTACGCCGAATCATAACAACCAGTTCTCTAGAACCAGTCCGAACCAGTGGAATCTCACTCCTGATACTGGAGCTGTGGGATAGGGAGGGAGGAGCAGTGCTAGCTGGGGTGCTGTAGCCAAAATAAAATGCCTTCCCTTGGGTACCAAGGACATTCTTGCAGGTGTTCGGAAGGAGGAGACTGAAGTCACCTAGCAACTGGACTGTCTGCTGATTGGACCATGCGACTGTTTTTGGAAAAGGACAAACGTTCACTTTTAAGTCGGTGAAAACCACAGGAACTTTTTAGAGTTGGTTTTCACCAGCTTTGTGCCAGTATGATATATCCTAATACATTGTTCTTTGAGGAAGGTGCCTGCCTTGGAGTTCTCTTTGAAATGGATGTAGCAGGAAAAATTCTCCAGACATTCCCTCCTATAACTTCTCTTTACAGTTTAGATATGTGACAAGTTAATCAATCAATCCATACAGCAACGGGGTAAAAGGTTTTCCTACATTCCGGTCTGTAATGGTTTGATAAGCCCTTACTACCATTTTAAAAGAGAGAAAAACAGATCAAATTAAAATAGAAAGTAGCTATGTTAGCTAACAAGTACAAAATCATGAGCCCCTCCTTGCTGAAAACAGCGAGAAAGGCTTGCAAACAGTTGTTATATTTGATGCATAAATTTGTTGTCCTTGCAGCAATTTTCACCACATTATTTTCACTTTCTTATGAATTGTTATGTCTAGCTCAAACTCCTTCAGCTTAGCTGGACCCCAATTTCCCAGCTAGTAAGTTGGGGGAATTCTGATCCAGGATGACAGAAACGGCACCAAGATGCAGATTAACAGAGTTGGAAAGGGCCTTGTAGGTCATCTAGTCCAACCCCTCTCCCCCGCCCAAGCAGATTCTGCACCTCTTTTGACAGATGGCAGCCCAGTCTCTTCTTGAAAATGTCCTGCCATTTTGTTTATTTTAATAACTGGTTGCATTTGAACTACAGGCTGCCTGCACAAATGAAAGACAGGAGGAAATGAGAGCTGAGTTTGAACTGAGTTCTATCACAGGCAAATATATCCTCCCTGAGGCTAGTGGAGCATTTCCTGCAACTCTTGGGTCAAAGCCCAATGATAAAATAAAAGATAAAAAGATACCATTTGTTACCCATGTGATTGCCCGATTTCAATGAATATTTCATATCTTTTTTTTTTTTTAAAAAAGCATTGACATTTTGCTGGATTGTTTCAATTAGCACCTCAGACTCATTTTCCTGCAAATAAGAAAATAGCTAATCATAATGCTTTATTAATCCATTTTGCAGGATAAATTTATACCTGGGCATGCATACGGCCCCCTGCTGCACCCTTTATTAGTTATAAATGATAGAGCAATTGCTATTGATTATTAAAAAAGAACTACATAAATCTAAAATTAGGCCACAAGGGATCTCAAGAAAGGTCAAAGGTAAAAAGGATGTTCTCCTTGGCTTAAGCAGTCAAAAATCTATATATATAAAAGTGAAATACCTTTCACGCATCATCACAAAATCTCCAGAACCGTAAAGCCTACAAACTTGAAATTTGGCACGTAGGTTCTTCTTGGCTTCTAGGTGCTCACTAAACGACCATCAAAGCATTACCATTTCCTATATTATTATTATTATCATGCTCTGATGCTAAGGAGTTCTACTCTCCCTCCCCACCTGGAAACAAATCTCTTCCAAATGCAAAACACAAGCAGTTTCAGTTTCACAGCAGCAACCAGCTTTAGTGCAGAACAGTTGAGCTAAGCCACGCCCAGGCTCCTTGCTGTCTCCTTGTTCACACAGCAAATACTGCTTCAGTTTCCAAACAGCCCTCAACTCTCTCACACACTGACAGGATGTTAACCAGGTGAATACCAATGGATGCTGGTAGACAGAGGCAGAATTTTTCCCTCCTTATTTTCCTTCCCAAAAAATAAGACCCACCAAACAGTTTCATAGCAAAGCACGGATATCCAGCTAGTGTTTTATATTTCCAGAAACAATTACAGATAGCCCTTTATTTCTTTATTTTTATTTTATTTTAGGAAATTTATAGTGCCGCCTATTTGCCCATGGTGACTCAAGGCGGCTTACAGGAATGTAAAAACCACATATATATATAAAACAACAAAACTAATAAAAGAGGGGACTTCCGGTTTGTCGGCTTCACGAGCGGCAGGGATTTGCTGAAGCTGCGCGATCCCTGCCGCGCTAGCTTTTTTGGGGCTCCGACCCAGCGGGTGCGGAGCTAGGCTGCCCTGCAGGGGCAGCTGAAGGTAGGGGATCCGGAGAAGGGTTTGGGGTGCTGCAGACCCCCTCCTGGCGGCAGAACCCCCTTTTCCCAGGAGCAGTGCAGCGGCGGTCCGTAATAGCCGCCACAAAGAAGCTGGCAGCCGGATAAGAATGCGCAGGAGGAAGTGGAGAAAGTGATTGAGAGGAGAAAGTTTTTCTTGGCTCCTAGGACTCTAAGACATATTTAATAAAATTCCTGAAAAGTATGACTTTCTGAATAATACCTGCCAGAAGAGGAAAAAAGCGGCTGCTGGAAGGTGCTGAAAGGATAGCTTTCCCTCTTTTCCTACGGAATAAATAACTGGATATTAAGAAACCTATTTTTAGGTGGAAATTGGTTTTAAGCGATGAGTGGGAAGAGAGAGGATTAAAAGAAAATATTTGTATGCTAAGATTTGTTGGAGCAGATGCCTTAAGGATTTGAAGACTAGAATATATTGTAACAAGACTTTAAACAGATTTGGACTTTCTTTCTCTTTGATTGATATCACCCCAGAAGGAGAAAGTGAGAACTCTGCCTTGGTTTGGATTGATTGATAACTTTGGGACTGTTTTATCTTTTTTATTTTCTTTTGAATATTCTGGTTGTTGTAAGAAGAAAGAAGGAGAAAAGAAAAGAAAAGATTTATAATGGCTCCTTCTGTTGAGGAACTAAGAAATGGTGTGGAAGAAGCTTTCCTTTTCTTAGAAATGTAAACTTACTAATTATCAACAAAAATTACAACAGATGAAGACAGCAGAGGAACAAGAAAGAAAGGAAGGAGCCATCTTTAATGAATCTCAGAATTTGATCCAGAAAAAGGAAGAGAGAAAGAAAAGAAAAGAAGAGAAAGAAGAAAACTAAAGGATTTAAGGACTTAAGATCTAAAAAAACATTTAAGAAAGGGAAAAATAAAGTGCAAAACCAATATGATGATTGTAAACAAAGGGAAAAGAAATACGACAGAGAAGGGAAGCCGGTAAGGCAGAGGCTAGAAGAAGGGGGTAGAAAGGTTTGTTGGGAAAAGAAAAGAAAGGGAAAAGGTGGAGAAAAGCTACAACGTTTTGAAATTAAATGGAAAAAAGGAATTTTTATGGATAATGGATAAAGTATAATTTAAAAAAAAAAAAAAAAGATTTTGCAAGGTACATAAGATGAGATGGTAGTATTGCAATGGTTTAAGAAGTTGATAAGAGATTAAAATGTTAAAATGTTTAAAAATGATTGGTTTTAAAACTTAATAATAGGAGAGGTTTAGAATATTGTTTTAATTAAAGAGTTTAATAAAATTATGGTATTGATGTTATTATAAAATTTTTATTATAGTATTTCTTTTTAATATTTGGATTTATTCTCTAATTATGCATAATTGTGTTGGATGTATTAGTTAGATAGAATGTACCAAGCAAAATCTGATTGGGTATTAGATATTATGTTAAAGATTAATTTGATTAACTTAGGGGAGATAGAAAGGCATCATACTCTGATTAATGATTTCAGGAGAAACTGATTTTCTTTTTTTTTTTCATAAGGGATGAGACAAAGGGATGATAAAAAATGGACAAAAGATACAAATATAATGATTTAAACTAAGATGATTAATTAAGGTAGAATTAAGAAGTGTGAAATATGTGGAGAAGTTAATATAGAAGGCTTAGAATGGTAAATAAAATAAGTAATGATATGTAAGATGAGCATGAATATAATTGAAGTCCATGAAGAGAGAGACACCTGGGTCCAAGTTACTTTCCAAAAAGATATTTTTATGTTTTGTGTGTTGTGTGTATATGTCTTTTTGGGGGGAGAATTGGTAAAAACTTGTAGAAATATAGAATGAGAATAATGGTAACTAAGTCAGAAAGAAACAGATGAAATAATAATAATGATATTGAATAAGAGTAAAGAGAAGTAAAGAGAAATTGAATAAGAGGTTTTGGTATATTATATGGAAATGGTTTAAAACAGAATCATAATTTATCTGACTTGTTAAATTTACAAGGGAAAAAGGTTTAAACATGTAATGAATAATGATAATTTGTGTGTTTTAAAAATTAATAAAACTTGTTTTATAAAAAAAAAAAAACTAATAAAAGAGAATAGTCACATAATAAATTAATAAAATAATATAATAACCCCCCACCCCGGCGACAACACATCACATGAGCCATTTTGTGGGCTCCATTCCTCAGGCCCGCTGGCAGTCCTGGACTTACAACGGCTCATTTAATGACCGTTCAAAGTTACAATGGCACTGAAAAATGTGACTTACGACCGGTGCTCACAGTTACAACCTTTGCAGCATTCCACCCATGGTCACGTGATCAAAATCCAGACGCTTGGCAACTGGCTCACATTTACGACGGTCGCAGTGTCCCTGGGGTCACGTGATTCCTCTTTTGCGACCTTCTGACAAGAAAAAGTCAATGGGGAAGCCAGGTTCACTTAACGACCGGGCGTTCATTTAACAACTGCAGTGGTTCCCTTAACAGGTGTGAAAAAAAAAAAGACCCACCACACAGTTTCATAGCAAAGCACGGATATCCAGCTAGTGTTTTATATTTCCAGAAACAATTACAGATAGCCCTTTATTTCTTTATTTTTATTTTATTTTAGGAAATTTATAGTGCCGCCTATTTGCCCATGGTGACTCAAGGCGGCTTACAGGAATGTAAACCACATATATATAAAACAACAAAACTAATAAAAGAGAATAGTCACATAATAAATTAATAAAATAATATAATAACCCCCACCCGGCGACAACACATCACACGAGCCATTTTATGGGCTCCATTCCTCAGGCCCGCTGGCAGTCCTGGACTTACAACGACTCATTTAATGACTGTTCAAAGTTACAATGGCACTGAAAAATGTGACTTACGACCGGTGCTCACAGTTACAACCTTTGCAGCATTCCACCCATGGTCACGTGATCAAAATCCAGGCGCTTGGCAACTGGCTCACATTTACGACGGTCGCAGTGTCCCTGGGGTCACGTGATTCCTCTTTGCGACCTTCTGACAAGAAAAAGTCAATGGGGAAGCCAGATTCACTTAACGACCGGGCGTTCATTTAACAACTGCAGTGGTTCCCTTAACAGGTGTGGCAAGAAAAGTTGTAAAATGAGGCAAAACTCACTTCACAAATGTTTCACTTAACAACATAAATCAGGGGCTCAGATGTGGTCGTATGTTGAGGTCTACCTGTAATGGATCTTTTGAAAGAAGTCTTCCCTCAGTAATTGTCAGGATTTTGATTTTTCTGGACACATTTCTCTTTCACAGCCGTTCTTTAAATCTAAAATGATTGCAAGCAATCTTTTCCAAAATGTACCTTTTGACTCCTTTAGATGTAATGATGTGTGTGTGTGAGAGAGAGAGGGAGAGACAGGAAGAGAGAAAGAGGGAGGGATGGAGGGGAGAGAGAGAGAGCGGGACAGAGAGAGAAGGGAGAGAGAGGGAGAGAGAAAGAGGGAGAGAGAAAGAGAGAGGGAGGGAAAGGGAGAGAGAGGGAGAGAAAGAGGGAGAGGGAGAGAGAGAAAAGAAGGAAGAAGGGGAGAGAGGGAGAGAGGAGAGGGAAAGAGAAAGGGAGGGAGGGAGAGGGAGAGAGAAGAGGGAGGGAGGGAAAGAGAGCGGGACAGGGAGAGGGGAGAAAGAGAGGGAGAGAGAAAGAAGGAGAGAGAAGGAGAGAGGGAGGGAAAGGGAGAGGGAGAGAAAGAGGGAGGAGAGGAGAGAAAGAGAAAGAGGAGAGGAGGGAGGGAGAGAGAAAGAGAAAGGAAGGAGGAGAGAGGGAGAGGGGAGAGGGAGAGGGAAAGATAAAGGAGGGAGGGATGGAGGGAGAGAAGAGAGGAAGGAGAGAGGAGGAGAGAGAGAGGAAGGAGGAAAGAGGAGAGAGGGAGAGGGGAGAAAGGGAGAGGGAAAGAGAAAGGGAGGGAGGGATGGAGAGAGGGAGAGAGAAAGAGGACAGGGAGAGAGAAGAGGGAGAGAGGGGAGGAGAGAGAGGGAGAGAGAGAGAGGGGAGAAAGGGAGGAGGGAGAGGGAGGGAGAGGGAGAGAAAGAGGGAAGGAGGAGAGAGAGAGGGGGAGGGGAGAGGGAAGGAGGGAGAGAGAGAGGGAAGAGATAAAGAGGAAGAGGGAGGGAGGGAGGGAGGGGGAGAAAGAGTGGGAGAGAGAGGGAGAGAGAAAGAGGGAGGGAGGGAAGGAGAGAGAGGGAAGGAGAGAGGGGGAATACATTAATTTATATACTCTATATTAATATAATAATACAACACCAACCTAGCCACCTCCAGGTATCCAATGTGGCAGTTTAATTCAGTAAGGAAAAGGGTGACATCATGCCTGCCACGCAGTCCTGCTGGCTCTGATGAGCATCTAACAGAGACCCGGATGGTGGCTTTTGGGTCTGGTGCGAAAAGGGACAATATCGAGAACATTCCTTAGGTCCAACGGGGCTGGGATCAGGAGAAGGGAAGCCTTTGCAGGGATGGAGAATTTAGAGGCCCCTGATCGGACAGTAGCAAGGTCTTTTCCTTTTCTACATCCCGTAGCTGTAAAGGTCATACTTTTTATTTGCAATATTTTCCTTATAGATCTCCACAAATATATAATTTGTGACTGTTTATTCCAGGAGCGTCAAACTTGTGTCACGCACTGGCCACGCCCACCCCCGATTTAGCAAAGGGGGGAAAACTTGCGATACATCACATGACAATAACGTATCATTGTGAGTTTGATACCCCTGGGTTATTATTCTGCTCTTCTTTCACAAGAAGCCTGTGTGTCATGCCCCTGTCAGAGTCTAAATCCAAGGAGCAAGATGAACAGCTGACAGGGAGCGGGAGAGTGGCTCCGTTGGCTGTGGAGGAAACTGGGGAAGGGCAAAGTCAGGCTGGGCAGAACAGGGGAGAGGTAGAACAAGGGAGAGGGAGTTCAGAGGAAGACCCAGGCCCAACCCCTCTTCGTCCTAGGGCACGCAGGGAGGAACGGAGAAGGGAGCAACATGGGTTGCATGGCTTATGGGGGAGGAAAGGACCCTGATTCCCTTCACAAGGCACACCTGGGGAAGGAGTTTAAAGGAGAACCAGTTGGGAGGGGCATTTGTCGGGAACAAACATTGAGTTTATCTTGTGTTGGCTGCAGTTATTTGAGTTCCTGGCATCCTCCCAAGTGGTTTGATTTACTGCAGTGTTACTTCACTTATGGGACTCCTTATCTTGCCCTGTCGGAATTATTATCTTATATTGCCTGGTTGGATTTATAGTTTAAAGTTTTCAGTTTACAACGTTTGAACTGGAATATCTGCAGTCAAAGGCTGTTGCAGGTTCAGGGGAGAGTTTTTCTCCAGACCAGAAGGTAACCGGGACATTGGGGCCAAAGTTAGAGCCAATAAAGGGACCCAGACTTATTCTCTGACTGTGTTGCCTGTCAGGTTTCCAAGTAATGAAATCCATGTTAAAAGAAAAATAACAAAGTCCATCTTCAAAAAGATTTCTTTTATTTAGGAAAACATCAAATTGGCAAAGTCCATGGTCATTCCGGATCTGACCCAACCCAAAATTACCCCACAATATTAGAAGTTAGAAACAACCCCCCAAAGTCACATTCTCCAACAGAAGTATTACAACGTTGCTTGATGTCATAAATCTCCACCTTAAGGGGCCCAAGCACGGACAGCTCGTTTCCCACGGGAAGAAGAATCACCTAGCCAAAACAACTCCCTTTATCTCCCCTCCTCCCACCTTAGGGATGTGTCAAGCCCGCAACTTTCCCCCCCATGACTACCACAGGGAAAATAAGAAAAAGAATATATACTAAGACAAACTAAAATGGCTACGCTTATGACAATTTCGGGCTTGACAGTGGCCTTTGTGCCACGCTCCGGGTCATCACACTGTGACAGATATTGCCAAGTCCTTTGATTTCTTCTTTAAGAGAGCCTTGTTCTCGCAACACCTGGGACTGCAACTCTGCAATTCCTCATCAGGGTGGGCTTTAAAAAAAACAGCCCCCGTTGCTTTCCTGCCACTGTCTTTTCCCCCATTCACTTCAGCCTGCAATTCCTTTCTCCCAAAGAGAAAAATGCAGGGCATATTCTTCTTAGTGGAGAGAATCTCGGCCCTTTTTTTCTTCTACCACTATCAAAAAATTTTCCCCCGCCACCTCGCTTTTCTGGAATAGATTGTTCCAAAAATAATAATGGTAATGAAGCAGCTTTTTCTCACATGCAGGAGGAATTATGAAATGGGGCCACAGCACTCTCTACTGATGAAGAAAAACACGGCAGCTCTCCCGCACAAATGACAGCATAGCATCCCCAAAGAAATGGAATGGTATATTATTAATAAGCCTAAAGAGAAAATCTAAACTTGAAAATAATGCAATGAAGTCATTTTTTCTTCTTCTTCTGCTTGACTGGATTTTACTTTGTCATTGAAATAAGCGTTTACATTATTTTTCGGTCGCAGCAAATGGATGAAAGCAATTGGAGGAAGATAATAAGGTCAGACTCGGCAGCTCTAAATCTATTAACCAGCCCTGGAATTCTTCCTTGGAGAGGAGCTGTCAGATATGAGATAGCAAGTTTTCCAACACTTGAGGGGCTGCCACAGAGAGGAGGAGGGGATTAAACTATTTTCCAAGGCACCTGAAGGCCAGACAAGGAACAATGGGTGGAAACTTTTTACAGATTGAGGAAGGCATCCGCCCTAACTCGCCAATCGATGGCTACCTCAAAGCTAACAATTGTGTATAGATATTTAACCTTCCTCATGGATCCCATATGGGAGGAGCATGGGAACGCATGATCTGAATAGCTCACAGGATCCTGGATTCCATGTTAATGACGGCGCCTAAGTTGACGCATGAGACTCTATCTACGCTGATGGCAGAAGTCGCAGCCACCATCAACGGTTGACCTTTAGTTCTGGTTTCCTCAGATCTGGAAAATCTGACTATTCTCACTCCAGCTACCTTGCTAACAGAAGACGGGTGATTGGCCTGCACCGTTAGGGAACTTTGATTCTAAGGACTTATACAAACAACAGTGGAAACAAGTTCAACAGTTTGCCAATACCGTTTGGAACCGTTGGAAGCAAGAGTACCTGTCTACCTTACAAGACTGTCGTAAATGGAAGACCAAAGAACCGAACCTCGAAGAAGGAGACCTTGTCTGCTAAAAGACAAGGATGTGCATTGGAACATGTTGCCTAAGGGACTTGTGCATCAAATCCTGCCCAGCTCTGATGGCCTAGTCCGCCAGGTCGAGGTCCTGATAGTGAGGTCAACAGATCCCTCCGGCGACCAGCAGACTTTCACCAAGAATCTCTACACCAGACCGGTCACCGACCTAGTGTTGCTGCGGAGAAAGGCGGAACTTATATGTATCCGTTTCATGTATTCATAACTATGTTTATACTTATACCTGTTATCTTGCAAGCAATTGACAAATCAAATAAATAAATAAATAAAAACTGATCAAGGAGATTCAACCTGGAAATAAGGAGGAATTTTCTGACAGTGAGAACAATCAACCCATGGAAGTTGCCTTCAGAAGCTTTGCTGGCTGGAGAATTCTGGGAGTTGAAGTCCACAAGTCTTAAAGTTGCCAAGGTTGGAGACCCCTGGACTAGAAAGACCTCTAATGTCCCTTCCAGCTTTATTCTGATTGATTGATTGATTGATTGATTGAGCCTTAATCACTAGAACAAACTGTCTTTTGTCCTCTCCGTAGATGCCCCTCACCCTAGAGCCATGATGGCGAACCCATGCAGAGCCCCCTCTGTCACCCTGTGAGCCGTCACCCCAACTCAGCTCCACTGTGTACGTGCCTCCCACCAACCAGTTGGTCTTCAGATCTCTGCCACGCATATATGGGGGTGGGGTGCATGCGCCTCACCCCTGTGCATGCACCCACCCCCGTATACATGTGCACATTGCATTTTGGGGAGGTATGCGTGCACTCTTTGGGCACTTGGTGCTGAAAAGGTTAGCCGTTACTGCCCTAAAGAAAGCTGTTTCTCTCCTTTTTCTCATTTCTTGTCAACTTCTAGCTGTTACTTTCCTATGCGTTCCTATGAACCAAAAAAGCTCTTTTATATGACCTCCTTGTCCAGCTCTATGATTCTATCTTGCATTCAGGCAACAAAATGCGTATTTTAAACAGTTCTCGCAACCCCAGCTTGCAAGCTCTTTGGAAGACGTTCTTGATGTCCATACCAAGAATGCATTGAGTGGGGCAGACTCCTGCAGAGAGACCTGAATAGCTACAGAGGCATTTGGCTGAGGGGTGACCATTGCTCCTGCTAACCTGCTGAAAGCAATCTTGCAAATTGAATGAGCCTTTCACTGGATAACTAAATATTCCTTCCTGCTGTTGCCAGTCAATTCTCAAATGCACAAAAGCAATTTGATGCTTAATGGAAGGGTATTTTTGATCCTTCACACACTGCCTTAAATAACTGTGCATCGCTGCTTCAGGTAACATTCTGAGCCCCTAGTATGGAGTCAATATTATCTATATATCCTATTTTGGAGTTAACAATCCAGACGAAGGAGAGGACGATGGAAAAAGTAGCCAAATCTTGCTTCTAATTGCTTTAAAGAGAAGCATAATTGTTGCTGAAAACTGAATAAGGTTCCAACGTTGGGGAACAATAAATTCTTTGTGCAGAGTTGCATAAAACTTTGAAGGGTGTGATTCCAGGGAAATTTGACTGAATCACACCCATCAAACTTACTTAACAGATTTCTCACTCAATTCTGGTTGTGGACCCTGTATATCTTTTCACAGTGCTTTTATACAGCCCTCTCTAAGCGGTTTACAGAGTCAGCTTCTTGCCCCCAACAATCTGGGTCCTCATTTTACCCATCTCAGAAAGATGGATGGCTGAGTCGGCCTTGAGCCAGTCAGGATCGAACTGCTGGCAGCCAACAGAATTAGCCTGCAATGCTGCATTCTAACCACTGTGCCATCACGTTCACATTGTTTGTCCTGCCGTTCTCCCGGTTTAAGATAAAAGGCCATCCAAGAGCTGCTTTAGCTGAGCTAGGCTCTGAATGAAAGGAGAAAAAAAGGGAAAAGAACCACATAAACTTTTTTTTTTTTTAAACCCACTTGATATTTGAAAAATTAGAGACAGGTTGCAAACTGAGGCTTCCCTAACTTTAAGCAAGGGGCAGATGGGAAAATTAAGCTGAGTGCAATAGAAGAGTAATATAACTGCAATATTGTAGCTCAGAAATAAATATGACTGCATTTATAGCTTCACACCAGGGGTGGGATTCTACCTGTTCGGTCTGGTTCTATAGAACCGGTTGTTATGATTCTGCTCAATTCGGAAAAGTGGCAAATCATGCCACTGGCTGGCCCCGCCCCTCCCCTCCCTGCCCACTCCCTCCTTACCTGGCATGTGTGCCATCAAACTTGCCTGCTAAATTGCTATTTTTCCTTTTTTTTTTTTCCCTGACCATCAGCTGTTCTGCTGTGCTGGGAGATTTAGATTAGCTAGAAAGCAGGAAATCATTGGATTTCTTGCTTTCTAGCTAATCTAAAAGCAGAGCTGAACCTTCCTTAGGACTGAAGCTTCTATTTTTCAGTGCAGACTCAGGTAGCAGATGGCAGAAAGGTAGATCTCTGAGTGAATCTGTGATTCCGTGAGCAACTCAATCTGCCTGCCTGCTCTGCCTGATTTTTGGTAAAAGTTGCTCTTTTTTTATAAAAAAAATCAATATTTACATCAATATTTATAATATTTACATACAAGCCACGCCCAGCCAGTCACATGAATACCAAGCCACAAATTGGGCCATGTCCACAGAATCGGTTGTTAAGAAATTTGAATCCCACCCCTGCTTCACATACTATCTAATGGTTCATTTTTGTGTTGTTAGAGGTTTAGCCCAATGCAGCTCTTCCAGAATAAATGGAAGGAGGAAGAAGCTATGCTGGGGATAAAACAGGGCTCAAGGAAATGCATAATGAACATTTTAATTCTGTCCCATTTTAATATACTGAAAGTATCAATATGGGGCAGGTAGCTGGCAATAATGAATTATACTTTGGTTAAAGCAAGGACAAGACAAATGAAAAATTACTATTTCAAGAAGGGAGAATTCAAATGTTGAGAGAAATCACCCCGGCCCAATACTCTCACACAAGCAACAACAAAAGTGTCCTTTTTTAAATTAAGGAACATGGTCTGAATTAGTAACTGCTTCTAATGCTGGTGGGCTCTCGGGAGAATTAAACCCCCGATCATGAATTATTTAGAAATATTATGCCCACAGCAGCCATGATTTCAAAGTGATTGGTGAGGGCATTAAAATGAGGGAGGAGACGGAAGATTTCGAATGTAAATCCAAGAATGAAAAAATGTTGAAACCTTCGCAAACGGGTGGAAACATTATGCGAGAACCAAAGAACCAAATCTTTTTAAAACCTTAACTTTTCAAAAAATATTGTTTTAAAGCAGATGCAGGAAAAGAAGAGAAAATGTTTTAAGGCACAGCAGCCCCTCCCTTTGTTCTTAGTGCTTAACTAGGTTTGTCTGCAGGTGATTTTTTGCTAATGAACCTGCCAGAATCTCCTTTCTTGATTTTCCCCTGCTGCTCCTTGCCCGCCCTGAATTTCAAACTTGAAGAAAGGTTGCAGGAATTGGACCAGGGGGGACATGAGGGCAGCCTTCCAAGATTTGAGGGGCTGCCCCGGAGAGGAGGAGGGGGTCAAGCTACTTACCAAAGCACCCAAAGGCCAGACAACGAACAATGGATGGAAACTGATCAAGGAGAGATTCAACCTAGAAATAAGGAGGAATTTTCTGACAGGGAGAACAATCAACCCATGGAACAGATGTTGCCTTCGGAAGTTGTGGGAGCTTCATCACTTGAGACATTCAAGAAGAGGCTGGGCTGCTGTCTTTCGAAATGGGTGGGTTTCCGCTGCGGGGTGGTACCAGGTCCTCACCCTTCGTGGTCCTCGCTTCTCACTGGAGTTCAAAGGGGCCTCTGTCAAAAATGTGTAGGGTATGTTTGGCCAGGGGGTTGGACTAGATGACCTACAAGGTCCCTTCCAACTCTGTTAATCTGTATCTAACCCTTCAGAGCAGTAGACTGCTGCCATACTTCACCTTCCACCTTCTCATCTACGGGCTGGCTGAACTTTCTTCTAGGGGCCTCTTTTCAGACCCTTAGCCTCCTGGAAGCCCTCGTCTCAACCATCTCCATGGTCTCCATCTCCTTTTTCAAGAGCTACGCAAAGAACTGGATTCAGTCCTCCAAAGATGGCCTAAGCCAGGGGCTTCACTCAAAGCAGCTCAGGCAAGTCACCCATGGTCTAAACGCCTTCCATGGTTTAGACACCATATCCAAGATTGCATCAGTATTTTAGCTGTGGCATTGCACTGCTTGTTGACTTCCAGCGGACTGTCAATTTAGGTGCTGTTCCTAAATCCAGTAGTTAATCAAACTTGAAAACTATTTCTTCAGTGACTCTACTTCTCCTTAGATAGAGCTTCTGAGTTCCTCTTCACTCCACAACTACATTCAGTGAACAAATCTGGCCCAAGCTGACAGTTTGGCAAAAGCTTTCACTCCAGGTAGACCAAGCCAAGTAAGACCAAGGGGGAAGCCATTGAGCGTGGGTTTGAATTTTCCCTCAGGCCGTCTTCTTTAGTGTGATACTCTACCACTTGGACCACTGCTGTGAGACAATCTACAGCCCACGACCCAGGTTTGGTCCAATGTGGGAAAGCAATGACATTTGGCAAGGGTCTGTATTTCCAATTTCTTTCTGGTTTTAAGGATGGGAACATTTGGTGCCTTCCGAAGCCCACCCTTAAAGGTATGAAGTTGGGACTTTAGACCTCTGAAGTAATGTCTGAGGAGACAAAGAGAAAATGCAAAGAAATAATCTTGTGGGACATTCTTTAATGGAATTAAAGATCAAGATTCTTAAAAGTAAACAAAAGGAATACAAAGTGGGTTTATTTGACCAAGGTTAAAATATGTATTTGTGTTGTTGTTTATGGTAGCTCTTTCTTCTCTAGCTCCAAATGACAAGGCTTTGTTTGTAGATCAGAAAAAAAAATCTATGGAAAGAAGAAATTCTTGTGTTTTTAGGGAAAGTGATGTTACTGTGTTAAAAATAAATGGATATGTAACTGATTAATGCCTTTGATTAAGGTTAAAATATAAGTGTTAAAATTGTTATTTCTGGTAATAGAACTTTCTCTTACAGAAATAATATTTTAATAGCAATATTTCGGACTTTTGCTGACTAGGATTGAATCACCTTCTTTCTTTATAGCATTCTGGGCAGATACAAACCCCCAAATAAACACACTAGGTATACATACACTCAGGGTACATACACTAGGTATACTATCAGCTCATAAAATATCTCTATGATCTTTTTAGAGTTGCCAACAGAAAGGGAGGGGGAGCAATGCGGCAGATTGCAAAATGAAACTGCATTCCATAAATGTTTTCAAAGATAGCAACTAGTTTCTGCCCCGCAAAATTCTAACTGGAGACCATGATTGATGACTCTGGGCTATGGAGATGTCCCATTGGAGAATATGAATTACGATACACCCAGAGGTATTGGGGGGGAAAACCAGGGTCAAGGGTGACAATGAATGATGTGTCTCAGAGTCGGCTTCACCCAGGCAGTGCCGGACATGTTAACTCCCAATAAATCCTTTTGAAGTTGTGGAAGTTTGGCTCAAGACTCATGATTTAAATGGGGTTAAGTGCTGGAATCCTGACACATACAGTGTGTGTGTGTGTGTGTGTGTGTGTTTTGTGTGTGTGTGTGTGTGTGTGTGTGTGTAATAAACTTAGTTCATAATCAGCATGTGCAGGTAATGAAAAGACCTATTTTTCTGTGTGGTGTTGGGAGGGGGTTAGAAAGCCCCCCCCCCAATGTTTTTTTTTCTTCAGAACAAAGTTGACTTGTCATCAGAAAGATTCATCTGACTCCCCCAGAATAATGAGGACCAAGAGCATTTTGTCTTAAAAAGAAAACTCACATTTTCACCATCCAATTGGCTGCTGTGTCTAAAGAGGACCGGTGGCCAGGAGAAGCCTGCAATGTAATTTCCCAATGCTGATAAAATGCTTCTGTCATCCATGCTCAGGAAAAGCTAGCTCTCACTAGCCCAGAAGGGGAAAAAGCATAATAGCTGTACAGCCAAGGCAACCGATTGAATAATCTGGTTTTTATGTATTTATTATTTTGAGTAAACAACCGGCGAAAGGCTGTTATTAAAAATGGTAATTTGTAGTTTTTGGATTGCTTGCAAGAGGCAGTTCACAAATTGGGTGTGCTACTGAGGTAAAAGAACAAGGAAATTTTGCCTCATGTGGACAAAGGCAAGTCCAGCCAAAGATTTCTTGGCAGGAGGAGAGGCAGATTTCCTGCAGAGCCCAGAATGGACATCTGGCCCAGGCTCTGTCCAACAGGCAGACGGAGGAAAAAGATGGCCGTTTGTTCTCTTGTGTTGGTACGATTGCAAATCCAGCTGGCAGATCCCAGATCATCCAAAGTGAAAATACTATTTAAGTTCCTCCAGTGTGGAGCCTCGTGCCATCAGGAGGGGAATTTATTTCTTTAAATGATTGATAGAAATAGATTTCTTCCTGGCTGGAGAGCATGTTTCTTGCACTCGTTTAGAGAGACAAGGTAGTGGAGGGTGTGTGTGTGTGTGTGTGTGTGTGTATGGGACGATGTGATGTTGGCGAGAGGTGGCTCTTACAGTCTTCAGGTGCCCCACCAAGCCTGGTGTTGTGGGTCACCGGCAGCCGGTGAAGATAGCAGCAGAATCAGACAATGCGGAAGAATGGGGACCAATCCGGGAGTCTGGGGAGGACTCGGACGAGGATCCTGTGTCTGCAGAGATGGGGCCAGGACCATCTGGGAGCGGAGTGCTGCCTTCGGAGCCTCTGGAGTCTGGCAGCAGCGAGGAAGAGGACCTAGGGGAGCCTGTTCCCAGTGCACGTGTGCGCAGAGCTGCTAGAAGGCAAAAGCAGCTGAAACAAAAAGGGTGACTCGTGAGTAAGGCTGGGTATAAAGTCAGACCAAGACGACGAAACCTTTGCAGGAAGCAAAGTAGTTCAATCGGTTTCTGAGTCATCCTTGAAGCTCTTTTGTACTTTGGTTGGTTTCTTTTATAGTTCATTGGATACTTCTGTTTTTGGCAGCACTTCCCAGAACTGAAAGGTGGGTGCTTATCTCAGGGGCCTATTTGAGATTAATTCTGGCTGGGAATGAAAGCAATTCCCAGCATTGCAATAAAATAAGTCTTCTTTTTAAAAGATGTGCGTGCATAATTACGGTTTGGAAGCCTCAGTCAGAACACCTGGGGCATCTGACCTATTGCACACCATTTCAAAATCTAGTTTTATCTTACCCAAAGCAATGGGGTCTTTTTTCTGTGTATCTGAGCATTTATTGCTGCTTAATTTGCGACAGGCTGATTTCTTTAATTACCTATTGGATAATAACACAATAGGGCATGACTCTGGGAAAAAAGGAACCATAAGCTATGCCTGGGATAAAAAAAATCCAGCATTTCTCTTAATTAGCATATGGTTGCTGCTGACTTTATTTTAACAGTTTGCATATGGATCCATCAAATGCATTCAAATCTTCTTTGGATAACTTGGCTTGACAACAGTGTTAGAAAAAAGATGGTGTGCCTAGATTTTTTTCCCCATGTGAGCCATGCTGGAAGCAATCCCATGTTCAGGCGTGGCTGTGCACCAAGGATTCCATAGGAAGTTCTTTAAAATAACATGGATGTTACGTCTCTATCTAAACATACTGCAAAAGGGCCAGCAGCCTGAAAACTTTGACCTGACATCTGTCTTTCTGTGATCAGTGTGTGTGGAAGTCCTTTCTTGGCAAGCTGGCTGTTCAGAATAAAGCAATCAATCAGCCGCATTTTCTTCATGTGCCAATTGCACAGCTCGAGAGAGGAAGACTAACATAACAACATCTTTGTGAGTTGGCAGTGGGCAATAAACAGGACTCAGGCAGCCTCACTTTTCCACAGCTATGAGCTGCAATTTAGTTGGTGAAAAGCTGGATCTTCTCATCCCATTTTGGAAACGACCTAAAGAGAGAATCTAACCCAACCAAGAAAAGAATCAAAGCAGGAAAATCCTACTAGGAAGAGAGAGAAAATTATGTGCCTATGCAGATGCTGATTTTTTTGGCCAGGGATTTATCAGTAGCCCAAAATTTATTGACAAATTTAAGTTGTGTAGACATCAACTCCTAGAATTCTACCCATGTTAAAGCTGCCAGGTTTGAAAAATAGATAATTCAATAATGCATCATGTATATCAATGTTCATAGATTCATTCCAACCCTTAGCAAAATTGAGAAATGAATAAAATAGAGCTGGAAGGGACCTTGGAGGTCTTCTAGTCCAGCCCCCTGCTCAAGCAAGAGAATCTATATCATCTCAGACAAGTGATTGTTTAGACTCTTTTTAAAAAACCTCCCACAGTTTCTGGTGGCAAAACCGCACTCACAATGTCTGGTGGCAAGCTGTTCCACTGGTTAATTGTCCTCACTCTTATGAAGTTTCTCATCAATTCCAGTTGCTTCTCTCCTTGGTTAGTTTCCATCCATTGCTTCTTCTCCTGCTCTTTTGTGCTTTGGAGAATAATTTGCTGCTATCATGTCAACCCTAATTCTTCTTTTCTTTGGACTAACCAGACCCAAAATCTGCAGTCATTCTTCATATGTTTTAGCCTCCAGGCCTTTCATCAACTTAGTTGCTCTTCTCTGAACTTTTTCCAAAGGCTCAACATCTTTTTTGTAGTACGGTGACCAAAATTGGTTGCAGTATTACAGGTGTGGCCTTACTAAGGTTTTGTAAACCTTTACGAGATGGTTCCAGATCAAAGGCTTGGGAGAACAATATCTCTTTTATACAATTAGAATAGAATAGAATTCTTTACTGGCCAAGTGTGATTGAACAAACAAGGAAATTGAATTTGAAAAGGATTCAAGCATCCTATCTAACCAATATAAATTAATTTTCTTCACATGCAGAAATACCTTGTCATCTCCATAGGAGTCTGTGTTCTTATGCAAAAGATTTATTTCTTAAGATATGAAGTCTGTATCTCCCTTTCCTTGCTGATTACTATTTTTAAGCACACTGTTGCTGTCCCAGTTAAGACTTGAACAGAAATGAACGGAATATAATGCCAAAGGGGTTTATAGCTGAAACAGACAATTACAAAATTAAGCAGATAGCTTTTCTCTGTTTCGCAGAACCAAGACCACCTGAAAATTCATCTGCAAAGAAAACTTTTAAAGCCATTCTTCATCATTTGGTTTCATTGAACAAAAAATGAGCACAGGTAAGTCCTTGATTTACACGTCCATTTAGTGACTGTCCAAAGTTACAACGGCACGGGGAAAAGTGACTTATGACCGTTTTTCACAGTTACGACCTTTGTGGCATTCCCAAAATAAAAATTCAGATTTTGGGCGCCTGGTTTATATTTATGATGGTTGCAGAGTCCCAGGGTCATGCGATCCCCTTTTGCGACCTTCTGACAAGCAAATTCAATGGGGAAGCCAGGTTCAATTAACGACCGGGTTACTCACTTAACATCTGCAGTGATTCACTTAACAACTGAGGCAAGAAAGGTCATAAAATGAGGCAAAACTCACTCAACCAATGTCTCGCTTAACAATATAAAGTTTGGGGCTCAATTGCAGTCGTAACCTGAGGACTACCTATATAAAAAGGGGGAAAAATTGCACAACCACAAACAATCTCGTTAACAGAAGTTCTAATGGCTGCAATTACACAATAGCAATAACCCTTAGACTTATATACTGCTTTAAAGTGCTTTTACAGCCATCTCTAAGTGGTTTACAGAGTCAGCCTCTTGCCCCCAACCATTTGAGTCCCCATTTTACCGACCTCAGATGGAAGGCTGAGTCAACCTTGACCTGGTAAGAATCGAACTGCTGGCAGTCAGCAGAGTTAGCTTGCAATACTGCTTTCTGACCACTGCACCACCACATCTCTTAGATAGATGATAGATAGATAGATAGATAGATAGATAGATAGATAGATAGATAGATAGATAGATAGCAATAGCCCTTAGACTTATATACTGTTTCACAGTGCGTTTATAGCCCTCCCTAAGTGGTTTACAGAGTCAGCGTATTATCACCAACAATCTGGATCCTCATTTTACCCACCTCGGAAGGATGGAAGGCTGAGTCAACCTTGAGCTGAGTGGGATTCGATCTGCCAAATTGCAGGCAGCCAGCAGTCAGAAGAAGTAGCCTGTGCCACCATGGCTTTTAGTTGTTTAACCTATATTTTGTGAACCCAGATTGTTTGGCTACTCTGTGACCCCTGGGAGGGGTCATTCTTAATTTGAATGGATCTTTAATGCACATTGAAAGGAGAGAACCGATTCTGTAGTACAGGGTGTCCCCATACATTGTGGTAGTGCAGGACCCACCAAGCACCACGGTTACACCAGGAAAGAGAAACTCCGCAGAATGCTGTGGTTGTGTTCTCGCAGAAGGGAAGACTAGGCTCAGGTGGAGTTGGGCAGCTTTTGGCTCAGCGTGTGGTGGGCACTGAGCTCTTGCACAACTCTTCCATGAGCAAAGCCATACGGGACGGGAGCATCTGCAGGAGATGCCAAGAAAGTCAGTTTGGTGGCCAGAACCACGTGGCTGGAAGGTCTGCCCCTTACGTGTGAATGCATGGTCAATAAGTGGCATCTAGACATTTGGAACCTCTGTAGATGCCTTCACTTTCTGCATTTGGGGCACAGTATATATGATTTATCTTTCTTTATTTATTGGTATCCCACCTTCATTATTTTTACAAATAACTCAAGGTGGCAAACATATCAACAATAACTTCATAAATGACATAGATGAGAGAATAGAAGGGGAACGTACCAAATTTGCAGATGATACTAAGCTGGCAGGAATAGCTAACATCCTAAATTGCAACCTAAATTGCAACCAAGATCAAGTGAGGCACTAATGCCACTCTATAAAGCTTTAGTGAGGCCATATCTAGAGTACTGCATCCAGTTTGGGTCTCCACACTATAAAAAGATGTTGAGATTCTAGAAAAAGTACAGAGAAGAGCAACCAGGATGATGAGGGGACTGGAGACTAAAACATACGAAGAACGAAGAACGGTTGCAGGAACTGGGCCTGGCTAGTCTAGTGAAGAGAAGGACCAGGGGAGACAGGATGGCAGTCTTCCAATATTTGAGGGGCTGCCACAGAGAGGAGGAGGGGGTCAAGCTGTTTTCCAAGGAACCCGAAGGCCAGACAAGGAACAATGAATGGAAACAGAACAAGGAGAGATTCAACTTGGAAATAAGGAGAAATTTCCTGACAGTGAAAGCAATCAACCGATGGAACAGAAGTTGCCTTCAGAAGTTGTGGGAGCTTCATCCCTGGAGAATTTCAAGAAGAGGCTGGAACTGGACTCCCCTCAGTCAGAAATGGTGTAGGGTCTCCTGCTTGGGCAGGGTGGTTGGACTAGGTGACCTACAGGGTCCCTTCCAACTCTCTTAATCTGTTAATTTGTTAAAACTTCATCCTTCTATTTTCCCCACAACAACCACCCTTTGTTGGGCTAAGCGAGAGTAGCTGGTCCAAAATCACCCATGGCTTTCATGGTTAAGGTGAGGACTGGAACCCATGATCTCTACTTTCTAGGCTGGTGCCATAACCACTAGAGCAAACTGGCTCTCACTTAAACTAGTGGTAGACATAACAACTCACCCTGCAGGACAGAAAGAAGTCTGCAGGGGTGGCTGTTTCAGATGCAGTCTTGGTCGGCTCCTGCCAATTGGTCTGCTTTTTCTGCAAGTGAAAATGCAATCATATACGGTATGTAACCACGCACTTCTTATTTTTTTTTTTTTATTTTTTTTTTTAAATAAATTTTATTAAATTTACAATTAAAAACATATCGACATTACATACACAAAAGGAAAAAAAAAAAAAAGAACACTCGGTCTTACAAACTGGAAAGAAAAGAGAAGAGGAGATGTAAAAGAAAGAAAGAAACAAAGGAAGAGAAAGAAAAAAAAAAAAAAGATGCGTTTAAAAACAGACAATATCCTTTTTGACAGTCTGCAAGATCCAATTCTCCTACCTTAATTTGAATACACACATCTTATCGATATCTATGCTTAAATTACCCATTGTCCATTAAGCAGTTTATCTCTGGACTAACCAATTATACCAAGAGTTCCAATTATCGTAAAATGTTGAAGCCTCTTTGTTTTTAAGTGCTATAGTTAATTTATCCATTTCTGCACAATCACATATTTTCTGGATGACCATTTGTTCTGTAGGTGCATAGGGTGATTTCCAACACTGGGCAAACGCTAATCTGGCTGCAGTTAGGATATGAATTGTTACATATTTCATCTTTTTGGGTAAATGTTTATCAGAGATCCCTAGTAGGAAGAACTCTGGTTTGTATTCGATTTGTTCTTTGGTTATCTCCTCCAACCATTTTCTGATTTTTTGCCAATATTTCTGGGTTTCTTTGCAAGACCACCACATATGAAAGTAGGTTCCTTCTATGCTTTTGCATTTCCAGCATTTTGGACTCGTGTTTGGGTTCATTTTCGCCAACCTCGAAGGGGGCAAGTGCCATCTATAAAACATTTTGTATGTATTTTCTTTATATGCTGCCGATTTTGTAATCTTAATATTTCTGTTCCAAATCTTTTCCCATTCTGATAATGTAATACTTCTTCCGACATTCCTGCTCCAGGCTATCATGTTCCCTTTGACTATCTCTTGTTCTAATTCTACTTCCAGTAAGTATTTATAGAATTTGGATATGTTCTTTTTGTTTGATCCTAGTAAAATTTTATCTAAATACTGCAGTTTGTTATAAATTCCAAAGTCTTTTATATCTTGTTTGTATCTGCTATGGATTTGTATATATAACCACTGATCAATTTTAAATCCCTGTTCCTGTAGTTCTTGTCGAGTTTTTAATTTCCCTTATGGATCTAATAAATCTTTATATTTAATCATTTTTGTTATGTCCAAATTATTGGGATGTACCATTGCCTCCATTGTTGATAGCCAGATCGAATTTTTAGATAGTGTTTTTTGCATATTTTTTTCCAATTAATTAATAATGAGTCCCTAATGAGGTGTCTATGAAAGTAAGACTGCTTGGGTTTCCCCACTTCCCATAAGAAGGCATGCCACCCTCTCTGGAGGTCATGCCCTTCTAATGCTAAAATTCTTTTATTAAGTAAGTTCACCCAGTCTTTTATCCATAATAAGATAGCTGCCGAATAATATAATTCCCAATTTGGAAGGGCTAGACCCCTCTACTTTTCGCATCTTGTAAGGCCTTTACATTGATCCTGGGTTTTTCCCCTGCCAAATAAATTTAAGTGTGATCTTATTTAATTCTTCAAAAATTTTTTTGACAACTTAATTGGGATTGTCTGGAATAAATAAAGAAATTTTGGTAATATATTCATTTTAATCGAGGCAATCCTGCCCAATAAGGAAAGCTGCAACTTATTCCAGGATTCTAAATCTTTCTTTGTTTGTTGAAGTAGTTTATCATAATTGTTCTCTTTGAGTGATTTACCTTGTGGTGTTAACCATATTCCTAAATATTTGACCCTTTTTGTTACCTGTATCCCCATCATTGTTTCTAATTCTTCCTTCTGGTTTTCTGTTAAATTTTTGGTCATTAATTTCGTCTTTTTCTATTAATTTTTAATCCTGCCACTGTGCCAAATTGTTCTAATTCTTTTATTAGATTATAACCTTTTTCCATGGGTTCCTCCAAAAAAGAAAACCATATCGTCCGCAAACGCTTGTAGTTTATATTCTTCTGATTTGACCCTCACTCCTCTAATTTCAGAGTTTTGTCTAACCCGTGTTAAGAGTGATTCTAGGGCAAAAATGAAAAGAAGAGGTGAGAGAGGGCAGCCCTGTCTGACACCTTTTTCTATATTTATTGGATCTGTTTGTTCGCCATTGATTAGTATATTAGCCTGTTGTGTGTTGTAAATAGTTGTTATAATGTTTTCAAATTTGGTGCCAAGACTCATATTGTAAATTTTTGAATTAAAAAGTGCCAATTTAAGTTATCAAATGCTTTCTCAGCATCTAAAAACATGAGTGCGGATTGTTTCTCCGGGTGGGCTTCATAATATTCTAGGACATCGATAACGGTTCTTAAATTGTTCTTTATTTGTCGGGACGGAAGAAATCCATTTTGATCTTCGTGTATATGTGGATTTAAAGCTTGTTTTACTCTATTAGCTATGATAGAAGTAAACAATTTATAATCGCATTTAAAAGTGAAATCGGTCTATAGTTGTTGATGTATCTATGATCTGCATCCTCCTTCGGGATTAGCGAAATCAGCGCCCCCTCCACGAGTCCGGCATCTTGGCTGCCAGAAGTACCTCATTAAACACTTCCAGCATCAGTGGTCCTACTAGTTCCAATATTGCTTTATATAGTTCTGCGGAATCCCATCTGGTCCTGGAGATTTGTTATTACTTTGATTCTCCATTGCTGACTTCAATTCAGACCATGTAATATCTTTATTCAATAACTCTATCCATTCCTCTCCAATTACCTTGTCATTCGTCTCCTCTAAATAAGTTCTTATTTTATCTTCATTAACTTCCTCCTTTTTATATAATCTTTGAAAATAGTTGTAAATGATATCTTTTTCTTCTATCTCATGTTGTAAGACATCTTTCTCATCCATTAGTTGGTGTATCAATCTCTTTTCTTTCATTTTTTTAAGTTTATGGGATAGCCATCTTCCTGGTTTATTTGCATGCTTTATTAATTTTGCCAGAGATGTGTTCCAATTGCAAATGACAAATGCAACGTAATTAAATGCTAGTGCTGGTCTGAAGCATCATTCTTTCTCTTGCTCATTTGCAGAATAAAAAAATAAAAAAGTTGGTGGGACAAATAGAAGGGAAATGCAGAAGGAAGATGGGGGGGGAGGGTACACGGAGTAGGGGAAAGGTCCCCGGGTAAGCATTTATTCTCAAAGGGGCTTCTGTGACGGGTTGGGTGCTCATTAGAGAGGGATAATTAGAAATCAGACTCCGCTCATGAACCACTTTGAAATCCCCATCTCTTCCCTCATTTGGATCAAGGAGCCTTCCAGCGTTTTCCTGGCTAATGAACAGACAGCGGGGCTAAAGATGGGGATGCAAATTGGCTCCAGCCTGTTTTGCTCAAAAAAAATAAAATAAAAATCAACAGATGTGGAGCTGCAGGAGGAGGACAACGAACGGGGCTGCTGGTGCCTGTTTTCCAATCAGGCCAGGAACAAAACGGGCAGGTTAGAGCACCTGTGAAATGTATTCATAAAAAATCTCAGGGCCTGCTTACAGAGCTAAGGTACAAAATCAGAATGCAAAGGTTAGAAATTATAAAAAAAATTTTTTTAAAGAGCTGCTTTAATGGAACTCTACCATTAAGTCGGGGGCGGGGGCAATGAATTTTCCAAAGCGGCCACATGAAAAACTGGGGCCACTGCCTCCCCAAGCCTCCACTGCCATTGGGGTGCCATTATTTTCATCCGTGCCCACTCTGGAAAACACATAGAACACACTGTTGTGGTTTGCCGGTAGCCTGTGCAGAATCGGACAGTGGGGAAGAACAGGGACCAGTCTGGGAGTCTGGGGAGGACTCGGATGAGGGTCCTGTACCTGATACAGAGATGAGGCCAGGACCATCTGGGAGTGGGGTGCTGACTCTGGAGCCTTCAGAGTCTGGCAGCAGCGAGGCAGAGGAACAAGGGGAGCCTGTTCCCAACGTGCATGTGCACAGAACTGCCAGAAGGCGAGAGCAGCTGAGACAAAAGGGGCAACTCGGGAGTAAGGCTTGGAAGTGATTGCCCCTCCCCTAAGGTATAAAGGAAGTGCAAAGGCAGATAAACCTTGGCAGGAAGCAAAGTTTTTCGCTCTGTTCGGATTAATCCTTGAAGCTCTGTGTGGAGATAAAGGTAGGTGCTTATCTCGAGGGACTGTTTGGGACTCATTTCCGGTTGGGAATGAACATAATTCGCAGCGTTGAAATAAAACAAGAGTTGTTTTTGTGCTTAATTATGGTCTCAGGAAGTCTTGGTCAGAACACACACATAGAATTCTTTATTGGCCAAGTCTTCAGTGCATAAGTGGAAATAAATTCCAGGCCCCCAAAATGCATGTGCCTGGAATTTATTTCCACTTATGGATAATGATAAAATAAGATATCAAGAGAAAGTACTCCAAAACTGGAAGCTTCTGCAAATAAAGAGTAGCTGGGAAAGGAATCTTTCCTCTGAGCCAGATGCAACACCTAACTTTTATTCCAGAAGGGATGGATGTCTTGTGGGCAGGTGTTCTACCTATTTGTGAGGCAAGTGTCTTAGCAAGCTCTCGCCTGGACAGCCTGTGCTGAGAAGACATGCCAGAAATAGTCTGGGAGGCAGATTTGTTAGCAAAAGCACAAAAGCTGTTGTTGACTAAGCACAACATGCTGCAGGTGGAAAGAAAGAGAGAACGTGAAAAGAAAATGTTTTTTTTTTTTAAAAAATGCTCGAATGACCCAGAAAATAAATCTGCATTTTCTGAGCCACTTTTACACCTGTCCAGCCTCCAGGTATATATGCTGCCCACACCTTTCTCCTGGGCACCTTTGGATTGCTTATTCGAGTACCTTAATTAATTACTCCATTAGTTTAATAGCATTTGGTCAATTTCCACGCTCTGGAGACCTGAACTCTGCACAATTCAGTTCCAAACTCCCAGTCTAATTTTGCATCCAGCTCTTAGAAACAAGAGTGAATGAACCTCTTGCATTTTTGGCCTCAGGCAAAATCACCTGCACCGTTACTATAATAAGGCAATATTTAGGATCTGAGGTGGAGGGATCCTTGAAGTCAACCAGTTCACTCCCTGATCAAAGCAGGAATGCAACTCTCAAGAGAGCTGGCTGTCCAGCCTTCCCTTGAACCATCAAGATGCCTCTCAGTCATGGGTTCTCTAAGGAGGGGTGGTTTATTTTCCCAAAATTCCAACCAAAATTCCACCTCTTCTAAATTAAATACGGAACTGATCATACCTCTGATGGCCTCTCTCCGTTGCCTGAATGACCCCACCCTGAGAGGATTTGCTAGTCCCTCCTGAGTCCTGGGCTCTTCAGTAAGTTTTGGGTTGAGGGGAAAAAATCCACAGAACCTGGAGGGTGGCTAAGTCAAGCTGAGAGGAAAGAAAGAGGATTGAAGAAGATCCAGGATGGAAGGAGCAATGGCTTGTCCTGACCCAGCTCCCCAAACACTCAAAAGATTCCTTTATTAGGGGCTCTGGCAGCCCAAGCAAAAAGTTTCCCTTTCACCCCAGCTGACAAGTCCAGCAGGGAGATGAATAGTTGCCTGCCACACCTATTCATCTCCATCCCATGGTGGTTCTTCCGTCCCAAGGACCGGCCCATAGATTTCCACTGCTCTCCTCTCCTCTGCCTTCTGCACATCCGCGTGTCAGGCACTGAACCCAGCTGTTCCTCCTCTTCCTCATCAGCCATCTCCAGACCTGGGGGCTGTTGACTCTCCATCTCAGGGCTGAGTGACAGCCCAGGCTCCACCTCCGTCTCTCTCTCTCTCTCTCCCTCCCCCCTCTCTCTCTGCCAGCTCCATTCCCTCTTCCCCCTCGGAGCTCTCAGGTTGCCTTGATGCTGACCCTGACTCCCACGTCACCTCCTCCTCCTTTGATTTGGTTGCTGGAGGGGCCGGCGTCTGACAGGCCACAACATGGCTGAAAAAGAATCGGATGGAAAGAGCAGGCCGACATGTGCAGGAGAAAGAAAAGAGCCGAGCCGAGTGCAACCTTGGGCGGGGGGGCAGAAACAGAAACATCGAGCCAAAGTTATCATTCTTGCTGCTCTTATTCCCTTTGGCTGACCCCCAGAATCAGAATTTTTATGCAAATTCCTTATCTTTTCTAGCAACAAGCTGGCTACGCGACCTTCTGTGCTGGAAATAAACCAGCTCCCAAATGCAGTTTTATTATTCAACTGGTACTTGCACTCCTTCCGAACAGATGTGCTTTGTGACATTATTGTGGTCGAACCAAGAAGCTGCAATTAAAAATAGCCCTCACCGTTAGCCAATTCATTTCTCACTTTATTCGAGAGAATAAAGATCTTCCGGGATGCTGGGATGCTGCCAAGAGGGTCATTTGATTAAAATCATCATCAAACTAAGATGCTGCTGTACCCCTTAATGGCAGAGACAACCCCCCCCCCCACCCAGAAATCAAACCTAGTTTCTACACTCCAAAGCTGCAGCTCCTTTTCCAAAAGAAAGTAGCCCAAAATCATACAGGGTTTGTGATTTGCGTGTTGTGATAAAAATCAACCATTCAGGTTTTCATACAACTGGAGACTCTTGAACAATATATAAGAGCTTTCTTATTTTTTGCAAAAAAGGGATTCTGTCATGCCCTTGTTAGAGTCGGACTCTGAGGGAGAAGAGGAACAGCCGACAGGGAGTGGAAGTGTGGCTCCGGAGGTTGTGGAGGAGGCTGGGGAAGGGCAGAGGCCGGCTGGGCAGTCAGAGGAAGAACCAAACCCATCCCCTTTCCATCCTAGGACACGCAACTTGGCTTACGAGAGAGGAAGCGGCCATGATCCTCCTCATTGGTTGCAGCTGGGGAGACTAGTATATAAGAGAGACGGTTAAAACACAGCGTTGCTAGAAGCAAAGCGTGTTTTATTTTGGGCTGAAGTTATCTTGGTTGGCATCCTTCCAACAGACTGTGCCTTGTTATCTCCTTGAAGTTGGTAATTACTTATCCTGGTCCGTTGTGGAAATTCCTTCATTGTAGTTTGTTTTGGTTTATTATTTCACCTTCATCTGCTCATTAAGATTGGACTGTATTGCTTTCTTTTGAAGACTATTTTTGAATAAGTTTTATCTCCAGCTGAGAATTAGTTGAATAGTGGGGCCAAGTTAGAGGCATTAAAGGACATTTATTTATGTTTTGGATTTTGTTACGTTTGTGTACACTCCGGGTTATCACAAATACTGTGCTCATGGGTGGAGCCACAGAAGACATTTCTCCTAGGAAGGCTGAGGTTTATATACAGTTTCAAATATATACAGTCACTGCTCTTTCCAGGGTTCACAATCTATCCAGCTATGCATCTCCCTATGCAACACCCCACTATTGTAGCATACCATCTGTTTCCTTGTCCTGTTTACCTGTTTCCATTTCCAGTAGTCTCCATCATTAACATGGCACTGGGTACAGAGAGTTCTTACCCAATATTCCAGTAAATTGTCTTAGGTTAACACAGAGGCCAAAAATCATTTATAAACCATTGCTTTATATTTTCACAGGTATAATTTTACATATCACATGTGTGTAATGGGAACCCAGCCATTTTTCCTCACAGGTTGCAAGCTCTAACATGCCTTGTTGTGGGAAGCGCAGGCTGCTTCATCTGGATCTGGCCCTACTCCATTCCTTGTGGCTGTGATAATTCAGTCACACAAGCACGAAAGCCACAGAGTTGTGCTAAAAAAAAACACCCCACATTTCCTTGACATGTGGTCTTTTAGGGAGGAACTCGATAAGGGAACAAAGGTGTTTTCATCCTGTTGCTTGGGCCCAGACCCACAGGTGTGAAAGCTCCCTTTTTCACTCTTTCCACTCCTTGGTGGAAAAGAAATTAGAATCCAAAAGGGTTGTTGTTTGGCAACAGGCCAGATCTGGGATGGGCTGGAATAACCTTCTAGAACAGTGTTTTTCCACTTTGGGAATTTTAAGATGGGTGTCAGGATTCCGGCAGTTACTTCAGTCACCTAGTTACTGAACCTAGTTCAGTCACCGAAACCATGGAATTCACTTTTGATTTCCAAGCTGCCACACTGCTCTTTCAAACCCCTTTCCCTCCTCCCTTTCTGTTGGCAACTCTAAAAAAACAACCATAGAAATATGTTATGAGTTGACAATGGGGTGGACTATAACTCCCAGAATTCCCCAGCCGGCAAGGTTAAAGGCCACCCATCTGAAAGTCCCCAAAGTTGCCCAGACAGAGTTGCCCAGAGTGAGTGATGGCCTCCTTGCACAGCTGCCAAGAAAATCTGGGCCAGCCCCATTATTTTCCTCGTTCATCTCCGAGAAGCCAGATCCATCAGCGTAGAGTTAAACTGGCTACTTTATTGCTCTATGCCCATTCCACAGGAATCTCCCCAGAGGGGCAGTTTTCATCCATGAAATACTAAGGCTCAAAGGTCTTCAAACAGGAGGGGGGGGTGTCTGGTGTTTACCTAAGGCAGGGGTGTCCAACCTTGGCAACTTTAAGACTTGTGGACTTCAACTCCCAGAATTCCTCAGCCAGCTTTGCTGGCTGAGGAATTTATTTATTTTTTATTTATTTATTTGATTTGCCAATTGTTTACAAGATAATAAGTATAAGTGTATACATAGTTGTGAATACATGAAATGGGTACATATAAGAAAAATAAAAGAAGAATAAGAGAAACAATAGGACAGGGATGGTAGGCACGTTGGTGGGCTTATGCACGCCCCCTACAGACCTCTTAGGAAAGGGGTGAGGTCAATAGTAGACAGTCTAAGGTTAAAGTTTTTGGGGTTTGGGGAAGAGACTACAGAGTCGGGTAGAGTATTCCAGACATTGACCACTCTGTTGCTGAAGTCGTATTTCCTGCAATCAAGTTTGGTGCGGTTAACTTTGAGTTTGTATCTATTGTTTGCTCTTGTGTTGTTATGGTTGAAGCTGAAGTATTCATTGACAGGTAGGACATTGCAATGTATGATTTTATATACCATGCTTAAATCAGACCGAAGACGGCGTAATTCAAGGTTTTCTAGTTCTAGAATTTCAAGTCTGGTGGCATAAGGTATTCTACAACGAGTAGAGGAGTTGAATTCTGGGAGTTGAAGTCCTCCAGGCTTAAAGTTGCCAAGGTTGGACACCCCTGACCTAAGGAGTCCAGGCTAATTCCATTCCATCCCTTCTCCTGACTGGGACGGCTGCTCTTCAACACAAAGGCTTCACAATCCCTGGCTACCAGCTCCGTCCACAGTGGAACTGGGCAAGTAGCTGGACCGTGTGGGATCATGCCAGGAGTGCCAGGCGGTTTGGATGTGAAAAGGCTGACATCTAGTGGCCAGAAGGGACACTGCAAGACAGAGATCCAAAGGTGCTTTTTTTTTTTTTTTTTTTTCCAAGAGGCACCTGGACTTTCTGGTTTTTCTTTGAAGACATTTTACTTCTCATTCAAGAAGCTGCTTCAGCTCTGACTGGTGGGGAATGGGAACAAAGGTGTTTTCATCCTGTTGCTTGGGCCCAGACCCACAGGTGTGAAAGCTCCCTTTTTCACTCTTTCCACTCCTTGGTGGAAAAGAAATTAGAATTCAGAAGTGCTACTCCAAAAGGGCTGTGGTTTATTTGTCCACCCCAAGGATAAAACACCCTGGCAGAAACTGAGCAACATGGTATATGCAGTACAATGCAGTGAGCCATGTGCAGATCTGTACATTGGGGAAACAAAACAACCACTTCACAAGCGCATGGCGCAACCTAGGAGAACAAACCCATGAGGACTAGATTCAGCAGTCCACCTGCATTTAAAAGACGAAGGCCGCTCTTTTAAAGACAACAAAGTCCACAGTTTGGACAGAGAGGAACACTGGGTTGAGAGAGGGGTCCAAGAGGACACCCATGTCAAAATGGAAAAGCACCAAGAAAGCACCTTTGGGACAACCATGACCTGGATGACTGAGAATTTCAAGAGACATTTTGCAAGAAGGAGGAATGTCTGGCAGAAAAGGCAGCCAGCTCCAGGCACCCAGGAAAAGGGGGCCCAAGTGTTGGTGCAGGAAGCGCAGGGGTGTTGCTGGGTGGGCGTGGCCTACCGGAAATTCTGGTAGGGCTGTTTTTCGCCTTCCCAAGGGTCCAGACTCCAGCGGCTTCCCTCGGGCCTCTGGGAGGGCAAAAATGGCCTCCCCGGGCTCTGGAGGCCCCCCGGAAGCCCGAGACGGGCCTGTTTCTGGACTTCTGGAAGGCCCATCCCCCCCGAGCCTCTGTGCAGACCCTGCACTTACCTCCATCGCAAATGGGCCACCTGGAGACTTCCGGGAAGGGCAGGGCACGGTGGGCGGGGCCATAAGGTCGGTTCAAAAACCTGTTCATCCAGTTCCCCTGAACCGGTCCAAACCAGTAGAATCCCACACTGAGGAAGGGGCAGATTCCAAGCTGAGAGAGGCCCTGCTGGACATGGTGCCCTGGAAAGGAGCAAAGGAGCTAATGTGGTCAGAACAAAACTTAACTGAAATGACATAACTGGACACAGAAATTTTAACTGAGACAGCTTGCCAGCCAAAGAAGGCACAGCAGAAGCCATTAACCAAACAACCCCAAAACCTCAGGATGAGAAAGGCAGGTATCCAGTTCCAAAGATCCCATCAGCCTCTCTGAGTCTTTACATTTCATTTTCTTAACCCAGATGGATAACCCAGAGCCCATCGGGAGCTTTGAATTTTAGCCCAGGATCCTTCCTTTGCCATTCCCTTTTCCAGAGGAAGATGGGATAGCAGAGGCTGTCATGCCCCTGTCGGAGTCTGAATCCGAGGAAGATGAACAGCTGACAGGGAGCAGGAGTATGGCTGTGTTGGCTGTGGAGGAAACTGGGGAAGGGCAAAGTCCGGCTGGGCAGAGCAGGGGAGAGGTAGAACAAGGGGGAAGGAATTTGGAGAAAGACCCAGGCCCACCCCCTCTTCATCCTAGGGCACACAGGGAGGAACGGAGAAGAGAGCAACGAGGGTTGTATGGCTTACGGGGGAAGAAAGGGCCCTGATTCCCTTCATTAGCCACAGCTGCGAAGGGAGTTTAAAAGAAACACATGCTGAGTGTGGCAGCTCCTGGGAGCAAACATGAGTTTATCTCGTGTTGACTTCGCTTATCTGTGTTCCTGGTGTCTTCCCAGCCATGTTGAGTTACTGCCGTGCCTTCACATTTGGAATTCTTACTCCTGCCCTGCCAAACTAATTACCTCATCTTGCCTTGATTGGAGTTATAGTTACAGTTTTTGTTGACCGCGTTTTGGACTTGATTCTCTGCAGCCAAAGGATGTTCACCTGGGAGAGTTTTTCTCCAGCCCAGATATCGGGGGCAAAGCCGGAGCTAATAAAGGATATCCAGGATATCGGGGGCAAAGCCGGAGCTAATAAAGGGACTCCTACTGATTATCTGACTGTGTTGCCTTTGTGCCATGCCCCGGGTCATCATAGAGGCTTTTTCCCAAAGGTGAGTGAAACAAACTATCTCCATCACACACTGTGAAATTAAAGGGTATGTGTATACACCCACACCCACCCAATATGAAGTACTAGTGCACAAGGGGAAGGTTGATATAGCTGCCATTCTCTCTCCCATAGAGCAGGAGAGGAGGCTCCTGCTGAAAGTGAAGGAGGAGGAGGCCAAGCCAGGAAGTCCTTCACACTGATTCATCTTGTGCACCATTTGTGACCATCTAATAAAATAGCATTTTGGTGACAATATTTGCTATTCTAGGATCTCTCCTCTTAAAACGATTTGGACAATTTTCTCGTGCATCGGCAGCTTTAAAAGAAGTAATGTTTGGACTTAAGAGAACCTGCAAAAGCTTTCTGTATAAAAATGTGTGACCCGTGAAAACACTTTTTATACAGAAAGTTATTACAGTAGCCAATCTGTGACAGCAGGAACTTTTATTGATTCACAGCTCATGTGGGTCTGTCTTTGAAACTAGACAGAAATTATTTGTGCTTGTGTAGAATATTTGTAGCTTAGGGCTAGAATGTTGGTTTGTAGTTCTCAGGGCTTGTTTTTTTTTTTTTCCCCCATTTCCATGGGTTTTATTACACACTTAGGAATCCTCTCCAGTGCTTTGATCTTAGAGAATAAATGGGTTGCTTGTGAAAAAAAGCTGCTAGGCTTGTCTCACTGTTTGAAACACATTTCTCTTGTGCTTGAATCTGTATGTACTATCTCCTGCTCGGCTGCCAAGCACAATTTCTGGTGTAGCAGCAACTGTTCATTTCAGAACCCAAGACCTTTTCTGGGTTTCAAAGGCCTGGAATTGAGGCCACAGTGTATAACCTGAAATGACACTGATTTTTCATTTCACAGACCATTCATTTACATGCCGCCTGCCTCACTATCACAACTGACTCTGGATGGTTTACAGTAAAATAAAAATATTTGTAGAAAGTTGTAGAAATTGGAGAAACTCACCCTTCTCCTAGAAGAATGAAACATTCCAGGAAATATTAAAAAGATAGAATATTATACAGCTCCAGGGTGATAGGATTAGCCCTCATTCAAGACCCAAACCAGGACAAAGCCATTAAGCCATAATAGGAATTGCCCAACACTCTTTCAGAACCCAACCCTCTTCATTGCATTATCACCCAGCAAGATTCAACCAAGCCTGGGACACAGACGGCCTACCAGATTAGCTGGGCCCCTGCATGGCCCCCAGGGAGTCTGACAACCAACAGGATATATTTCTTGCAAGGCCCAAGAGAGGGTATAAATATATCTCTCTCTCCACTCCCTGTGCTCAGCTGCACCAGGACCAGGTGCTTAAAGATTCTGCTCCATTAAACCATCCTTCCAAGCAGTCTCCATGTTTCCAGTGTTTTTCTTCCCACTTGGAACTGAACCCAGAGGGACTGTCAGATCCGTGTATCCGCCATTCTTCAATGGAAGAAGTGTGGGGGTGGGGGGGTGAGAGTTAGTACAAGTAATCCTTTTTGATGCAACCTGAATATTTTAAGTCTTGTATTGAATCTGTACAACTTGCACATGATATACAACTGGAGGACTGGAGCCAGGTCTGGAAACTTGTCACCTCTTGGAGAGACAGCAAGAGGAGAAGGGACCATAAAAATTCCAGCTTTGAAAGAAACTTCCTGAGAAATTTTTCTCAACTACATTCACAGAAAAAAAAAAGTGCGTGGGGGGGAAATTAACATTGCTTCTTTGTATTGATGAAATCCACATCAAATTAAGGGGAGGGGTTCTAACTCTCTTTATCTATGCTGCACACCTGGAGGCATATTAGACCCTGCTTTGATTATTACCTGGCTATCTTCCTTTTCAATAAAGAATTCCTTTTGAAATACCCAGTTTTGAGAAGTTCATTCTTATCATTTGAAGGGGAGAGAGCCTGGGCCTTACAGGGACATTTCTTCCTACACATTAAAAGGATTAAAATTAATGTAAAATTAATTAAGAGCTGGGATGGCACCATGGTTAGAATGCAGTATTGTAGGCTAATTCTGCTGACTGCCAGCAGTTCAAATCTCACCAGGCTCAAGGTTGGACTTAACTTTCCGTCCTTCCGAGGTGGGTAAAACGAGGACCCAGATTGTTGGGGGCAAGAGGCTGACTCTGTAAACCGCTTAGATGGGGCTGTAAAGCACTATAAAGCTTTAAAGCACGTGCTATTAAAAATAATTAAATAGGTTAACACCAAAAATATATGGTGGGGAGGGTGGACCTTCAATCAACTGATTGATTTATTTCCAATCAATCACTTCTAGTGCAGCGTGTCCCATTGTGGCTCCAGTAAGGCTTTCCTGGAAGAGCAGAGGTCTTAAGACTTCAGTTCAAGAGGCAAAATATTTCAGGGAGCACAGCAGATGTGTGGATTCTTTAGATATAAATTGAAGTATCCACTCTTTAAAAAATTATATCTACACTGCAGATATTGATAGGGGCTTCCTCCTTTGTGGAGTCTTTGATGTGTTGTAAACTCTCCACCGTTAACAGAATTCTTTCCACACAAATGCTTGCATTTTATACAGTTTTCCTTCCATGTGAATTCTTTTGAGTCCATTCACAAGAAACACTGGCAGTGGCAGAGCTAAATTATTGGGTGATCCTAGATGGCTCAATTCATAAGCACGGCAAATACTGCCAGCAGAAGTCCAATCAAGACAGGATATTTTGACACTCCTTGCGGTAAAGTTTGACAGCTGACAAAAGCAGAATGGTAGGATTAGAACAAGAAGCCCCTCACCCAAGATCCAACCCAGGACGAAAGCCATTAGCCACACCATAGGAATTGCCCAAGACCCTTTCAGAACACAAACCCCCTTCATTGCACAACCCCCAGAACAGTTCAAACGTCAAAGTCACAGAAACCTAAAAAGATCCATCCACTCATTCAACCATTTGAGTCAGCTGTCCCAGAACCACAAACCCCGGTGATTCTGTTCATTAATAGAGTATTCATAAATTAGAATTTGTCAAACAAAAATGAGAACAAGAATAGAAGAATTAAATTACAATGACAGGGACCAGAGGAACGTTAATGCACTTATTCACACACCCTCTACTCACTCCTTAAGTATGAAGCAAGGTCCACAGAAGTCAATTTTGATTGAAACTGTGAAAATTTGTAGCTGAGACAACTGAATCAGGTAGAACATTCCAGATTTTGACAACTCTATTGCAGAAATGATATTTTTAGTTAAGTTTAAAGCGATTTACAATGAGTTTAAAGTGGTTGTTTGCGTGCGTGTTATTACTATTAAAACAGAAACAGTCATTTACAGGTAAAACATTACTATGTATAATTTTGTATGCAATCCCTAGGTCTGACCGCAAGCGACACAGTTCTAAATTATCCAAACTGAGAATTTCAAGCCTAGTAGTGTGGGAAGTTAAAACCCACCCCTCTTCTAGAAAAAATGAAATATTTTAGGATATATTAAAAAGGCAGAATATTTCCCCTAAGAGAAGTAGAAACTCAGAGAGGAAGAAACTCACCCCCCACCACCACCTTTGTTAATGGCCCATTAAGGCCTGGGCCAGTCTATTCTACATAACAAAGATCTATCTCCTTTAGGCAGAGCCATTCAATTGCCCTTCATTGCACCACCCACTAAGTTTCAACCAAAGTTTCCAGTGTCTTTTTCCCCCACTTGGAACTGAACCTAGATTTCTTCCAACAGTAGCACAGGGAATATTTCTTTCCAATCAGCCTGCATTTTATTTCCGGCTTTTTCCTCCCAGCTTGGAACTGAACCAGATGGATTTTCCTTCCAACACTGCCTTTCTTCAATGGGCCTGTATTGTTCCCACTTTTCTCAGTGAACGGGGTTCAGGTCATGTCCCATCCTTCTTCATCCCTTCACGTGAGCTAAAGGTATTTTGTTTGTGAATAGATTGGCCCAGATTTCTTCCATTTTTATCCTTTTTTGGGGGGGGTGTTTATAAATATTTTTATTGTTTTGTATCACAAATTCCATTTCTATATTGAACAGTGTGTTTTCTAGGTGTCCAAAATGTTAAAATATAAACACAAATACCCATTTCTACAGACTTTTTGCCTCTGCTTGGAGACTGTTTTACTATGCAGGAAGCACCATTTCTCCTTTTGGGGAAATATAATATTCTGCCTCTTTTTAATATTACCCAAAATATTTCATTCTCTGACCGGGGGCGGGGCGGGGAGTTTACTATTATGTTCAGCTCTCGTAGTATTTTTTCCAAGCCATTCACGGCTGCTCTACTAAATGATGGTCTGGCCCCTTTAAGACTTGTGGACTTCAACTCCCAGAATTCTCCAGCCAGCTATGCCGAGTTGTTTTGATTCTGTAAAATGGGAGTTGAAGTCCACAAGGGGCCAAGTTTGGAGGCCTCTGGTCTGGGGCGTTAACCACGGTTTATTCTCCCCAGCCCAGCGCTCCTCCGCCAAACCAGGCCTCGGCCTCCCCGTCTCCCTCTCCCCCGACTCCCGCGCTTCCCAGCATGCCCCGGGGTTAAACTGCCACTCCGAGCACTTCCGTCGCCGACCAAAGAAACTCCTTCCGTCGCAGGTCCGATTCCGGATGTGGAAGAGGCGGGACTCTCCCGCCAATCGCCGGCGCCGTCACCCGAGCGACCAATCGGCGTCCTCCCCCTCCCTCTCTTTTTCCGCGAGCGAGATGGCGGCCAGCGCGGTGCGGAGGGGCCTTTTGGGCCCGGCGCGGAGGTGAGGCCTCGGCCTCGATTTTCGTGCCCTCCGGCTGAGGGCGGTGGGGGTGGGGGGCAGCGTCTCATTTCCCATCCCGGGGCGAGGGTCTCAAGCCTCCTCCTTCTCTTTCAGGCTCGCCGGGTCGCGGCGTTTCAGCAGCGGGGGAGGCTACCGGGCACCCCGCTGACGGCCCCTCTGCCGGGGCTGCCCAAGCCCGCCTTCGCCGGCCTGGACGGGCCGGAGGGCTTCGAGACGGAGGTCAGCGCCTTGGAGGGCGGGCTGCGCGTGGCCTCCCAGAAGAGGTTCGGACAGTTCTGCACCCTGGGCGGTAAGGGGGCGCCGGGAGGGCGGCTGAGGAGGCGGCTGCGGCGGGTGGAAGCGACGCCGGGGGGGCCCGCAGCTGAGTCTTCTCCTCCTCCTCCTCCTCCCCTCACCCCTTTTCTGCCCTTGGAACAGTCCTGATCAACTCCGGGTCGAGATACGAAGCCAAGTACCCCGGCGGGATCTCGCACTTTCTGGAGAAGTTGGCCTTTTCGGTAAGTGGCCCCTTCGGGAATCGGGCTTGGAAAAGCGAAAGGCCGGGCTGAGAAGACAAGCCCGGCGGGGGCTGAAACAGAATGGAAGTCCTCCTGAAATAGGATAGGAATGAGGAGGGGAGCTATCAGGAATAGAATGATTAGGAATAGAATAGAAATAAAATAGGAATAGAACAGAATTAATAGGAATAGAATGCCGGAATAGAGCTGGAAGGGACCTCGGAGATCATCTAGTCCAGCCCCCTGCTCAAGCAGGAGAACCTATGCCATCTCTGTCACCGTCCAGTCTCTTCTTAAAAGCCTCCAGCGATGGAGCGGCCACGGATTCTAAAGGCTAAATTCTGTTCCCCTGGTTAATTGTCCTCCCTGTGAAGAAGTTTCTCCTTAATTCCAGGTTGCATCTCTCCTTGATTAATTCCCATCTCTTGTTTCTTGTCCTGCTTCCCTGGTACTTTTGACAATAATTTGGCCCCCTCTTCTCTGTGGCAGCCCCTCAAATACTGGAAGGCTGCTATCATGCCTCCCTTGGTCCTTCTTTTCATTAAACTTGGACATACCCAGTTCCTGCAGCCGTTCTTTACATGTTTTATCCCCCAGTCCCCTAATCATCCTGGTTGCTCTTCTCTGCGCTCTTTCCAGAGTCTTAACATCTTTTTTACTTGGTGGTGACCAAAACTGGATGCCATATTCCAAGGGTGGCCTTAGCAAATCATTATAAAGTGGTATTAACACTTCACGTGATCTTGATTTTATGCCTCTGTTTATACAACCTAGGGTTGCATTAGCTTTTTTTTGGGTGGTGGTGGCACATTGGTGCAATTCGTCTCCAAAAGGTGCCAGCAAATCTCTGATGTTAACACTCCAGGGAAATTGGTTATTGCATGTAACCGCTGAACTGCATATAATTTAGTTAATTTTTATTTAGCCTTCTTGGCCCAGTTCTCCCTGAAAAAAATGAACTCCTTTGCTTTTGTTTCCTCCTTTTCTCTTTAGTCTACAGCTCAGTTTAGCAGCAAGGATGATATTCTTCTCACGCTGGAGAAGCATGGAGGCATTTGTGATTGCCAGGTGTCAAGGTCTGTTTCCTGTTAGGCGTCCTTTGGCCAGGTGGTGCTTTGATAAATCCAAGTCAAGTGATGTTGGCTTTTGACTGGAAGAGGGGGCACCTATTGCATTTAGCATACTTTTTCCTAGCTCTCATTTTAGCTCTCATTTGACCTTATTATATAATTGCATACTTTTCCTAGCTCTCATTTTACTATGGAATCACCTCCATCCTACACAGGCAGGCTTAATGTCATTTGAGTTTGGTTTGAGTGATACAGTGTGCCATTTTTCACACAAGACTTGTAAAGTTCCTTGTTTGCAGGGTCTTAAACATGCCTGTACCAGTAGAACATAAAACCGATTTGCTCTTCTTTCAGGGATACCACAATGTATGCCGTTTCTGCAGATAGCAAGGGCCTTGACGCCATGGTCAGTCTCTTGGCTGATGTGGTTCTCCAGCCCAGACTGTCAGGTAATAAACAAAACAAAAAAAGAAATAGTTAAAAAAGTAGATTGCCAGGTGAGATCGTCTTCTGTGACTAAAGAGAAGAGAGCAAGAGCCAGGCAGGATTTTGCTGCCCCACCTGAACACAGATTGCGTTGCCATAAAGGTGTTAGTGATTTCTGCCAGCAGAGAACATGGTACAGTGGCAAAATTTGGAAGGACAGGAGTGGGAGAGGCCATGATGGTGGGAATAGGTGGGGGTGCCCAATCCGATTTATCAGCTGGGAAGAGAAACAAGGGTTGATTTGGTGTGGGATTTGGTGGCTGGGAATTGGGAGCTATTTTCCTCCCTGTCCAAGGAGTTTGGGCCACTGTCCCTTGGGAGGAGGTTGGTCCCAAAGGGTTGGCTTCTCTTGGCAGATGAGGAAATCGAGATGACTCGTATGGCAGTCCGCTTTGAGCTGCAGGACCTGAACATGAGACCCGATCCAGAGCCGTTGCTGACCGAGATGATCCATGCCGTAAGGCCCTCTGGCATTCTGCCTCCTGCTGCCCCTGAGCCCCTCAATGACCTCCTCCTAATTGCCTGGCTTGAATTGGGGGGGGAGGGACAAGCGGGGGAAGGACACTGTTATCAGCATGCTGGGCAGGGCAACCCCTAAGTCATTTGAGGGGCCCATGGTGACTTCCTCGGCGTTGTTGAAAATTCCCTTTTCAGCGGTGTGGATGCAGGACCTGAAATAATTTTCAAGCGAGGCCCAATTTTGCCTTTTTTTATGACAAGCAATAGGGGTTCATCATGTGAGGTGGGGCACAATAAGATCAAACAATACCTTGTTTTGCTAATTGTTTTGCAGTCTTGGGGAGTGAAAGGAAATATTCAGTCCAGGGGGGAGGTGCAGCATTGGGGAATGCAGAGTCAACCTGGGGCGTTGTGTGAGTGTGGGTATGCACGCTGCCCCCCCCCCCCCCAAAAGCTGCATCTTTCCTTCCAACTGTCAGGTTGACACTGTGCTGGGGGTGGGGGGAGATGGACACTTTGATTCCTCCTTAAATGAAACCTGTATTTTGCTGGGATCGTGCAGCCCAAGATGAGACTCACCGTCTTTGAGGAGGTGCCGCACTGCTGCGAGGCCCCTTTGTGGGTCCAAAGCACTTCACACTGAGAACGGCTTGCGGGCTGTGACTGACATAGGGGGCAGAGGAAGATTCCTTCAAAGAGCTGGGAAGCAGGAGGTTCTCAGTAGCTCAGGCCATGGATCAGGGAGACCTGGGTTCAAATCCAGCTTTATCACACAGCTGCATAAAAGTGGAACCCGTCGCAAAATGCTTAGAAGAGCCTTTAGGAGACGTTGGTTTCCCGGGTAGGGTGGCTCCCTTGTGCTTACTAGAGCCCACCTCCCCTGCTCTGCTGCCCAAAGCCCCTTGGGGAATTTCACCGGCCTCCCCAGCCTTAGGGTTTCTCTCGCTCCGCTTGTGGCGCAGTGGTTAGAGTGCAGGACTGCAGGCTCCTTCTGCTGCCTGCAATTTGGCAGTTCGAATCTCACCAGGCTCCAAGTTGACTCAGCCTCCCGTCCTTCCGAGGTGGGTAAAAGGGGGATGCAGATTGTTGGGGGCAAAAGGCTGAGCCTGTAAACTGCTTAGAGGGGACTGTCAAGCCCTGTGAAGCGGTATATAAGTCTTATTGCTATCGCTTGTCTCTGGGTCCATTCATTGCTGATTCTGAGGATGCAACTTGGGCCAGACGGGGGGTGTCAGGTGAGGCTCCATTCAAACTCTAAGAAAGGAAACTTTAGACTCCATTGTTTTAGAGAAAGGGACTTTTACTGGAAATTGAAGTGGTAGCAGCAGAAGAAATACAAGATCTGAGGCAATAGGCGCAAAAATCACACATTGAAAGTTATGCCAATGTTCCCACCCCCAATAGTTCAAACCACCCATGCAATCTGACCGTTGACCTTGGCTTGGATAAGGAGCTACGTCTGCGCAGTAAGCGTAGTCAAGAAAACACCCCAACGTTTACATTTCACCAACTTAAACCTCCAGCAACCTTCCCCCCACGAAGCTCAATTATTCTTCCCCCGTTTCTATGGCAGTCGGAAAGACAAGCCGAAGAAGGATTCTTGGAGGCTGACAGCTGTATTTTTATCCGTAAAATAGAGCAGCGAGGGCTCTTCCCGTGTCTTGGTGCCCGTGGCCAACCGTAATCCTGAAGCAAGGAAGCGAGGTCACAAATGTTTTGTCATTGCCTGGTTTTGTTTGAAAATCATGTTTGTTTCTCCTGGTCTCCCACAGGCAGCCTACAGGGAGAACACTGTGGGGCTGAACAGGTTCTGCCCCGCAGACAACATCGAGAAGATTGACAGAACGGTTCTCCACTCGTACCTGAGGAATTACTACACCCCTAACAGGATGGTGTTGGCTGGCGTGGGGGTGGAACACCAGCAGCTGGTGGACTGTGCTCGCAAGTACTTCCTGGGAGCCGTTCCAGCCTGGGGAAGTGGGGAAGCCAAAGATGTGGACAAGTCCGTTGCCCAGTACACGGGAGGGATCCTGAAGGTGAGGAAGGGAAGGCGGCCTCTGCTTTTCTTGCCAAGCTCTGCAGAAAGGGCAGAAGAACGAACCTGCAGCTGGAGATCAGTTCAGGGTCAGGACTTTTGCTTGGCATGTTGGGAAGCAGCGCCTCCTTTGCATCTCTTGGGTTTCGTAAAATGATTTGTTACGATTTAAAGTTGGGTTTAAAATTGCCTTAAACTTGTTCTCAGGGCAGCTAAAACAAAGTTAAAGTGATAAAAATATGGTGGTGGGATTCAAATACTTTAACAACCTGTTCTCTGCCCTAATGACTGGCTGGGTGGGCGTAGCCAGGGGTGTGGAACAGGCAGCACTCGGCCTCCTGCCCCCTCCGGGAGCAAAACCGGGCCGTGGGGGGGTGTGCCAAACCCCATTTTGGGCCTCCCTGCACTTACCTGGGAGCCCAAACGGGGTGCATGGGGACTCCTGGGTGGGGAAAGCCAGCAATTTAACAACCAGTTCAGCCAAAATGGTGCGAACCGGTTGAATCCCACCACTGGGAAGGATGTGCAGTACAGGTCGTTCTTGACTTATGACTGTTTGTTCAGTGACAGTTTGAAATTATGACGGGGTGAACAAAGAGACTTGCAACCTCCCGCCTCAGCATTGCAGCAGCCCTGCATTCCCGTGCTTGCCAGCCCGTTTGCACGTAGGATGGGCTGCCATCCTACCAATTGATCATTCTTTATTTGGGACTGCAGGATTCCAGCTCCAGCTTCGTTCTCAGGGTGAGAGAGAGAGAGACTTTTGGCTTCATGCAAGGAAAGCAGCAGATGCAGCAGAAGTCTTTTTTCTCTCCCCCAAACTCTGCCAGAAATGAGTCTTTGTGAGACTTGTCATGCTAGCACAGCCTTTTGGAGCAGGAGGCCTTGCAGGGTCCCAAAGACTCGTTTCTGGCGGAGTTTGGGGGAGAGAAAGAAAGACTTTGGCTGCTTTCCTTGCGTGCAGCCTAAAGCAGAAGAAGGAAGAAGCAGCCCGTGGCCAGGCGAGATGTGTGGGGTGAATGGGGCAAGTTCCCTCCTCCCTTTCCCCCCTCCCCTTGCTACATCATGTTGTTCGCAATGCAAGTGACACAAGTCTTGTGTTCCCGCGGGCCATGTGGGCAGCACAGCCTTGTGTTCCCGCGCAGCCTGGATTAATTGCTTTGGGAGTGACATTTCTCTGTGGACTACCAAAATTTTCTCGGGGACCACCAGTGGTCCCCAGCCCATTGGTTGGCAACCACTGCTCTAGAGCAGGGGCCTCCAACCTTGGCAACTTTAAGTCTGGTGGACTTCAACTCCCAGAAGACACCCCTTCTCTAGAGCCAATGGTCAGCTAGTTGCACAAAAGCCCAATGCCCACAGAATCTCTCCCTCTCTCTGCAGCTGGAGAAGGACATGTCAGATGTGAGTTTAGGGCCCACCCCCATCCCAGAGTTGGCCCACATCATGATTGGACTGGAAAGCTGCTCGTTCCTGGTAAGCGTCCCCCTCCCCCGTCTGGCTGGGGCGGCCCTTTTGCTCAGACATCCCGAGTGACCATCTGGTTTGGCTTCCCCGGTTCAGGAGGAAGACTTCATCCCCTTCGCTGTCTTAAACATGATGATGGGGGGCGGCGGCTCTTTCTCTGCTGGAGGCCCCGGCAAAGGCATGTTCACACGGCTGTACCTCAACGTCCTCAACCGGTATGTCCCTGGGCTTCTCAGAAGGAAGAGCAGACCCAAGCTGAGCCCGGGGACGGTGGTGGGAGGGGCCCTCTCACATTGCTTTGGAGGTTTGGGGTGTGTGTGTGTCCAAACAGAGAAAGGAGTAAGACTGTGTAGCTAGTTTACACGTTGTGTGTGGAGGGGGGCGGTTGGCTAACCCAGCGGTGATAGAGCTCCTGAGTCATGCTAAGCCAGCTGTAAGGCCCCGACTCTCTCCTTCAAACGATAAGAATGAACTTCAGAAAGCTGGGTATTTCAAAAGGAATTCTTTATTGAAAAAGAAGATAGCCAGGCAATGTTCAAAGCAGGATCTGATATCCTTCCAGGCATGCAGCTTAGTTAGAACCCCTCCCCTTAGCCTGATGTGGATTTCATCAATACAAAGAAGCAACATGTTAACCCCCCCCTTTTTTTTCTGGGAACGTAGTTGGGAAGTTTCCTTTGGAGCTGGAATTTTTATGGTCTCCTCTTGCTTTCTCTCTCAAGAGGCGACAAGTTTCCAGGCAACTGGTCTTCAGTCCCCCAGTTGTATATCATGTGCAAATTATACAGATTCAGTACAAGACTTAAGATATTCAGGTTACATCAAAAAAGGATTACTTGTACCAACTTTCCCCCCTCCCCCCCTTCTTCCTCCATTGAAGAATGGCAGATACATGGATCTGACATCAGCCATCAATTATGGCTTTACAAACGGACCACAGGCTAAAGCCAAACCAAGTCAACCACTTTCGCTTATCACAGTATGTGAACCAGGCCTGTAGTTTGAGCCTTACAAGGTAGACCAGACAGGTGCCATGTAGGCTTAAAGCCACTTTTACTCCAGTGTTGATAGGAGTAGAATCTTGCAGGTCTGAATATGCTTCCCACCATCCCACTTCAGGTGAATTGGGGTTGCTGCCTTAAGCATTTTTGCAAGTCTCTTTCCTAGTGTGAGCTTAAGCCACGTTGACCTGTTTGTTGCTGTGACAATGGATCCTCCCTCAAGGCCATCCTCTGCTCTCCAGGCACCGTCACCACAATGAGCCTGTCTGTTAACTTGAAGGGTCCTGAGAATGTCCCCTAAGCCAGGCAAACTCCTTGGGGCTGCAGTCTCCCACTAGAGTCACTCATTCAGCGTTCCCAATTGCCTGGATACTACGTGGGTTGTGTCCCCCTCCAGCTTCCCCAGGACTTTCCAGGTTTCCCATTCTGCCCCGGGTGAGGATCGATCGATGGGTGTCACCGGCACATTGAGCTACTTCGTCCTGTACCAGTGGGAGGGGGTCTTTCTCCTGTTCAGCTCCATTGGAGAGAGGGCTGTGAGCCCTGAGGGACCCCTACTGAAGCTCCAGGCGAGTTGAATCTTCTCCACGGAGCCTCCAAGGGAACCATCTGCTCCAGGAGAAGGAGAGCTACCGTGTAATGATGTCCCCCCCAGCAGTCCTGGAGAACCCTGGAGTCAGAAGCCTGCTGAGAAAGTCGTACTGCCACCCTCCAGGTTCAGACCATCCGTGAGACGGACCAGTGTGGTTTCCATCCCACCCCAGGCTTGACTCTTGGTTGCTCTGGGTCCAGATATCTCTGTCCTCTTTGTGGTGACTGACCAGCCCTTTCCTTGGCAAGATCTCCAGAAAGAGGCATCTGGAACCGCAGATCCACAGTGGACCTTTCCTGTGTTCTCCCAATAAATGTAGCCTGAGTGAAGCCAGGTGAATGAATGCACCTGCGAGTTGGGCAGAATTCTTCAGGAATCAGATACCCTTGGCCCTCCTTTCTGCATCATAGCAGCCTTCCCTGGGCTGGGGCTGATAGGACATGTGGTCCGACTCTTGAGGAGGGGGGCCCACAGTTGCGAGAGGCTCTTGTGGGGCCTTGCAAGGCTGCTGGTAATTCCCCCTGTCCCCTTCTCTGCTGCTCTCTCGCTCTCTCCCAGGCACCACTGGATGTACAATGCCACCTCCTACCACCACAGCTACGAGGACACCGGCCTCCTGTGCATTCACGCCAGCGCGGATCCCAGACAGGTGAACGGGTCCTCCGAACGGATCCCTCGCCTGCTAGGCCTGGCCTCTCTCAGCCCTTTGGAGATTGGGCTGCATCTCCCAGGCCAGCAGGCGAGCGAGGGAGGGGAGGAGCCATTCCCAGTGCCCCCTGACCTGGCCTGGCGAGCGGGAGGCCTCCTCTCCTGCCCTCAGCCCAGGGGTCTCCCCCCCCCCCCCAAAGCTCTCCGCCCTTCAGGGAGGGGAAAGGCCTTGGCCGGGTTCTCACGCCCAGCTCCAACACGTCTCCTCCTCGGATTGCAGGTCCGGGAAATGGTGGAGATCATCACCCGGGAATTTGTGTTAATGGCTGGAACCTTGGGAGAGGTAAGAGGTTGGGGAGGAAGGTTTACGTCGGGGCTTTGGGCTCGGATGGGAGCCTCCCTTTGGAGCCTGAAGCAGCCCCATTGCCTCTCCGTCTAGGTTGAGCTGGAACGGGCCAAGACCCAGTTGCGGTCCATGCTGATGATGAACCTGGAGTCTCGGCCGGTCATTTTTGAGGATGTTGGGAGGCAGGTCTTGGCCACGGGAGGCAGGAAGCTGCCACAGGAGCTCTGCGTCCTGATCGGTAAGTGCCAGGCTCGATGGAGCCTCCCCTCTCGAGGGGAGGGAAGTTCGGGGAGGGGGGGCCCTGGTTTCTGAGTGCTGCCAAAGTGAGCCCACCTCCCCTGCTCTGCTGCCCAAAACCTCTTGTGGAATTTCACCGGCCTCCCCAGCCCGAGTGGCTTCCCCTTGGGCTTTCTCTTGCTCCGCTTGTGGCACAGTGGTCAGAGCGCAGTACTGCAGGCTATACTTCTGCCTGCCTGCCGGCTGCCTGCAATTTGGCAGTTTGAATCTCACCAGGCTCCAGGTTGGCTCAGCCTCCCGTCCTTCCAAGGTGGGTCAAAGGAGGACCCAGATGCTTGGGGGGCAAAGCTGACTTGGGCAAAGGCTGCAAAAAAAACTATTTATCCACCCCCCCCACCATCTATCACTATCTATCTTCTTATGAGGGCTGTCCAAGCATCCATGTGTATGCAGTATATAAGTGCTATTGTTATCCACCCTATCCATCCTATCTATCTATCTATCTATCTATCATCTATCTATCATTTATCTGCTTTGGTGGAACAGTGGTTAGAATGCAGTATTGCAGCCTAATTCTGCCCACTGCCAGCAGTTCGATCCTGACCGGCTCAAGACTGACTCAGCCTCCCGTTCTTCCAAGTTGGGTAAAATGAGGACCCAGATTGTTTGGGGCAAAAGGCTGACTCTGTAAAGCTGCTTAGAGAGGGCTGTAGAAGCACTTTGAAGCGGAATATAAGTCTAAAGGATATGGCTTGTGTGTCTGGGCCCTTTCTCTGCTAATTCTGAGGATGTAACTTGGGCCAGACTGGAGCCCCCGTATTCTAGTGGAGCAGCCTTGTGTGGGAGCCGGCGTGACACGGAGCCGCACAAACTTGATCCTGGGTGCCTCTGTTTCCCTTTCGCACAGGCAAAGTGAGCGCCAGTGACATCAAACGGGTGGCAACGAAGATGCTGCGGAAGAAGCCGGCCGTCGCCGCCCTGGGGGACTTGCGGGAGCTGCCCAGCTACGAGCACATCCAGGGCGCCCTTTCCAGCAAAGACGGGCGGCTTCCCAGGGTGTACCGGCTGTTCCGTTAAAAGTGGCAGCTGCCCCACCAAGACGCTTGGTTGAGACGAGCCGTTGCTTGCCAAGGAACTTCTCACCTGCCGGGAGGGCGGCCCTGGGCATCGGAGGAGGGTGGTTGGCGGAGCCGTTTCCAGGTGCCTGTTCAAATTCTGTTCATCCTCAAGATAACTTATTTTGGGAGATTCAAAACTTAAATAAGAAGATGGCAGGCCGGATGGTTGAAGAAAGCTGCTCCTACACACCAGATTGCTATTTTGGTATTCCAAATTCCTGTCCTTGTTTGATTGGTCTTGAATGAAGGGACAATGAAGTCTGGTGCAATCCATGGCGAAGAATACTGATAAAGAGAGTTAATGAGGGTGCTACACCGTTGCATGTTGGCCTTTGTTTCCAAAATTAAGTTTAAACTATGAGGGGTAAATCAAGAGTGCAATTGTATTTTGAATTTGGAGGAACAAAACTGAATTTCAAGATTGGTAGATTTATTCAGAGTCTACGTTGTGTCTTTAGTTGCGATAAGACAGTTTTTGAAGTGACATTTTCCCCCCCTGTTACTCTTGACCCAAGATGAGAACTTTTCTCCTATAAATAGTCCTTGAATTAGGACCAAAATTTGCACCAGAATTTCTGTTGTAAGTTGTCATAAAGTGAGACATCATGTGATGGGAATGGGACAACTCGGCATGGCAAATTTGCTGCAGCCAACTAACCATGGCCAACTCGCCACAGGACAACTCACTGCAGGATAATTTTACGAATTCTATTTAATTAATTAAAATAAAAAAATAAGTTTTGCCATTCACATTTTATTCTGCACCTCCTTCTGCATCCTTTCTTTAATGATTCTATCCCATCATTTCTTTGATATTAATGTAACTCTTATTCTGTAGTCAGTTGTCTTGCAGCGAGTTGGCTGTGTGGTGAGGTAGCCATGGTGAGTTGACCGTGGCAAATTGCCACAGACCCTCATGTGGCCAGATCTGACTTCACAACCATCTTTACAGTGATAGTAACTCAAGTCACCGCACTCGTAAGTGTGAATCCAGCTTAACCGTTATTTTTGTCAGAAACTGGTGCAACTGGTTGTACGTGAGAGCCAGTTGCCAAATGCTCAAATTGCAGTGATGGGACTGCAGAGTGAAGGTCATAGTTCAAATTTAAGTTACATAGCTGACTTTTTTCCGGAGGCCATCATTATTTTGAGCCATCTGAAGTCGAGAAGTACTTAGAATGCTCTAGAACCACACATTACATTATTGGTCCAGTTCAGGGGGTGTCAAGCTCGATTTCATTGAGGGCCGCATCAGGGGTGGGGGGGGGGTCGGGGGGGCGTGGCCAGCTCGATGTCCCTCGTGTTGAGGTTGCCTGTGGGGGCCCGAGAGCTCAGCCAGCGAAAAAGGACGGCAGAGCTCCGGGTTCAGCTGCAATGGCCTCCTGCAACCCTCTGCCAGCGAAAATGGAGCTCACGAGGGCCACATGCAGCTGGCAAGAGGTGAGGTGCCCAGGGTGGTCCCACGGGCCAGATCTGGGCCTTGAGTTTGACACCCCTGGTCCAGTTCATTGTGCATTTTATGTGTCTCGTCTCCTCCTCCCCCCTCCCCAAAGCCTGGGGAAACCCTGTTCTGCATGGAGAGACTCTTCTCTCGCAGTCTGTTGGCTGACAGAATCCTTTTTCCAATGCAACAAGGAATTTCTGTTGAGATGAAGGGATTCTGGTCTAATGGCAGAGGCAGGAGAGGACTGAAAACGGCCTGAAGCATCAGCTCAATAAGTACCCAGTTACCTTCCTCTTCCCTTGAGGGATTCTTTGCCAGCCTCCTTGTCCTCTCCAGCAGGATGGCTGATGGCTGTTCCCGTGGGGAGCAAAGGAGATGCTGGGGTGGAATCTTGGGTGCATTTACGAGACTTGGAATTTGCTAGGGAACACCCAGATTTCCTTTATGGAGTTGCCAGGTTGCAGGCTGGAAGAATGCTGTGGGACACGGCCCCCTGCCACAGTCCAGCACAACAAGCAACTCTCTTATGTTCTGAATCTTGTATTACATGTTGAAAATACTGGACTTCCGTTGATGAGGATTTAAATTAGCTCCAGGTAGCAATACAGGTATATCAACAGTGCAGAGATTAAAGAAGCAGGCAACACACTAGGGACACATTTTTAGTTCTGGATCACCCTTTTATTTCAAGGGATTCTGAACCCAAACACAATCCAGAAAAATGATGGTTGACTAAACCTGAGGAGGGGAAAATATTTCTAGCAACTTATCAACCATTGGCATCGGTTAAAAAATGGCCTTTGCTGTTGAAAATACTGATTTTTGCAGCCACTCAAGGCTCTATGTTGATTGAAACTGGTTTCCAGTTTCTCTTAGTTAATGGATTTTTAAAAATGTAGCTGGTGAAAGCTGGTTTGTCTTGATTGAAGGTAAAAAACCCCACCCTATAAACTCCCATGCTGGTGCTTTTTTCCCTTGCCCCTCTGGCATATCAAGGGCCTTTCTAGAATTCTTAGGAAAAACGTTGGTTTGTGGGACCAAATGAGTGTGTCACTCACTTCCAAGCTGCAGCTGAACAAAACAAGGCTTGGAGAATGTGGCCCTTTGTTCCCAAGATGATCCTCAGAAGTGCCTTCCAAACCTAAGAAAGGCTTCTGGCTGGTGTAACACAGAAAACGCCAACGCCCTGCAGGGTTACTCCAGGACCCTCCTCAAGCAGCAGGATACAGGAAGAACGGCTTGTTGTCGAGCAGGGAGAAGCGGCACGCTGGGTGAATCTTGAGCCAACCCCCCGGGCTGCCCAGCTGTGTCCAGCCTCCAAAGAGCCCTTCGCTTTGGGGGTCCTGCTGAAGCCTCCCAACCCCAGCCTGGACTCAGAGGGGGAGCTGAAGGAGGCCTGGTCCACAAGCCCTTTTCACTTGCCTCAGAAGTCGGGGGTGCGTTGGGTCAGGAAACGGAACAGACGGTGCTGGATTTTTGGTTTTTCAGGGCTTGTTTTTTCTGAAGTTGCCTCGTGATCCGTCTCTTGATGCCAATCAAATAAAGTTCTCGATCAAACAGGCCTGCCGCCAGTGGGATGCTGTAGGTGAAGGGGACAAAGCATAAACCAGTGGTGAAAATTGAGCAGACAATCTGGGACCCATTCCAATAGTTGGGCCTCCCGATTCCTCATTTCATCTTTGCACAGCCTGGAAACACTAGCAGTACTTTGATTAAAATGACCCAAGTTTTTCCACCCCTTAATTGGGTCAGTAACCTTTCCACTCAATATGGGCCACTGTGCAACGGCACGGATGCCAACATAAAAATGGGCCTTTCTAAAAAAAAAAAAAAAAATGATCCCAAGACCGTATGAGACCTTTCTAGGTTTAGCTATTCCATGAGATTTGGAATAGCTACAAACACAGAGACTGTATTAGAGGTTAGCAGACCCACCCAATTGCATAGAATGGTGGGTTTTATATCCCTGTCTGTCCCGGATACCCGTCTGCCTTCTGGCGGGTCTCATTCTGACAGACAGTTTCATCCCAACACAGAGCCAAAGCCTCAAATCCTCCTCCGCTCCTGATCCGGGCGGCCCGAGGGAGAAAGGCTGCCAGCTGGCTTCATCGCCCAGCCTCTCAAGGCGTCGCAGTGCAGGAAACGTCGGGAGGAGGAAGCCTTCATTCAAAAGGCAGCACCCGCTGCTCCTTCTCAAGGATGGCCGTACTCACTTGTCCCTTCCGGGCCTGACTTTGACACGGAACAACCCATACACGGGGCGGTGATCGGAGGTTCTGATCCCAAAGCAGGCCGAGTACTTCACAGCCTGGATCTCATTCTGGTGGCGGCTTCGATGGATGACCCGGTCCTGGAGGAGAGACGGAAGATGAGCAGAGCAACCCCCCGGGAATCCTAACGGCTCCTGGGCAAACAGACCGGCCTGAGGCCTCCGGCGCAGAGGCCTTCCGGAAGGTGGGGCGGTGGAGAGCCTGACACAGGGGCAGGGGGACCGGGCCCTGGGCGCTGCAGAACCTGGAGCTGCCGTGGACGTGACTTTGGGCAAAGAGCTTTGAGGTCTCCCTCTGTGGCTTCTAAGGGAGGTGAGCTTAATTCGCCCTGTTCCTTCCCACTGCCTATCGATGGAGGCAGGCGAGGAGGAGGAGGAGGGGTGGGGTGGGGGGCAGCTTCCTTGGGATGCTTAAGGGAGCAATTCCGAGGTCCGAAGAGGCACCGTAAGGGAACGAACGCTTCAAGTGGCTTCGTGAATGTGTCCATGTTCTTCTCCTGACGCAATACTAGAGTCCCTTTAGAGGGGAGACTGAAGGAAGGAAGGAAGGAAGGAAGGAAGGAAGGAAGGAAGGAAGGAAGGAAGGAAGGAAGGAAGGAGACGAGTTTCTCACTCTCGCGCCCAAGGCCTTTAACCATTGGGCCACCTCAGCTCTTGCCTAAGGGAAAGGGTGACCCAAGCCAGCCTCCTCCTTTGTGTCATTCACCTGACCCTTTTTGGCCAGGCAGGCTTCTATGGCCAAAGGCTCTAGGCCAGGGCAGGCCAGCTTTCTGCACCAAGGGGGCTGTATATGGAGCAGCTGGGGGAGGCGGGGGGCCCCTTCCACTCTCCCTCTGATGCACCCAGCCTTCGGGGCAGGATGTTCTCTCGTCCCTCAAAACGGATTGTGGGGAGGGGAGGCATGGCTGGAGCCTTTTCGCCCATCACACCATCTTCTGGAGTCTGAGAGGGGCTGAGGCTTGGGGGGAAGGTATGTTTAATGGAGCAGACACACAACCAAGGGAGCCTCACATTTCATCCCCCTCCTCCTCCACTCTTAGCCAGCTCACTAAACAGCTGAGTGGCAAGCAGGGCAGGCGAAAGAAAGTCTGGGCTGCCTGTGGGAACTGGGTGCCCTTTTCTGCCGGAGGGGTTTGCCGGGGGTGGGTGGGTGGGGAGGAAGGCCTGTTTTTTTGCTGCCCCTCCCCCAAACCCGTACCGTATACGAAGGCGTCCTCTGCTTGGAGGTTGTGTCGTAGGTGTCCTGTCCAACGTCAAACTTGTAGGAAGGACGGAAGAAGATGGGGGCCTCTTGGAACCCCTTAAATATAGAACCTGTGCAAAGAGCAGATCAGGCAAGTCAAAGGTCTGAACCCCAAATCCCAGCCTTAAGGACGCCCCGGGATGCAGAGCCACCCTGCCCTGACGGGCCAGGGGCTGCTGTGAGCTGCCAAATGGAGGAAGTGAGAGCCAGAGTCTCGTGTGAAAGGCTTTGGTAACAAGGACCCAGGTCCAAGCCTCCCAGGCAGACCAAGAGGGAGCCAAGGTGGGGCTGGTTTGGAAGGCCTCTCCCCCCGCCCTCCCACTGGACTCCTGACAGGTCTCCAGTCTCACCTGCCAGGCTGTGGCTAAATCAAATGTGGGCGTAATCAACTGCGCGTGGCTCAACAGCCCACCCCCAACACCTGGGAACGAGCAAGAGGCAAAGGGGCCTGGCTAAGCCCCTTTCTCTGCCTGAGAAACGAAAGGACTTCTCAGCGTATGACAATAGGGACCAGAATCATTTGTCGTTAAATGGTGTATTCATGATGTGAGGCATTGTATGACTGTACCCAGTTTGATGGCTTTCACTGAGGTATTTAAGCAAACCCCGATGGGAATGAAGCAGTGAGGCCCCACGCCTGAGGCGCCACCCTCCCACTTGTAAGATGGGGGACTCCCTGTATACAAGCGTAATGCTTGCCAGGAAGGGCTCTGCCTTTCAGGTAGCAAAAGATCCGTGGGGTAGAACGTACAGGACACAGAAGAACAGAGTTAGAAGGGACCTTGGAGGTCTTCTAGTCCAACCCTCTGCTCAAGCAGGAGAACCTACACCATCTCAGACAAGTGGCTGTCAAGGCTCTTCTTGAACTATCCAGTGAGGGAGCACCTCCAACCTCTGGAGGGAAGCCGCCCCACTGATGAATGGTTCTCACTTTCAGGAAATTCTCCTTAATGCTAGATTGGATCTCTCTTTGTTAAGCTTCCATCTGTTGTCCCAAAGGGGCTTTATTTCCAAGAGGCAACTGGACTGTCTGGTTTTTCTTTGAAGAAGTTTCCCTTCTCATCCAAGAAGCTTCTTCAGCTCTGACTTCCTTGAGCGGACTTCCCACTATCACTTCTGGTCTTGTCCTCAGGTGTTTTGGAGAAGTTGGCCCCGCCTTCCTTGTGACAGCCTCTCAAATGTTGAAAGACTGCTATCCTGTCAGCCCTTCTCTTGGTTAAATGTTAAGACACTGCACGTTCCTGCAACAACTGTTCATCGTACGGTTTCACCTCCAGCCCCCTAATCATCTTTGCTGCTCTTCTCTGCACTCGCTCTACAATCTCTTCATAAATATCTAGATGCGGGGAACAGAAGGAGAGCTCAACAAATTTGCAGATACCAAATTAAGGGGGAAGGCTAACACTGAAAGATAGACTCAAGATTCAGAAGGATTTTGACAGATTTGAGCACCCTAGTTAACAAGAGATGTAGTTCAGTGTTAAGTACTGAGGGGGAGGGGAGAATCAGCATCATTGGTGTGGCCTGGGCCAACACTACTAACTGTGCAAAGCATCCAGGGGGACCACCGAGGCAGCACTGGGCTGCAGCTGCCAAAAAAGCCAAGGCAGCCCTGGACTGCATCATTAGAGGGATAGCATCCAAATCACCTGAAGTGACAGTACTGCTTATTATTAGTGGGGCCACACTTGGAATACTGCACCCAATTCTGGTAATCGCATTATTTTTTTAAAAAAAGATGCTAAGACTTGGGAAAGAGTGTGGAGAAGAGCACAAAGATGCTACCAGGAACAGTTCAGGGAAATGGGTTTATCTAGTCTAACGAAGAGAAGAATGAGGGGTGACAGGATACCTGCCTTCTGGCACAGGAGCACTTGCCAGAGAGAGAAGGGGGTCAACTGAGCTCCGGAGGGCAGAGTAAGACGCATGGGTGGAAGCTCATCAAAGAGAAAGCCAATCTGGAACGAAGGGGAAACTTCCTGACCATGAGAACAATGGCTTACTTCCAGGATTGATAGGTACTCCATCCCCACTGGAGGTTTTCAAGAAATGATTGGACAACCATTTGTCCAGGATGGTCATAAAATCTTCTGCGATGGGCGGGGGGTTGGACTAGAAGATCTCCAAGGGCCCTTCCAGCCCCGTGCTTCTATTTGGCTGTAATCAACTAGGATGCACAGGGGGGTTAATGACAAGGTACAATATTAAAAGTTTTTCCAATAGGCAACAACGGTTATCTATCCATCCCTCCGTCAATAAATAGTAATCCCTTAAAGGCAGGGGAAAGAAACCTAGGGAACCCTCATCACCTGACCAAGGTTCCTCGGAAGAGCTCTTTCTTTAGCATCTTCCCCCCAAAAAATAGAGAGGGAGCAAGCTTGACCCCCAGCAGGTCCTCCTACTGAAAGAACCTGCTCTGGACCTCACATCGCCCTTCGGGGAAGAGAGACTCTACCCAGGGCCTCTTCCAGGACAGCTGAGGTGGCTGGGTTCATTCTGTTTGGAGAAGACAGTTCTGCAGGTCATCGGGGCTCCAGAGGTCAAAACCAACCCTCTGAACTGCACTCAGCAACCAAGCAGGAGCTGCGAAGGGCATCAAAGGGGCCACTGCCTTCCTGAGAGGGAGGGGGGGGTGTCTTGAGAGGTCCAACACAAGGGTCACTGAGGAGGCAAGAGCTGTGGTGCTGAGACTGCAGGAAGGGGCACAATTGGCACCCAGCTGGAGCTTTGGGTTCTGTAGCTGTTATTGCACGGGTCGAGACATTTGGGGGCGGGTGTGTGTGTGTGTGTGTGAGGTGGCTCCTGCAAAAACACATGGTCAACCCTGAAGGTGGCCTGACCGAAGCCGTTTTGTCCGCTTCAGAGCTGCCCCACTGGAGCTGAGGGTCAGGGAGGGGGGAAATTGAGACAAGAGGGGTTTTTGTAGCCAAAACTTTCTCTTGGGAACCAAGGACATTCTCACCCCTGGTCAGAAGAAGGCGGAGGGATGCCACAGGTGACTGGATCGGACTGATTGCTTTGAGAAAGCAGGACATCTTTTACTTTTAATAAGGTGAAAACCGCAGGAGTTTTTCAGAGTCGGTTTTCACCAGGTATGTGCCAATATATTTCCAATATATTCCATTCCGTTGCCTTGGGGGTCTCTCTTGCAATGGATTTATTACTTGGAACCCTGACATTAAACCAACTCTTGACAGACATGGAAAATGGGAAGGGGCTCCTCACCACTCTGCATTTCCTTCAACAGCTGGTCATGCTGCAGCAGCACCGACACGTCCAGGTCCTGCCCATGGTTGAGGATCTCCTCTACGACCTCCCGGTTCTCATTCAGGCGGAAGTTGAAGTCTCCGAACCAGAAGACGTGGTCGAAGCGGCTCGTGACGTCGGCTGCAGAACCAAGCAAAGGAAGGGGGAAAGAGTGGAGAGAGGAAACTCATCCAAGAGAAGCAACCTGGAATTAAGGAGAAACTTCCTGACAAGTGAGGACAATTAACCAGGGGAACAGCTTGCCACCAGAAATCGTGGGCGCTCCGTCACTGGAGGTTTTTAAGAAGAGACTGGACAGGCACCTGTCTGAAATAGTATGGGTTCTCCTGCTCGAGCAGGGGGCTGGACTAGAAGACCTCCAAGGCCCCTTCCAGCTCCTATTCTAAAGAGGCTGCAGCAGTTAAGAGGAAGCCTTCCCCAACCACCTGCACCCGAGGTTGACCAAGGGGGCTTGAGGGTGAAATTCATTCCATTCAAAGCTTGCAAACAAAGCAACTGAAACTGAAACCACTTCAGGTCTGAACTCTGAATTTCTGGACAGAGTGTCCTCGACTTAGGACCACATTTGAGCCCAATGTTTCCATTGCTAAACCAGTTTTTGACTTTTGCTCCATTTTACGACCATTTTTGCTGCAGTTGTTACCTGAATCAGTGCAGCTGTTAAGTTAGCAATATGGTTATTGTGTGAATCTGGCTTCCCAGATCTTGCTTGTCAGAAGGGCACAAGAGGGGATCATGGGGGACATTGCAACCCGTCATAAATACGTGACAGTTGCCAAGCGTCTGAATTTTGATCATGTGACCATGTGACCTCTTTCATGCTGCTGTAATTTCAAACAGTCATTAAACAAATGGCTGCAAGTCAAGGTCTATCTAAATTCTGAATTTCTGTGTGACATTTTTTGAAACATAGGGACTATAATCTGCCACCATTTGCCTGCCCGAGTGCGAATCTCAGCAACTCTGAAAGGCTTGGATTTCAGTTCCCAGAATTCTTAGCAATGGCCTTGCTGGTTGGGGGATTCTGGGGTTAATATAGAATATGCTTTATTGGCCAAGTGTGATTGGACACACAAGGAATTTGTCTTCGGTGCGTAAGCTCTCAGTATCCATAAAAGATGTACGTGATAAACTATGATCATAGTCGTCATAAAAACACATTCATCGTAAACCATAAGATACAACACTTAGTGATAGTCATAGGATACTAAAGAAGCAATCAACATAAATCATACCGGGAAACTAAATAAAACAACATAAATTGTAAAGATACATGCAACAAAGTTACAGTCATAAGTAGAAAAGGAGATAGGAAATAGGAAGGATGAGAATAATAGTAACAGTAAATAGTGTGACAGTGTTGTGGGAATTAGTTTTGTTTAGCAGAGTGATGGAATGGGTGAAAAACTGTCATCACTAAATAAATCACTAAATAAAGCCCATCCATCTCAAAATTGCCCAAATTGGGAAACGCTGGCTGTTCCCTCTAAAATCTGATTTTATCGCTGGGACCCACATTTTGTGCTGGGGCCAAATTAGGGACTTTCCAGAACACAAACTTTCTTTCGGGGGGGCTTGATGATGATGGCGGTATTTATTTGACAGAGAAAGTTACACCCGCATATACGACAAACAGAGTGAAAGCAGCATTTTTCAAGTGCCAAATTACTCACAGGAACTAGACCGATAAGGGTTGGTATCTGGAATGTTTCTGGGCAGGGAAAGAGCCTGGATGGTTTTGTGGTAATCCAGGACCCTCTCGCTGACTTTGCCATCTCCAGCTGAAAGAAAAGAAGGCTGCTTAGGGCAGGTGCCAGTGGGAGAGAAAAAGACCCCCCCCAACACAGCAACTTCCACTGGAAGATTTCTCTCTCGGAAGGAGAGGAGAACCATGTTCCCAAGGCTGATTTCGATCCCCAGAAGGAGCAAAGCTCTGCAAATGGAACAAGCTGCGAGCTGTGCTGCTAACAGCTGGACCAAGAAAAGAGTCGGGATCGGAGTCCTAAAAAGTAGGCAAGATTCTTTTAGAACAAGGGTCTTCCAACTTGACCGCTTTAAGACTTGTGGACTTTAACTCCCAGAATTCCTGAGCTAACATGACTGGAGGAGGAATTCTGGGAGTTGAAGTCCACAAGTCTTAAAGCGGTCAAGTTGGAAGACCCCCGTTTCAGAACAATCTCCAACATTCACAACATAAGGCCAGAATTCTGAAGGTCAGGGAGAACAACGAGGACCACGGAGTCTAGTTAAGGGTCAAGGGTTAGCCCAGCTGTCAGGCCAAGATCCAGAGATCCACATTTTCCCCACTTTCTGGTGGGAAAGATCTTGGCTGGAGAAAGTGGGGAAGGCAAGGAAGGGAGCTGGAATTCTAAGGGTGCTGGATGCCTCATGGGCCTCAGGCCGAAGAGTGAACACAGGCTGGCAGGTTTCCTCTGCCCGCTCACCTTCGCCAGGACGGTAAAATCTTAACTCTCAAAGGAAACCACCTCATCAATGTGAGTTTCGTTTCCCCCCCCCCCTTCTGTTCACTTGTGTCCAATTCTTAGAGATTATCTGGACAAGTCCTTGCAGTTTTTGGCAAGGGACTCTTCCCCCCTCGCCCCCAAGAAAGACATTTCCTCCTTGCTAGACCTCACTGTCAGCCAGCTGCTTTTGTGCCAAGGCAGGACTATAGGACTCACCATCTCCCAGGTTTATATACTGGTGCCTTAACCACAACACCCAACGGGGTCTCTTTTTCAAGTACAAAAACACAAAATGTCCCCTGTATCAACTCTTTGGGTATGTCTTTTATGCTGTATGCACTATCTTGGAAGAGAGGGAGAAGCCGTTTATAAATGCATCATCCAAAAAGTGTTCCTTCCTTTGAGAAGGGAAACTCGTGGGGATTCAATCTCACCAGGGGTAGAAATCTCCGACTATCACGCAGGAGAATTCCCCCGAGAACCTTCGCAGGTCAGGAGATGAGCTGCTGCTGCTACATGATTTTGGGCTCCCCAAAGGCAGGAGAGGACGCCCCGATTTAAGCCTTGGGACCATCAAGGAAGGGAGGAATGTCTGGTGCTGCCCGTTTCTTTGACAACACAGCTTCCTAAGTTTCTGCAATAACTCTACATCTCTGCCTTACTTGCATCCAAGAGCATAAAGCAGGTAGTTCAACTGGCGTACCAGTTTACAGAGCTTTTTTTGGGGGGGGGAGAGACCCTATTCTGACTCCAGGGCAGGCACAAGGGGAACTTGGGGAGATACTCACAGGTAAAGTGGGAAGTGATGAAAAGGAAGGACGTGCCGAAGAACGTGAAGCAAATTCCCAGCGCACCTTTGGTTTTGAACTGAGACACGATGCGCGTCGTCACTGTGGCACATTCTACCTCTGTGGGAAGAGAGAAGCGGCACGGCCTGTCAACGAGTGCTCAGACCAGACCAGGGACAGAACAAAAAGGCAGCTCTTCTCCTTTTCACCTGGGGTGAAACATGCTGCAATTCAACGACGGGCTTCAGTTCCACGACAGGCTTTCTCCCCACCCAATTAAAAAAAAAAAAAAGGGCTGTCTGGTGAATGAGCAATAGCCCCCTGGTCGAAGTGGCTGAAAAGGCCATGCCTACCTGAGCAAAACCAGATGAGGTCCCTTCGCAAGAAGAAGGACAGGTAAAGGACCCCGTGAGCCGCTGCGTAAGACATGACGTACTGAGGGCCCAGCGTTGCCTGCAGGCGAACCTCCCACTCTCGCCTGCGGAAAGGAAGCAAAGCCAATTGGCCACTCAGGACCAGAGCAGCTGGGCGGTCAGCAGGCCCCATCCAAGCTCAGAAAGGACTCCTGTGGCCCGTCAGGCTGACCCAGGATCTCCCGGAGGCACCTCTTCCTTCACACCCGTTCCATGGGCTTGGGGCCCTCTGGCTGGCTCCCAGCTCCTTGCAGGGAACGGCCCACCTTCGCTCTTCTCCCAGACGCTGGCCTCTGGTCACGCCCACTGAAGCTTGTAGACAAATGAGGAGGAAAGAAGACTGAGATTGCCGATGGCCCCCTGGCAGCCTCCTCCCAAAGGAGGCCTTCGCCTATGAGACCCCTCACCCGGCTTTAGCAGAAAGTTCTGCCTCGTTGCAAAAGGGGAGAGGACTTGCAACAGCCTTAACCCGTGCAGAGTAACGATCCTACTTGTAGTGTGGTGATTCTCAGGAGGGAGGGAGGGAGGGAGGATACAGGAAAGGAGGAAGGATACAGGAAAGGAGGAAGGATACAGGAAGGAAGGAAAGGAAGGAAGGAAGGAAGGAAGGAAGGAAGGAAGGAAGGAAGGAAGGAAGGAAGGAAGGAAGGAAGGAAGGAAGGAAGGAAGGAAGGAAAGATGGATACAGGAAGGAAGGATAGGAGGAAGGAAAGATGGATACAGGAAGGAAGGATGGATGGATACAGGAAGTAAGGAAAGGAGGAAGGATACAGAAAGAAAGGAAGGAAGGAAAGATGGATACAGGAAGGAAGGAAGGATGGATGGATGCAGGAAGGAAGGAAAGGAGAAAGGAAGGAAAGGAAGGAAGAAAGGAGGGTCCCTCAGCTACAAAGTTGCTTGTTTCCATACCTATCTGGACATCCTTCTTGGATCCCTATCACGTACATGTCCTGGGCATAATCAGGCTCAGACGGAAACAGGAAGTCATCCAGCACCTCAGGGAGCTCCTGCAAGAAAAAAAGGACCTTTCCAACTGTAGATGAGCCCTCCAGGCGGATGGGCGGCCTCTACTGCCAACTGAAGAAGAAGAAATGATGCAGGGTATCAAATCCGTTTTTCTGCCTGCAGGATGCAAACACTTTTTCTGTTCACCTGGGTTGGAATGCAGAAAATGGACAAATGTGCCATTTTTTGATCTGTTCAGAAAATGACTTAATCCACATTATTTGGAGGATTAAGGCGACTCTGCTCCTCTTGCTATCCCATGCACTACTTGTGAAATAATGCACAACAAATACTTGTTTCAGGTACACCAGCTTTCTAACAAGGACAACTTCAAGTCCCATCTATAACGTGTCAAAAAGAAAAGAATCACACAAGGAGACACTCCCGTTTTCTTTAGTTTTCTCACTCGCAGCTCACCTTTAGAAAGCCGGACTGGCCCACCTGCTTCTTTCCACTGTTTTATTACATTTCCCAGAAAAAAAGTATTTGTGAAAGAAAAGCTGAAACGGATATTTAAAAAAACCCTCCATGCCTGGGAATGGAGGAGCTGCAAATGGATTTATGGATCCTAAAACGCTGGTTTGTCCCAACAGGTTGCACATACCCTCACTGAACATGCTTCCAAATGGTCTGCATTAAAAGATGAACGTTACATGCAAAATCAGAATCGCTGTCCAGAAAGATCTGCCGAGGGTAAAAGGGCAGGTGTGCAGCCACGTGTTTCCAGGGAGAAAAGTCCGTGTGAGCGGCCCAACCTGTCCATTCTGTAGGCCAAGCTGAGCCGAGTCTTGATTTTCCCTTCTGGGCTTCCCTGTGATTAGAGAAGGACAGTGACCCCCTCACTTCCTCACCTTCTGGCCCTGCATGTTCCAGGTGGCTACAAAGATGCCAATGTTGCGATCAGGAAAATACCGGTTCAGCTCTTCTGCTCCCAGGAGGGCACCACTAGCAAGAAGGCTGCCTTCCAAGTAGCTTCTGCAGAAAAGGATATTCTGTTGTGTTGCATTAAGACAATCTACAGGGTAGGCTTATAGGCTTGACTTACCTGTGGGAAGTCAACTAAGACTGAAAGCAGGGCTGAGAAGTCAAAGGCATAAGAGAGGAGGAGGAGGAGGTGAGACAGGCCTTTCTAGCTCCAAAGTTTCAGAGTGGCAAAGTTCTCCCCTGAAAAAAGCTCAGCTGGCATTGGGGTGGGTGGGGCTGGGAGAGAGACACAGAGCCTTCTTCAGTCCAGTGAGATGCAGCAGTTAGAATACTCAGGAGGACAAGCTCAAATCATGAAGCTAGCTAGGCGCTTGGTGGCCCAATCATTATCTCCACATTATCTCCCTGACAAGGCCGTTGCAAAATGAGCATGGAAGGGTATTCCAGTGCTGAAGTCCTTGCGAGGAAAAGAATAGTAATATTCTTTATTGGCCAAGCGTGATTGGACGCATGAGGAATTTGTCTCTGGTGTGTAAGACCCCAGTGTACATACAAGCAATAAGTGATAGAATCATAGGAGACCAATAGGAGAAGGTGAAAGGAAAGATGAGAAGGATAATAGTGATACAGTCCCACTACAAAGGTAAATATCCTTAGGCAAAGGGCAGTGCTGTGGGGATGAGCTGCTTGGCAGAGTGATGGCATTTGGGGCGGGGGACTGACTTTGTAATTAGTCATTTTGGTGTCCTGAGGGGAGGATACTGGGGTTTAACAAAAAGCAAAAAAGGCAACCAAGCTTGTGGGGAATAGGGCTGCTCTTAAAAACACCCAAGTGTGAAGTTGTGTTGGCTTCAAAGATCATGAACAGCCTTCTGGTTTGGGCCAGAAAAGTTTAGAAAAGAATTTTGCTAGAACAACATACTGCCACACACAGAGCTGTCCATTCTCCCTGTTATTAAACACTCACCAGGAATGGCTGGATTTCTCTGCTGCACTTTTTAAAGCCCTCCCAACAACTGCAAAGTAGGCTGGGTGGCTAGTCAGTATTTATTTCCCCATTCTCCCTACCTTTGGAATGAAGGAGGGTTTGGGGGAGGGGGACAACAAGAGAAGAGACACTGTGATGCAATCAGAATTATTCCATGATGAACAAGTTCTAACATATGCACAGCTCATTTCTGCTAGTTTTCTGTCTCAACCAGGGAGAGCTGTATGCACCTGAAGGACAAAACAGCCATTGAAATATGGTGCCCTCCTCTTATCAAGGAGCCTCTCTGGGACTTTGCCTCCATTTTAGAAAGGGACGTGCTGGTCAATCCCACAGCTAGTAGATCCTAGACAGGGAGGCTAGACTACAGAGCTCGGTGGTGTAACAGTCATTTTATAATGGATTTCTCCCTTCTCAAGATTAAAACAGTGCCCTATTCCTGATGAATATGAAACAGCATTCTCTTTCTCTGGAGTGCAAGGAAGATGAGCAAAACAGCAGCAGGGGCTTCCTGGTCACATGCTACCCTAGTCTTCTGTTGGAAACTCCAAGGCTGGAGATCCTTCTTTTTATGCCAGGGATCTAAGCAGCAGGGCAGAGGGTAGCCTGTGATTCAGCAAGCAGCACTATCTCTGCAGACAGATAACTTTCTAAAGGAAAATAAGCAAAACCTTACTATCTAAAAGTTACCAACTGAAAACTGACGGGGGTTTCCCAATGACATTACTGGAGGGGGTATTAGGTTGCTGCTGAAGCATCCTTCTAAGAACCTCCCCCCCCAAACACACACACACACACACTCACTTTTCCCAATCTGCATTCAGATTTCCTTACAGAAGAATTGGTCTTAAAAGAACTGCAAAAGCCACATCCATATTGGAGTGGGGGTGACTGCCGCCGTCATGGTCTCCCTGCCCCAAGATACACACCTGTTTCGCACATCTGTGACACGGATGGGGGCCAGCAGGCTGAAGGTGGATTTGGTGGAGGCAGCCAGGCAGTGTTCACAAGCCATTCCACGTCTCTGAAGCTGTGTGTCGCTCCAGCTGCTGCCTGCTCTTGGAAACCCCCTCCGAGGGCTGAACTTGTAGCCCGCGCAATCTGGGTCAATCCTATTAGTTGTCCTCAGAGAAGGAAAGGAGCCCTCAAGTTCCAGAGGAGGTGGAGGATGGGAGTCCACGACCTTGGACAACTTCCTGGGCAAAGCTGAAAAGCTGGGTCGGCTTTGGCTGAGGTGGGGACCCTCGGAGCCCGAGTTCAAGTCGTGCCGAGGCTGCAGGTGGTGGTGGTTGCCGCTGGAGGCGACTTCCTGCTTGGTGGGGCTCTCTCCCTGGAAAGAACCATTGGAGGAGCCCCCCTCAGTTGAATCCACCGAATTCCCTTGATTCATTCTGAAAGGCCGCCTCCTTCTCTGCCAGATCAGTTCGTCCAGAGACGACGTCCGCTCCAGCCTCGGTTTACGGGGAGGCTTTGGAGTGAATGACTTGAGCCCAGCTGGGGCTTGGGATCCTTCTAAATGCAGTCTGAAAGGATCGCTGGGAAAGGGCAGCTTGACTTCTGGTGGGTCCCCGGAGAGATGATCCCCACTACTGCCTGCCTCTTTCCGTGAAGAGCAGCCGTCCTCCTTTGGCTGCCGGATTTGGGGCCCATCGCTTGAGAGATGCTCCATTGTCTGCTAGGAGAATCCATTAGATGCACCAACTAGGAGGAAGTCACAGAATCGCTATTTCTCACTAGCCAAGTTTTCATCTCAGAGGAAAAACCTGAAGAGGAATATGAGAAAAAAATGGTCAGGGAAAGAACCCTAAAAGTGCTACCCAAGCTGGAGTGGCACTTTGTACTGTCCCCGGAAACGTTAATGATGGAGGTTAGCCAAGCCTTCTGCTTTAATTACAAAATTTTGAAACCACCCAATGGATCCACTCTCAAAAGATGCTTCTAGTATTAATGTTGGGTCATTCCCATTTTATAGATCAGAGGTTTATGAAACAGATCAGAATTGTAGGAAATTATGATTAGGGTAGATTCATCTCAAAGAATACTATTTATCCCACGATTTTAACTAGATGATGATGAAAATGCAAGGCACTGCTTCCATAATTTATACACACTCTTTAAAAGAGACTGTAGTTTATACCCAGCAAAGTATCAGATGTCAAGGCAGAGATATCAAAGTGGGAAAAATACATTTATGGTTGTAATCACAATTGCAACCATAAATGTTACTAATACACAATTGGTAATGGACCACCGGGGAACTACCAGAGGATTAGAAAAGAGCTGACATTGATTTCTATCTTCAAAAGAGGAAGGGAAATGGTTCCAGGAAACTATAGAATGGGAATACTACTTGGGAAAATGCTGGAAAAGACAATCAAACAATGAATCAGCCAATACCTAAAGGCAAGCAAAGTTATAATCTAAGGCCAACATGGGTTTGTCAAACCCAGATCACGTCAGACAAATCTTACTGCATTCTTTGACAAAGTGGCTAAATTAGACCACAGAAATGCTGTGGACATAATTTAATTGGATTTCAGTAAGGTATTTGATAAAGTAGACCACAACCTACTACTTTATAAGATAGAAAAAGGGTTAGACATTATCATCAGATGGATTCCTAAGTGGCTGACCAACCACACTCAATGTGTAGAGTCCTCAACTGAACTACGTCTACACGGAGGGAAGTATGCAATGGGTTACCCCAAGGTTCTTGTTTGGCCCAGTATTCTTCCATATCTTCATAAATGATTTAGATGAGGGGATAGAAGGGGAACTTATCAAATTTGCAGATGACACCAAGAAAGATCTTGAAAGACTTGAACACTGGGTCCCTTCTAACAAAATGAAATTCAACAGTGAGAACAGTAAGGATTTACAATTAGGCAAGTAAAATCAAGTGTACAGGTATAGAATAGGTAGAATCTGGCTCAACAGCAGTAACAGTAACTGTGAGAGTGATCCAGTTCTAGAAAACAACCATTTAAATATGAGCCAGCAGTATGTTGCAGTCATCAAAAAAGGCAATTAAAGAGGGATAGAATCAAGATCACATGAAGTGTTAGTACCACTTTATAAGTAGTAAGATCACACTTGAAATGCTGCATCCAGTTTTGGTCGCCATGCTATAAAAAAAGATGTTGAGACTGTAGTATCAATGCAGAGAATAGCAACAAAGATTATTAGGAGGCTGGCGGCTAAAACATATGAAGAACGGCTACAGGAATTGGGTATGACCAGTCTAGAGAAAAGAAGGACCAGGGGAGACAGGAAAGCCCTCTTCCAATTCTTGAGGGAGCTGCCACAGAGAGGAGGAGGGGCTCAACCGATTCTCCAAAGCACCAGAAGGCAGGACAAGAATCAATGAATGGAAACTCATCAAGGAGAGAAGAAATCTGGAATTAAGGAGAAACTTCCTAACAGGTAGAACAATTAATCTGTGGAACAGAAGTTGCAGGTGCTCCATCACTGGAGGTTTTCAAGAAGTGACTGGACAGCCGTTTGTCTGAAATGGTGTGTGTGTGTGGGAGGTTGGACTAGAAGACCTCCAAGGTTCCTTCCGATCCTGTTACTTTGTTAACACATTGTCTGGATCGACCCTTGGACCCCTATGGCAGCTCAACTACAGGAAAAGGACGAATTGTGTCTCCAAGACACGGGACGCAGATCCTCAACAACAGATCCTTTCCGCATTGTTGCAATTTGTCCTCAGCAATTTCAATCAAGCCCAATTGCAATGCAGGTGGTCCCTGACTTACAAACAGTTCATTTAGTGACCCGCTCAAAGTTACAACACAAAAGTGACTTATGCCCCCTTTTCACACTTAACGACTGTTGCAGTGGTCACACGATCAAGATTCAGGTGCTCGGCAACTGATTCCTATTTATGACGGTCACAGCATCCCGGTTTGTGGGGGGGGGAGGGGGGGCAATTCCCTTTTGCGACCTTCTGACAAGCCAAGTCAAGGGGGAAGCCGGATTCACTTTAACAACCGGTTTATTCAGTTAACAACTGCAGGGATTCACTTAACAACCCTGTTAGTAACGTTTGTTAGGGATAACATTGTTTACCCTAACTGGTTTGGGTAAAAAATAATAAATAAGTTATCATGGTTTGTTGGTTAAAGTGTGTGTAACTTTAACTACAAGAATGTAATTAAGGGTGTGGTTGTAAAAGCACCATAAAAGAAGCAAGTCAATTGCAGCTCTCTCTCTCTCTCTGGCTTAATGATCCCTAATTACTGGATGGATTGATGACTGCGTTTTTCCTTACTGGAACGGAGGAGAGAAAGGAGTGTTGATTTCTCAACGGAGAGAAGAGATAATACGGACTGATTTATTGTAAGTGAACTGACATTGGCTATTCAACACGGATTTTGCAAATTGAGTATCCCCGACTGGACTGACTGAAATGATACATGACTAATGGACCGTTTATTTTGACTATGCTATAATTCCTAATGGAATAAACTATATTTTTGATAGCACAAGCGTATCTGTTTTTTTACTGCGTGTTAACTAAAATACAAACTTATCTCACACATTTACCTGTCTGCCTATCTGACTACGCTACACATTCTGTTTAGTTTGTTTTCCTTAACACTCGTTGGGGAATTCAGGCTTAACAACGATGCCATTAACGACCGTAGCCAGACAGGTCGTAAAAATGGGGCCAAGCTCACTTGACAAGTGGCTCGCTGACCGACAGGAACTTTGGGCTCCACTGTGGCCATAAGTCGGGGACTGCCGGTGGTCCTCTCTCTGGGAGTCTTTTGCACCTTCTTCCAAAAATTGAGGGGGGGGGAGGTTGGGGGGGGAGAGATTATAGGAAGTGAAAGAGGAGCCCTAGATCAGGGGTGTCCAACCTTGGCCACTTTAAGACTTGTGGACTTCAACTCCCAGAATTCCTCAGCCAGCTTTGCTGGCTGAGGAATTCTGGGAGTTGAAGTCCACAAGTCTTAAAGTGGCCAAGGTTGGACACCCTGGAGACAAGCCTGGGGAGGTTTACAAGAGCCGCCCCCATAGCTAGCAAGTTGCCTGGGAAGGGGGGCCAAGGGGTCCCCGACTCTAGGCCCCTCCTTTCCTCCAAAGGTCCTTCCACCCCCAAAGGTCAAGTGGGGGGGGGGGAGCCACGCAAATCAACCCCCCCCCCCCTCCTCAGGATGAAGAGCCCCATCATCCACGGCATGCAAGGCGAGGATTCCTAAGGGGTTGTTTTCCTTGATTTCTGAGGGAAGGGGGGTGTGACCAAAATTCTAATCCTCAGTGAAACGGAATCAAAACGACCCCCCCCCGCCCCCCAAGGAAAGGAACGAAGGCGAAACAAGGGCGCCAAACGGAGGGGAAGAGCCCAACCCCAAAGCGAAACGACGGGACTGCCAGAAGCGGGAAGGCCGCGCCGCAGTCAGCCAGCCCCCTCACATTACGAGCCCCCGGGAGGCGGCCGGCCTACCTCGCCGCGCCGAGCCGACCCTCCTCACAGGAGTCGAGGCCGTGGCTCCGCCCACTCCAACGGCCGCCCCGCGCGCCGGTACGCTCGTGCGCACGCTCGCACTCCCGCCCCGGCCACTCAGCGCGTTGCCATGGCGCCCCCCACTGAGGGCGCTTCTTCCTTGCCGACGCCAACTCCGGATGCCGCGGCGAGCCGACCCTCCTCACAGGAGTCGAGGCCGTGGCTCCTCCCACTCCAACGGCCGCCCCGCGCGCCGGTACGCTCGTGCGCACGCTCGCACTCCCGCCCCGCCCCCTCAGCGCGTTGCCATGGCGCCCCCCCACTGAGGGGCGCTTCTTCCTTGCCGACGCCAACTCCGGATGGGCGGGGCAGGGGGAGGAGGAGGAGAAGGGAGGCGCTGCAGCTGTGAAGCCACGCCTGGGACCTTCCTCCTCCTTCTCTTCCCCCCACGGGCCTGGTTGGGTCCGCCCGACCCTCCCAACTGTGGGTTACACCCACAGCGAGACTCCTCGACTTACGACCACAACGGAGCCCAACATTTCTGCTGTTGAGTTTTGCCCCCATTTTAACCACCTTTCTCACCACAGGCGTTAAGCCTCAGCAGGGGGCTCCGAACTTGGCCACTTTTAAGACTTTGTGGACTTCAACTCCCAGAATCCCTCAGCCAGCAAAGCTTTGCTGGCTGAGGAATTCTGGGAGTTGAAGTCCACAAGTCTTAAAGTTGGCCAAGTTCGGAGACCTCTGGGTTTAAGGGACTTGCTGCGGTTGATAAAAGTTAAGTCACCCGGTCGCTAAGTGAATCTGGCTTCCCCTTTTGACTTTGTCAGGTCCCAAAAGGGGACCGGGCGACCCCGGGGACACAGCAACGGTCATAAGTATGAACCAGCTGCCAAAGCGCCTGAATTTTGATCCCATGGGGATGCTACAAAGGTCGCAACTCTGAAAAGTCGTCATAAGCCACTTTTTTTCAGAGCCGTTCTAACTTTGAACCGTCACTAAATGAACTGAGTTCCAGGGCTGAGGGCGTTTCTTCATCCTCCTCACCACATGCAGCGCTTTGCTTAGGACTGCCTGCTGCTTTGACACACCATGGCTGCGGCTTCGCTGTAATTTGCAAGGAAGCAGGAGAGGAAGAGCACTTAAGAATAGAACGAACGAGCCGGAAGGGACCTTGGAGGTCTTCTAGTCCAACCCCCCTGCCCAAACAGGAGGACCTATTCTATTTAGGGGCTGGACTAGAAGACCTCCAAGGTCCCTTCCGGCTCGTTCGTTCTATTCTATTCAGATAACTGTTTAGAAGCACTGAGGCTTTTGAGCTCTGGGATTGGAGAAGACGGGCCAAAACGGAGAGATCAAACCCCTCAACCCGGCAGTCTCTCTTAAGGCAAAGACCAGGCTCAAATCCACTTGGAAAACCACATTATGAAAACCCAGCTCTGCAGAAGCTGGGAGAGGTGGAAGGAAAGAGGGCAACCAGCTGCAAAAGGGGCTGGCTCAGTTAGGGTGGAGATGGGGGCCTGGTTGGAAGACTGAAGGACCAACTGGGGGACAGATTCTCTCGAAGAATATCTAGGGCAGGGGTGTCCAACCTTGGCAACTTTAAGACTTGTGGACTTCAACTCCCAGAATTCCTCAGCCAGCTTTGCTGGCTGAGGAATTCTGGGAGTTGAAGTCCACAAGTCTTAAAGTTGTCAAGGTTGGACACCCCTGATCTAGGGGGTCCCTCTGAGCTGACAATGACTTGATGGAACCTAATGTTGTACGCAGATTCGCCCTGCTGTTTTGGGACCATCCATTCAGCCTCGATCCCCCCAACGGGCACAGGCCACTGAAATCCCCTAAGAAACTTGAGGGATCGTGTTGTGGTTCGCCGGCAGCAGAATCGGACAGTGGGGAAGAACAGGGACCAGTCCGGGAGTCTGGAGAGGACTTAGATGACGGTCCTGTGTCCGATGCAGAGTTGAGGCCAGGACCACCTGGGAGTGGGGTGCTGACTCTGGAGCCTTCAGAGTCTGGCAGCAGCGAGGCAGAGGAACAAGGGGAGCCTGTTCCCAGGGCGCGTGTGTGCAGAGCTGCTAGAAGGTGAGCACAGCTGAAACAAAAGGGGCAACTCAGGAGTAAGGCTGGGAGGTGATTACCCCTCCCTTAAGGGATAAAAGTCAGGCCAAGATTATGAAACTTTTGCAGGAAGCAAAGTAATTTGATCGGTTCCGAGTCATCTTTGAAGTACTGTGTACTTTGGTTTTTTCTTCTACTTTGGTTGGTTTCTTTTATAGTTAATTTGATACTTCTGTTTTTGGCAGCATTCCACAGAAGTGAAACGTGTGTGCTTATCTTGGGGGACTGTTTAAGATTCGGCTGGGAATGAAAACAATTTCCAGCGTTGCAATAAAATAGGGTTTTCCTTTTAAAACAAGGATGTGATTAATGACGATTGACGAAGCATGGGTCAGAACAGGAAGGTTGATGGTTTGCGGTCCCAGAAACTTGCAGGCTCTTTGGAACAGCCGCTTCTGTGTAAAGCTGGGGACCCCAATAAACCGTAGGCCGAGTTACGTGTGAAAAGTGCTCCAGATGCGCAAAATATTTTATTTTAAGAATGTACAGTGTCATTTGTAACATTTAGAACAGAAAGTGGCTCTTCTGGGTAGAGGAAACCTGATGCTCGGTGGTCATCGACACAGAGAAATTCAAGAGAGGCAGAGGTCTAAAAGGGACAAAAAACACCTTGAACAAATTCAAGACAGCTGGAAGAGAGGCCAGCAAGTGGCTGAGACGAGTTCTGCCTTTTTCCCCCCCACAACTCTTTGCCCACAATCCTTGGAAATGTGTTTTAAGACTCTCCAGAACCCAGATATGTAGAATTAAGCCACAGAGTCGAGCATCAACATTTAAAAATTCTTGACCAAGCATTGGTCTTCTGGACTGGCCTTCACTGCACCAACCATTAGTTCCCCCTTGTTGCTGTTCGGGCTCACAACCTATGACAGCTTTGAAGAGTTCCTGCAACTCTATCCGAGGCCTATTTCACCTCTCTTGTTAGAGAGGCTTGCTAATTTAATTAGAAAGAAAAGGGGGAATAAAAAGGACGGCCAGGTAAATCATGAGCTCGGACAGTGGGAAACGGGGAAAAGTCTGAGATGGAAGAAGGGAAATTTCCACAAGTTTTTAAAAATAAAACGCTAAGCCCTTTTTGAGCTGCTATGGAGTTATTGGAGGGACCCGAGTTTCAGAAAAGGAGCCATATTGCACTTTCAGGAGGAATCATCATCAGAAGGGGAGAACATTGCAAAATGCTATACAAGGAGCTTCTGCTCAACTCTACAGTTTGTTTTACAAGGAGCCCAAGACGCAAACTACATATACACTAAAGAAAATCCACTTCCAATGAAATCTTAAGATTACAAGTCACAGTTGTTGTTGTTTTTTCTTTTTCTTTCCCTCTATTCATTATACAATTTCTCTGGTTTATTTGGATCAGCTACATTTTCCCTCCCGGAAGGTCAGGAGCGAGGGAAGGCCGACAGGAAAAGAAAATCCCCACCAATCCTGTTAAATGTGCCAGATGAGCAATAAACCCCAAGGAGGGGTTTATGTGCATAAAAAACAATGCCCCGATCCCTCTAAGGCCACAAACTGTCATGTTAAAAGGTGACACGGGAAAAAGTCTTGTCGTAGTCGGAGCAGCTGGACTTTTAGCAAAGCCGAGGAGGGAAACTGGGGGGGGGGTGCCCGAGCTTTTGGGTTGAGGCAGCTCCAGCTGCCTTGCTCCTGTGGCTTGATTTCTCCAGTCCTGCTTGACATCTGACTGTCTCAGCCAAAGCGTTGGGTAAACGAGGAGAGCATTTGGTAATCGACGTCGGCCACGGTCTCCATGGGGGAGGCCCCCCGCCCAGATGGATTCTCAATTTGAGAAACGGCACCCCGTTGACGCCTTTGGGGACTTTCTTGTGCTGAGAGACCGAACGGAGGCTATTTTAAGGTGGGGTATTTTCTCTGCCCAAATCGGCTGAGTCGGGAGCTAGCCGGAGCTGCAGAAGGCTGGGGGACACACACACACAAAAAGAGCAAGACAATACAAGAGCAACACAATAGATACAAACTCAAGGTTAATCGCACCAAACTTGATTGCAGGAAATACGACTTCAGCAACAGAGCGGTCAATGTCTGGAATACTCTGATTCTTTGATTTCTTCCCCAAACCCCAAAAACTTGAACCTTAGACTCTCTACTATTGACCTCACCCCCTTCCTAAGAGGCCTGTAAGTGCACCAACGTGCCTACCATCCCTGTCCTATTGTTTCTTTTATTTTTCTTATATGTACCCATTTCATGTATTCATAACTACGTATACCTATTATCAGGGGTCCCCAACCACCGGGCCGCGGACCGGTCCCGGTCCGTGGAGCACTTTGTACCGGGCCGCAAAGAAATTTTTTTAAAAAATGGCGGCTTTCTTCGCCTTCGGTGAATGCTGCTGAGATCAGGGATCAAGGACACAAATGAAAGAAGGGGAGGGAGGAAGCAACCGAAGCCTGTCCTGCTCTCTGGCTCAGCTCTCTCAGTCGCTTTCTCGCTCCTCCACCAGCCCAGGAAGAAACTGCTTCAAAGAAGCCGGGGGGGTGGCTTTTCCTGTCGCCGCAGCTTCCCAGCGCCCGTTTCACCCCACCCCGCCGCCAATCAATCCAGGTTCAATCCAGTGCTCCGTTCTGCCTGCCTGCCTGCCTTCGTTTCTGGTAGTTTCGGAGCAGCGGCTGAGAATAATAACTATTCGCCTCTTTTACTCAGCCGAAGCTGCTCCGAAACTACCAGAAACCAAGCGCAGGCAGGCAGGCAGGCAGGCAGGCAGAACGGAGCACTGGATTGAACTGCGGCGGCGGGTGGGGGTGAACGGGCGCTCGGAGGAGCTGCGCTCAAACCACCAGAAACGAAGGCAGGCAGGCAGAACGGAGCACTGGATTGAACCGCACGCGGGCGGCGGGGTGGGGGTGAACGGGCGTTCGGAAGAGCTGCGCGGACAGGAAAAGCCACCCTGAAGGCTTCTTTGAAGCAGTTTCTTCCTGGGCTGGTGGAGGAGCGAGAGAGCGACTGAGAGAGGAACGAGGCAGACACCTGAGGGATGAGGCTGAGGGAGGGAGGGAGACACCTGAGGGATGGGGCTGATGAAGGCAAGGCCGAGAGGCGAGGCTTCTCAGCCGTCCTGCAGGGACTATCTGTCGCTCAGGGTTGCAATGAGGAGGCATTGGCGTTCCCTGAACTTGGTGGTTTGCTGGCAGACGTTTTATTACCCGACTAGGTAACAACATCAGATGTTACCTAGTCAGATAATGAAACGTCTGCAAGCAAACCACCAAACTCAGACTCCCCCCCGGTCCTTGAAAAAGTGTTTCTGCGTGAAACTGGTCCCTGGCACAAAAAGGTTGGGGACCACTGCCTATTATCTTGTAAGCAATTGACAAACCAAATAAAATAAATAAATAAAAATAAAAGACGGTTTTCAATCAATCAAGGTAACTGAATAGCTGGAGACAAAAAGAAACCCTGCAGACCCAACTACTTGTTCTGTTTGAAATCCTTCTCTTGGGTTGTGTTCAGGGGTGGGCTCCAAAAATTTGAGCAACCAGCTTTCTGCATGGTTGCTGGGTGGGCGTGGCCATGGTGGGGGTGGCCTAGACCAGGGGTGTCCAACCTTGGCAACTTTAAGACTTGTGGACTTCAACTCCCAGAATTCCTCAGCCAGCAAAGTGCTGGCTGAGGAATTCTGGGAGTTGAAGTCCACAAGTCTTAAAGTTGCCAAGGTTGGACACCCCTGGCCTAGACAGCCTCCTGCACCACCATGGCAAAGGGGGGGGGGGCGTTTTTGCCCTCCCCAGGCCCCGGAGGCTTTCCTTGAGCCTCCAGGAGGGTGAAAACGGGCTCCCCCAGGCTCCGGAAGCCAGAAATGGGCCACCCAGAAGTTCTAGGAAACCGGAAATGGAGCCATTTCCAGCCTTCCGGAACTTCCGAGAAGCCCATTTTTCGCTCTCCCTGAGCCTCTGCGCAGTTACCTGGCATCCAAAACGGGCCACGTGGAGACTCCTGGGAAGGGCGTGGCAGTGTGGGAGGAGCAGGGAGGGGCGGGCAGTGCCAGCCAGGGTTGGGATTTGCAGGTTCGCCGAACTAGGCAGAACCTTAGCTAAAGGATCGCCCGAATCCATGCGAACCCGTAGAGGGTCAACCCTGGTTGTGTTTAAAGGCAAAGCGAAAGATCTTCCCAGTTCTGTTCCAAATCAGATCCCAATCCTCAAAGCTCAAACAGAAGACTATATTCCTAGCCAATCCATGGTTGAAGCAAACATTTTTGACCCTGAAGCCACCCAAAGGATTGAATACAGGCTGGTGACAACTCATAAAACACCCCTATGCCTGTTTTAGTAGTTGCCATTAAAAAAAAGGGGGGGGGGAGGAAGGAAACCTGGAACAGCAGTTGAAAGTGAAAGTACATTCCAACTCTTCTCTTTAAAAGTTTGTAACTAAACTACCAGTTTTTGCCTGCGAATATGTTTAATTAGAGAGCGTGAATGATGACACGCAGCCCGTGAAGGTGCTCAATTGGAGAATCTGGTTGATGAGACCCCCAGGGTGGAAGGGGAAAACAGGGTCACAGGGGACTGTAAATTACCTATGCCAGAGTTGGCTTCATACAGGGCGGTGCCTCTATGTCGCCTCCAATAAATCCTTTGAAGTTTTTTGAAGTTTGGCTCGAGAATCATGATTTCATTAGGGCAATTGCTGGAATCCTGACAACTGGAGCATATCTTTGCTCCTTAGGCAAAGCCTTACAGAAAGTGGGGTGTATGGAGGAGGGGGCTTGTCTAGTTTTGCAACACTCGCATCGGAGGGAGGGGACCTAAGGCTAGGAGGAGGAGGAAGGCTGTACCTGTGCAAACTGAGACGGATTGTAGAACTGGACAGCACCAGTCGGGGGATCTCCAGGAGGTGCCTACACAGAACAAGGAGAGAGTTTGCTATCACTGAGATGCCAGGGAAAAAGTCAGGCAAGCTTGCCTTGTGTGCCTTGGTCAAGCAGGGATTCCACAATACTGCAGCAAGAGGACGACACACACAAATGCCAAAACTGGAAGGAAAACCGAACCTGCCCCCCCCAACTCACAGGGAAGCTTCCGTGTTACCGATAGGAGCAGCGGTGCACGCAGGCTGTTGTCACAGAACAAAGGCACATGCAATGACCCTGAAAAGGCTCATTTGGGGGAGGGTGGGAGCAGCCCTCGAAACATGCAAGAGGAGCAGCGGAAAGGTTAGCCGTGCCGAGTGCTCGAAGGATGCCCAGCTGGTTGGGGGAGCAAGCCATGAGCCTGCCTGGGGTCCCCGTGGGGGTGCAATCCCCCCCCCGTTGCTTCCACGGGAGCCCCAAAGATGGATGTGTACAAAGATTGCAATGCTTGGTTCCTTCTGACAGGACCTGGGAGAGGGTTTCTCAGCCATGGCAACTTTTAAGACACGCAGGCCAATTCTGTCCACGCGCCTTACATTCTCCAAGGCTGAGAGACCCTGTTCTAGGAAGTCCAAGGCTCTAGAAAGGGACTTGCTTTGAGGTTTCTACCAGATTACAGATTAACAGAGTTGGAAGGGACCTTGTAGGTCATCTAGTCCAACCCGCTGCCCAAGCAGGAGACCCGACACCATTTCTGACAAATGGCAGTCCAGTCTCTTCTTGGAAGCTTCCAGTGATGGAGCTCCCACAACTTCCGAAGGCAACTTCTGTTCCATGGGTTGATTGCTCTCCCTGTCAGGAAATTCATCCTTATTTCCAGGTTGAATCTCTCTTAATTCAGTTTCCATTATTCCTTGTCTAACCTTCGGGTGCTTTTTGAAAACAGCTTGTCCCCTTCCTCCTCTCTGTGGCAGCCCCTCAAGTATCGGAAGACTGCTATCATGTCTCCCCTGGTCCTTCTCTTCCCTAGACTAGCCAGGCCCAGTTCCTGCAACGTTCACAGTATGTTTTAGCCTCCAGTCCCCTCATCATCCTGGTTGCTCTTCTCTGCACTCTTTCTAGAGTCTCAACCTCTTTTTTATAGTGTGGTGGTGACCAAAATGGATGCAGTACTCTAGGTGTGGCCTTACTAAGGCTTTATAGAATGGATTAGTACCTCCCTTGATTTTGATTGTATCACTCTGTTAACGCAATTTAGGATTGCATTGGCTTTTTTGGCGGCTGCTGCACACGGCTGGCTCCTATTTCACTGGTTGTTTACTTAGACTCCAAGATCCTTCTCTCAGTTACTGCTATGAAGCCTGGCTTCACCCAATCTATATGTGTATTTTTGGTTTTTCTTGCCTAAGGGTAAGACTTTATATTCATAACTCTCATAAATCCAGCTGAGCACCAGGCCTTTTCGACTGGCTTCTGAATGCCAGCTGGAACATCGGTTGGAAAATGTTGATTGTGTTCTCACAGCATCAAGGGTGTCCCCCAACCTCTGTCTGCATCTGAGTCTCGGTAAGGGAGAAGAATGTTGCAAAGCGTGGAAAAGGCAGGTTTTTGCATTCAGCAAAACGTTCTTTTTTTTTCATTTTGGGGATTTCGGAAAGGAACACAAAATTTTCACGGAGCAATTTTCCAGCAAAAACAAGGTCTCTGCTCTTGGGTCTTCTATGCTTGTTGAGACACGTGGTTTGGTAGTTTCTGGTGATTTTTTTACTCACTCATGCAACACAGAAATTGGGATAGAATCCTAGGGCTGAAAGGGAGGAGTTCTTATACCCTTCCAGACAAATGGTTCTCCCAATCTGTTCTTGAAAACCTCCAGCCATGGAGCCGCCGCAACTCCGGGAGGCACGTTGTTCACTGATTAATCACTCTCACTGACAGGTAATTAATTCTAGGTTGGATCTCTCTTTAATGAGCTCCCACCCGTTACTTCTTGCCCTGCCCTCTGGTACTTTGGAGAACGAGCCAATCCCCTCTTGTCTTTGACATCCCCTTGAGTACTGGGAGACAGCTGTCATGTCAAATGACATGACATCACATAGTATGATATAGACATGATATTGAGTGGGGGATCTGTGGCCCCTGAAGTCCTTTTGGGGGGGTCTTCCCCAATCTCCCTGCTGACAGAATTGCTGTTTCTTGTCTATCTTGATCTAGATCAGGGGTGTCCAACCTTGGCAACTTTAAGACTTGTGGACTTCAACTCCCAGAATTCCTCAGCCAGCTTTGCTGGCTGAGGAATTCTGGGAGTTGAAGTCCACAAGTCTTAAAGTTGCCAAGGTTGGACACCCCTGATTTAGATACAAATGCCTTCACCCTTCCAAAAGACCCCCTTCAATTTCTCTCCAGTAATCCTAGCCCAGTATCCATTGGATCACCATAGTAGTGATAAAGAACGAACGTAACTCAAGAGTTGAAACGAGGGGTGCTGGGTGCTCTGAGCTGCTTCTTGTCTGGCAGATGTTTCCTTGCCCCCAAAGTACGTAACATCGCCAGCGCTCAGCCTGTAGAGATTCTCCGTCCTCCAGAGGTCCTGGCTGTCCCAGAGGAGCTTTTTCTGGAGGCAACTGGGCTTCTTGGTTATTTGAAGACGTTTCGCTTCTCATCCAAGAAGCTTCTTCAACTCTGACAGGATCGTGAAGAATTGATGCCAAGGACCAGCTGTCTGCAAGGAATGTAAATCCTTCCATCCCCTACTGTCCTATCAGAGCTGAAGAAGCTTCTTGGATGAGAAGTGAAACGTCTTCAAAGAGAAACCAAGAAGTCCACCAGTTTGGGACGATCATCAGTGCTAGAAGGGAGAGGGGCTTGCTCTCAGTTTACGTTTTGGGGGCTGGTCCCTACAGTGTTGGCGGACGTGGCCTTAGAAGGTCTTCGGTTGGGCTGTTTACTGAGCCGCCAAGGCTCTTTTTATGAACGTGATGAAGCTGGCAGGGATATCCATTTTGTTGAAAGGATGCTGTACAGACGGCCCGTTTCCTTTTTTTCTTTGCTCTTCGGGAATGCTGTGGTATGTTTGTGCTCATCTAAACAGAGTTCTTACACACAGCTTCTCTTGTGGGAGGTTGTGTTATTAGTTTGGTAGTGGAGCACTTGGCTGGTGTGTGTGTGGGAGGGGTTTGCTACCCTGGTGTTTTTACAAGGTCCTGTTTTATTAAACGTGTGGTCTATATGCTCGTCATTTAACAACCCCGTAATCCCTTGCAAGGTGGGAGTCGGGGCAACTGAATGGAGCTGAGCGTTTACCGGCCGGATGCCTTTCCTGTCGCCAATGTGGAGTTTTTACAGCTGGTACATTCTCATTGTGCCCAGAGAGAGAAATATCAGTCTCTACCTAGGATCGAACTCACAGCCTTCTGATTGTCAGGTGAGAGCTCCACCTCTAGGCCAAAAAGTGTGGCCTATATACCTGGTCCATATTTTGAGTTTGTATGTATAGGAGTGCTATTGATTCCAGATGTTGCATTACAACCCCTGCTATCGGTCCTGAAAGTGGGGATCCCATTAATTTGTTGATAAGTTTACCCATCAAACTCTAAGTATGTCGTTACACCAAAACATATCCTGATTCAGCACATTTGGCCTTTTCTATTGTTTTTCAGTCGCTATCCCGTTCCAGGCTGGACAAAACCCCAATCGGGACCCTTTTTGGAAGTGGGGGGGGGGGGGCGACTTGGACTATGAACCCAGCATTATAGAAAAGCAACCATGTTTCCTCAGCCAAGGAGAGCTGGTTCAAAAAGAGGCTGGTACTCCACTTCCCTGGTTTAGGGGCCAGAAGACTTCATCACTACGGTGACGTGTTAGTTTGGATGGAAATGCCAGTTGAAAATGTCAGAACTGGGGCAAGATACGATGGGGGGGAAAGGAGGTACAAGGAGCAGGGAAAGAGAAGAAAGAGGAGGAGGAGGGCCAGCCAAGGTACCTGATTTAAATGCTGGCTGACTTCACGGGATAATGAACTCATTGAACTAGAGCGCGAAAGCTACAAAACAGCAAAGACACACAACACACACACAAAAAAAAAGAATCAAAGTCACCATGCCAGCCTCTGCCTGCAACTCTCAGCTAAATTTTTGTTCGTATCAAAAGGGGGGGGGGTAGGGGTGTCCCAGGGCCAAAAGTTAAATTATACATATCTCTAAGTGCAAGTTAGCTTTGCTTATAAAAAAAAAAAGGCACTTTCTGGGTTATGAACACCTCAGGTGCAATTCAAGGCCTTGGGTTGGATTTTAAGAGCCTAGCGTTTTCATGGCACTTCACGTTAAGTCAAACTCATGCACAAATAATGTTCAACAGAGGAATGAGGGTTCCTCAGCATGGCAGACCCCTTCAGAAGAGGCGGCTGTATCTTCAGTTCCCAGATACAGGTTGCCAGGCCAAACCTTATGCTACGTTTACCTCCTTCCGGTTCCAATTCTTCCTGCTTCCAATGGCCTTTAGCTCTGGAGTTTGTTACCTGCTATTTTCCCTTGCAAAGGTGGGCCCAGAAGCATCTGGCAGGTGCCTCAAAGGCTCAGAATAGCTAACCTGGCAAGGGACGCTTACCTCTCCAGACTGGGCATCCCCTGGATTCGACGCAGGAAGCTCAGGCCCAGGTGGAAATGCAGCAGAATTTAAGTACTGAAAGACAAAAAGAAAGGAAGGAAGGATGCCATGAACTGTGGACATGTAGCAATGACCCAAGAGAATCCCAGCCGAAATTATCCACGGCTAAGCATTGGCCCGAGCATTTTATAAAATCCAAAAGTACTCATGTTATTGTTAAAGTTCTCCTTCATGTGGAGAGAAGAATCAGTGCAATAATTAACACCAGGTAGGCCTTGATTTATGACGGTTTTAACCACGGTGCAAAATTATGATGCCTCAGCAATCCCCGTGATTGCAAATCCAGGCATTTGGCACCTGGCTTGCATTTTCAACGGGGTTGCAGTGCCTTGTTGGTGACATGACTGTGATGTGTGTCTGACAAAAACATCAACTGGAGAAGCTGGGTTGGTTTCATTACGGTGGTGAAAACGGTCACAAAATCAGGTTCACTCACAGGACGGTTCACTTTGGGACCTGCATGACCTACAACAGAAATTCTGCTTCCCTGTGGTTGTAAGCTGAGGACTACCGTATACGTTTCTTCTTATTCACATGTCTTTCACCAGTTTTGCTGTTCTCTCTTCTCTCACCCAGGCTCAAACCCCTGCTCGGCCCACAGTTTTTCACTGGCATCCAACAACTGAATTCTCAGCCAGTAAGGCTTTTTTAAAAAAATATTGTTTTTATTTTACAAAATAAAATATAAAATACAAAAGAAAGAAAAGAAAATAGGAAATTAAAGGCGGGAAAAGGAATGGGGAAAAGGGGGTGTGAAATACAAGGGGAAAGAGAAGGGAGGCACCGACTTCTACCTCTTCCTAGTACAGTACAAGATAAACACCCTCCAACAGCCTCAACTTTTTTGCTTTGATATATATTTAATATATAACTATTTAATATATAACTATCTGATATTTAATATATAACTAGCCATTTCTGTCACACCAAATAGTTGCAGAACTGGTGTTATAGAAATAGCCAGGGAGGCGTCTGAGTGGGGGCTTCGAAGCCCAGCTGCTGCCTCCAGGGTCTCTGGGGCCAAAAGTCCCACCTCTCTAAAAGGAAACCACATTGGCAACTCTAACTTACTGGTACTTCTCCAGTTGACTCAGGGTTGGTGTCGTTGCCTGGTGCCACCTGATCTTGAGCCACTCCACCCTCCAGCGGTGTTTGCTCTTCAGGAACTGTATGAAGAGGTCACAGGTTTAAAACAAAAAACAAAAAAAACCCCACCAAACTCTCTGTCCCTTCCCACGGGTGTCTGCATAGGGCAGGGGTCTTCGAACTTGACAGCTTTAAGACTTGTGGACTTCAACTCCCAGAATTCCTCCTCCAAGTCATGTTAGCTCAGGAATTCTGGGAGTTGAAGTCCACAAGTCTTAAAGCTGCCAAGTTTGAAGACCCTTGTTGTACATGTTTGACAAACAAATAAAATAAATAAATAAAATAATAAATAAATCCAGAATTCTGGAAGAGAGGAGAGTTTTTTGCGATGTTCTTTCGGGTGTTTGAAGAGGGAAATCCCCTGCCCCCACCTCTGCCTCTCTTATTCTGGGGCTCAGCTGCCTTCAAAGGATGCAGCTTCCAGTTTGGCCCCCAGATCATCCCTTCTTGATCCTGCGCGGCTTCCAGCATGCGCCGTGCCCCCTGATGGGAGGAGTTGTGACTCAAAGCAGCTAACATACCTAATGTTCCTCCTAGTTTCCCCAAAGCAACAACCTTGTGGGGTGGACTGGACGGAGAGAAAATGCAGACCCAAAATTCCAGCCACCTTTCGTGCTTATTCAGGTGGGACTAGAACTCTCCGTCTCCTGGTTTCCGGCCTGGGACCTTAAACAGTAGACCAGGGGTCCCCAAACTTGGCAACTTTAAGGCTTGTGGACTTCAACTCCCAGAATTCCTCCTCCAGTCATGTTAGCTCAAGAATTCTGGGAGTTGAAGCCCACAAGCCTTAAAGCTGTCAAGTTTGGCATAGGGTCTTCCATGGAAAAGTAGCCAAGCTTGAAATGGGCGTTCTCTCCCATGATGATCTCTGGCTGGCTTTAGGGGAAACTTCTTCTCAAGTTAAAGGCTTCAAAGTTATTCTGAACTGCAGTCCAAAATTATGGAATCTGTTGGTTTTTAAGGCAGTGCTTCACACACACAAAAAAGACATGTTGTTTAAGCGTTAACACTAACCATTCAGAGAACAGAGAATTCAAGAAGAGTATTTTCACGAACAGAATAATTATAACCTAAGCTCGTCGACAAGAGGCAGTCTATCGAAAACTTGTGCCAATTAATTCAATCTCAATCTTATATTTTCCTTGCAAAAGATGTTCAACTAAAATCAGCCAACAGCTCTCCCCACCCACCTTCCCTCTTCCTTGGAAAGGGAAGCAGAAAAAAACAGCAGCTGGGAAGGGAGACGGACGGACGGGCAGGCAGGCTCCAGACTGTGGCTTTTCCTCGCCTTCTTCCCGCCTGCCTTTAACTCACCTGAGTTGGGTACAAACATGTTGGCAGGGATGGGCATCGGGGCCAAGGGAGCAAACAGGTCAGCTGGTGCTGGAGCAGGAACGGGGGACGTGGCTTTGCTTGGGTTCAGGATGTCCACGTAGCGACCTTTACTCCCTGCTGCGAAGGGACAAGCAGAGAAAAAAAAGGGCTCGTTCCGGAGAACTGAGGAGGAGACAGAAGAAGCCCCTCAGGGAATAAGGGCCCTGTGGGCGGCGGCTGTGCCAGGCAAGGGGACAAAAGCTCTCAGGCAGAGCCAGGAAAACGGCTTCTGCCTATCAAAACAGGCTAATTAAGATGACGGCAGCACAGTGGTTAGAGTGCAGGACTGCAGGCCACTTCTGCTGACTGCTGGCTGACTTCAATTTGGCAGTTCAAATCCCACCAGCTCAAGGTTGACTCAGCCTTCCATCCTTCTGAGGTCGGTAAAAGGAGGACCCAGATTGTTGGGGGCAAGAGGCTGACTCTATAAACTGCTTATAGCAGGGCTGTAAAGCACTGTGAAGTGGTATATAAGTCTAAGGATTATTGCTATCTCTCTATCTCTCTTTATCTATCTATCTATCTATCTATCTATCTATCTATCATCTATCTAGCTGTGGTGGTGCAGTGGTCAGAATGCATCTATCTGTCACTGGCTATCTATCTACCAGGCTCAATCTCATCCATCTATCTGATCAGTAAAGGAGCACCCAGATTCTTGGGGCAAGATCTATCTATCTTATAGCAGGGCTGTAAACACTGTGAAGTGGTATATCATCTGTCTAAGGATTATATGCTATCTCTCTATCTATCTATCTATCTATCTATCTATCTATCTATCTATCTATCTACCTATCTATCTATCTATCTATCTATCTATCTATCTATCTATCTATCTATCTATCTATCTATCTATCTATCTATCTATCTATCTATCTATCATCTATCTAAGAGCTGTGGTGGTGCAGTGGTGAGAATGCAGTATTGCAGGCTAACTCTGCTGACTGCCAGCAGTTTGATTCTCACCAGCTCAAGGCTGACTCAGCCTTCCATCCTTCCAGGGTGGATAAAAGGAGGACCCAGATTGTTAGGGGAAATAGGCTGACTCTGTAAACCACTTAGAGAGGGCTGCAAAATCACTGTGAAGTGGTATATAAAGTCCAAATGCTATTGCTATTTCACACCGGGTGGCCCTGGGACCTTGTTCTGTTTCCCATCGTTGGCCATTTCCAGGATAGGTTTTCCAACTGTACAAGGTACCTGCTCTCCTGGAGAACACGTTGACGGAAGCATTGGGAGGTCCTACTAATCCAGAGGGAGCAGCCTGAGGAAACCCGGTGGGGGGAGGTGGAGGGGGTTTGCTCTAAAAAGAGAGAGAGAGAGAGAGAGAGAGAGAGTGGGGGGGAAAAACAGCCCGTGAAATCCAAATCTCTTAACAGACAGCTGTCCCTCTCCTGACACAGGTCTCTGTTGGGTCTCCTTTACGTTTGGTGTTGGGACAGCAGAAAACCACGAGACGGCTTTCGCAAGAGCCCCTCAAGCACGGGAGACAAAGGGATGGGGGAAAAAACAAGCAGGCTAGAATAGCAGAGAACGTAGAAGACCCTCCCAAGAATAAAGCTGCTTTTCCATGATGACGTGCACACGTGTGTGTGTGTGTGTGTGTGTCTGTTTGTGTCTGTGTAGAGCAGAGAAAAAAGGGACTTGAAGCACGATGTGCATTGTGCTCATTGGTGATGCAATCTCCGTCTCCATTCCCATTTGAGACATTGCCACTCATTTCTGAACTGGCTGCGACACTTACTTCCTCTTCGGGTTCATCCAGGTTGATCCACCGCTGTTTCTTTTCATCCCAAACAATCTGCAGATGGATAAAAAAGAATGAAGCTATGCTTTCCGAGAGGAGCCAGATTCAGCTGGCTAAACCTGCATGTGTGTTTTCTACTTAAACACATTGTAAGATTGTTAGAATAATCAAATGCAAAGGAAAACAGTCTACCTTAGATAACAGCATTTTAAAAAAAAGCAGACTAAGCAGAAGGTAATATATTATGGAAAACTTTCTTGGGCTCATTCCCTAATTTCCCTTGTTTTGTTTGTCTGACCTCTGCCCACAAAATCAGTACAGCATAGTTATGCTTCATATTGAACATTGAAGATTATTGCTGAACTGATTTAAGTCCTTTCATCTATTACTTCATTAGTCTCATAACCTTTTTTCTAGAAATCATAGCGACCCACCAAACATTGGTGAACGAAATATTGGCAGAGAGATACAGATTAACAGAGTTGGAAGGGAACTTGTAGGTCATCTAGTCCAACCCCCCACCCAAACAGGAGACCCTACGCCATTTCTGACAGATGGCAGTCCAGTCTCTTCTTGAAAGCTTCCAGGGATGAAGCTCCCACAACTTCTGAAGGCAACTTCTGTTCAAAGGGTTGATTGGTCTCACTGTCAGGAAATTTCCCCTTATTTCTAGGTTGAATCTCTCCTTGTTCATTTTCCACTCATTGTTCCTTGTCTGGTCTTCAGGTGTTTTGGAAAATAGCTTGACCCCCTCCTCCTCTCTGGGACAGCCCCTCAAATATTGGAAGGCTGCTATCATGCTTCCCCTGGTCCTTCACTAGACTAGCCACACCCAGTTCCTGCAATCCTTCATCGTATGTTTTAGCAACATCTTGGTTGCCCTTCTCTGCACTTTTTCTAGAGCCTCAACATCTTTTTTTATAATGTGATGACCAAAACAGGAGGCAGAACTCTAGATGTGGTCTTACTAAGGCTTTATGGAGTAGTATTAGTACCTCCCTTGATCTTGATTGTATCCCTCTGTTAATGCAGCTTAGGATTGCACTGGCTTTTTTGGCTGCTGCTGCACACTGCTGGCTCATACTTAGCTGGTTGTCCACTAAGACTCCAAGATCCCTCTTCTCACAGTTCCTGCTATTGAGCCTGGTTTCACCCAGACAACTGCAAACCTTCCTGGGGAGCAGGGATCCCCAGGAAAATAAGCCTCTGTGGTTTCTCCAAGTGGTGCTACCTGAACTTCAGAGTCAGATCAAGCCAGATCAATACTAAGGCATATACATTACTGTTATGTCTCACCTGGACAAACAAAGTAATAAGTCCAAATTTCCAACTGAAACACAAATAAGCAGGCAAGTCCGGTAATTACAGGGTTAAATTCCTTAAGCTGACAACATTCTTGGCAGTCTCACGCAAGCTGTCTGCCAAGTCCGATAAGGAAGCAGGAACATAAATCACAAGCTGTCGCCACACACACAGGATAATTCTGAAGCTTCTCTCACTAAATAACACATTGTCCCGAACAAGAACCCAGAGCTAACACACCCACTTTTATTCCCTGTGGGGCGTGTCAGTCCCTCATCTCATTCTCTGATTTGTCCTTTCTTTCTGCGTTGCATCTCACGCTTTTGCCTGCGTCTTTGCCTCACATCAAACCAACATTCCTCAGCCAGAGGCTCTGATATGCCCTCCTGGTTATCTGCCGACACCTGAGGCACAATCAGGGAGGAAGGTCCTGCCGAGGAGGAAAGTCCTGGGGAGGAAGGCAATTCCAAATCCTCTAACAAAGCAGGCTCAAACCTCAGAGCCAAATCCTCCTCTTCCTCATTGTCCAAGTCTGTGTCCTCTAACAAAGCAGGCTCAAACCTCCGAGTCACAACACATTACTATACTAGATATAGAAGGTTGAACAGAAATTGCTGCTTTCTTGCATAATCTAAATCACAACTAGGTAAGTATTAGTGCCTAATCCAGCCTCACATTTATATATCACAGTTCCCAAATAAGGAGAGCCTTCTCTTCAGCTCTATTTAATGCTTTCCCCACAGCTATCCTGGAAGGGAAATATAGGGAACCCAATGCTGTGAAGTGATACTGGTATTGGCCAGGTCTAAAGGGACATTCATCCCAGAGCTGATTGTCCCTCTTTTATTTAAATTTCCAAGACACTATGATCTCCTTTGTCTGTTAATTAATTAATTAATGAAGAAAAAACTATTTCTCTAAAGATACAAAATTTTCCTACATTGTGTATAAGCTGCACACACAAGTGGTTGCTAATAGGTCCTATTCTATGCATTGATTCTTTTTATCCACTTGTAACATTGGTTTTAATGTTTTTTCCCTTTTAATGCCCTATGTTTTCATCCTGTAATTGTTTTATTTTGTTATTTCTGGTATTGGAAGCCAGCCAGGGTAAGCTTGATCATGAGATGGGTGGCATACAAATTTAATGACTAAGTGAAGTGAAATAAATACTAGCTCTTGTTAGGGATAGTTTTGTGTCTGCCTGATAGAAACCACAGTGCCAATGTCTAAATTTGCCTCTCCGTAGAAGCATTTTTCCAACTTTCTTTGCCAATCCCGAAAGTTTCTTTTTTTCTCTGAGACTGGAATTGGTGCCATTTGACATTGTTTTTAAAAAAATTGTATGAAAAAAGTGTTTGTTTTTAAAGGTCCCAAGGCCAAATGCTATAGCTAGGAATTGCATATTAAAAAGGAAGAAAATAATGCCCAAGAATGCCAGTGGAGGGTGAACAGTTTTCTTACCGACTTGTTCTTGTCATCCGGAAGATGGGCTTCAGTTTTGCTTTTCCCCATCAGCCAACGAAGCCAGTGGCCACCGCTCTGGAAAAAAACAAATGGTAATCATACTTTCTTTTAGTACAATGTGTGTCTCTCCCTGCACCTCCCTAAGGGATGGGATTCTACCGGTTTGGGCGAACCAGGTTGTTCACTTTGCATCTGGTTCGCTGAACCGGGAATTCAACCGACCAGCTGGCCCCGCCCACCCTGTCCCTCCCCTCCCAGGAGTCTCCACACAGCCCATTTTCGATAGTGGTTAGTGCAGGCTCCGCGCGGATGGGTGTCAGGATTCCGGCAGTTACCCTGATTAAATCATGAGTCTCGAGCCAAACTTCCAAAACTTCAAAAGGATTTATTGGGAGTTAACATGCTGGCACTGCCTGGGTGTAGCCGACTCTGAGACACATCATTCACTGTCACCCTTGACCCTAGTTTTCCCCCTCAACCCCTCTGGGTGTATCCTAATTCATATTCTCCAATGGGACACCTCCATAGCCCAGAGTCATCAATCATGTTCTCCAGTTAGAATTTTGCATGGCAGAAACTTCGGTCACCTAGTTACTATCTTTGAAAGCATTTATGGGATGCAGTTTCGGCTTGCAAGCTGCTGCACTGCTGCCCCCTCCCTTTCTGTTGGCAACTCTAAAAAGACCAGAGAAATATTTTATGAGTTGACACTGGGAAGGGGGAAAACAGGCCTTCTGGAAGTCCGGAAACAGGCCTGTTTCCGGCTTCCAGTGGGCCTCCAGAGACAGGGAGAGGCTGTTTTCACCCAAAGGCCCGGGGGAGGCCTCTGGACCAGTGGTGGGATTCAAAATTTTTACTACTGGTTCTGTGGGCGTGGCTTGGTGGGCATGGCCATGTGACTGGGTGGGTGTGGCTTTTTTTGGGAGCTTCCTAGCCTCAAAGAAGCCTCGGGGGGTTTTTGCTCCCCTAAGGCTCCTCTGGGGCTCTGGAAGGCAAAAAATGGAGGGAGGGGCTGAGCTCCCCCTCCATTTTTTGCCCTCCTGGGCCTCAGCAAGGAGAATCCCAGCACAGCTGATCTATGCACAGCTGACTGTCGGGAGGGAAAAAGAAAAGAAATACCTTAGGCGAATGTCAGGCGGGCAGGTAAGCGAGCATTGGGAGGGAGGGCGACCGGATTGGGGGCACGGCCAGCCAGAACTTACTACCGGTTCGGCGACCCACGCCAAATTCTTGCTAGCGGTTCACACGATCCGGTGCGAACCGGCTGAATACCACCACTGCTCTGGACCCCTGGGAGGGCGAAAGCGGCTTCCCCCAGGTTCTGGGAGGCCCATCGGAAGCCGGAAACAGGAAGTTCCAGTAGGCCCCCCCCCCACCATGGCCCCGCCCACCCAGCAACCAGACAGCGAACCGGTTGCTGGGATTTTTGCATCCTAACCCTAACCTGATTTCAACGTTTAAATAATATTTAAAAGAGTTTTTTTTAGTTCGTTTGGAGGGTCTTTTATCCTTCAGCATAATAGCAGCTATAGACCACAGCTTTATAATTTAAATATAAATTTGTTGCTGGCTGTTATAGTTTCATGGTCTTAGCTCACTGGCTCCACAATATCCCACATTCCAGATGAGCAGCTGTTAGTTTGGCGCCAGGAATGAAGCAGCGGGAAGCAGCTTTGTGGGTGAAAGACCACAGGAGACCAATCCTGATGAAGGAGAAACCAGGACTCCTTTCTCCTCCTTCAATGCCACCCTTTCCCTCTTAGGTAAAAGGTGGCTTAGTGCCCCGTGGAAACCCTGCCCGAGTGAGTTGGAAGGGACTTCGGAGGTAAGCAGGAGTCAACTGAAGTCCCAACTCTTCACAGGACGCTAAGCCTTGCTACCATGGGGAAGAATACGTTTTTTTTTGGAATCCCACCCCTGCCCCCCCCCGCTTCTGGAGATTCCAGACCAGTTTCTGAGTTTAAGTTTGAAGGAGGAAGGGTTAAGCTTGGGGGGGGGGGGGGAGGAGAGATGGAGGCCTCCAGAAAGTTTCACTGAGGTTGGCAAAGGCATCGGAGCCAAGCCAGGGAGAGCGAACTCTCTCTGTGGGGAGGGGGGAGGCACAGCTAAGTGTTTCTGCTTAGCGTTAAGGTTTAATGGCTCACTTTTTGAGGTGCCAGCTCCTTCTTGGCTTCTTTGGGGGTTTTCTTCCTTTCGGGGATCGAGGGTGGGGGCGGAGAAGGCTGCCTGGTGGTGGAGTTTCGCCTCTCCCGGCCAATGGAATGCACGGAGGACTCCGAGGTCGTCCGAGAACGTCGCCCCAGGCCCTGTCGTCACATAACAACCAAGTTCAGTTTCTGGCTGACATTTCTGGCGGAAACGTCTTCAACAAAGTCATTAAGAAGGAAGAGGAGGAAGGAGGGGGGGAAAAACGGCGAACAAGCAACGGAGATGAGAAGTGGGTGACGGAGGGAGGAGGGTAGATAAGCGGAGGGAGAAGATTAGATCAGTTTCGGGGGCATACCATGTGGGCCGAAGACTGGGAGGTCGATCGGGACCGTCGGCCTGGGCCCTGGACAGAAACAGAAGTCAAGCACCTGAACAAGCAGCGAAGGCCAGACCTGAACCGCCGTGGGCAGCAAAAGTCCCACCAGCTCAGATCCCAGGAGTGGATTTGTCACGCTGCAAACAAGACAACTAAAAACGGGAACAACCGGGAACTCCTGTGCGAATCTTCTTTACTCACCAGACGATTCGGCTCCTCCTGACCTCCAGACTGAAGGGATGCAGGAAGCTGGGGCTCCTGCTTCACCAGAGCCTCTTGCCTTCGCAGCCCCAGGCCCTGCCTGTGGTGCCCGTGCCCCGGGGGTAGCCCGAGGCCATCAGCCCCATCGCCACAGCTTTGCAGGCAATGGGTGGCTGACCCAAGAGGACCAGGGACTTCGTTCTGAAGGCGCTCAGAGAAAGGTCACTCTAGAACCGTGATGGCGAACCTGTGGCACCCGGAGCCATTTGTGCCAGTACGGGAGCTGCAGGCAAACTTACCTCACTGAGCATGCGCGCGCCTCCCAGCTGATTTTAGGGCGGTTTGAAGCCTTTTTCAAGCTTCTGGAGGCTTTGCAGGACGAATAATAGGCCTGTTTCGTCACTTCTGGTATTTCCGGAAATACCAGAAGTAACAAAACGGGGCTAGTTTTCAGCCTGCAAAGCCTCCCTCAAGCCTTTCGGAGTCAGCTGGGAGGCGCAGTGCAGGTAAGGGGGTGGGTGGGATTGCACACACATGCGTAGGGGATGTGGGGGGACATGCATTGCCTTCTGGCTGCTGGCACGCGAGCGTGAGCATGCAAGCGCGTGCACAATTTTTGGCACAGGAGCCCCAAAAGGTTAGCCACCACGGCTCTAGAACCTCTTCCACACATTTTGGCACTCCGGAACTAACGTGCCCAAATTAAGCCAGAGCACGCAAGGCAGGCTTGGAAACTTCCCACAAGCCCTCAGGCTCCATGTGGCCGCACAATGAAGACCACTAATAAAGGGAGAGAAAAAGAAACTGGCCAATACCATGTTTGCCATCTTCGCGTAGAAGTCTTCTTCTGCAACTGCCTTCCATGCGGGAGGTTCAGCCACCCCTGCGATCATGCAAAGAGGGAAAGAGGGAAGGACAGGTAAACTTTGTTGCTCCCAAATGAGAGAGAAAAGAGCCACCTGCCTATGATAGACAGAAGAATGAATGAATGAATGAATGAATGAATGAATGAATGAATGAACGAATCCCCGTGGGCCCCCAGATTCAAGGCTTGGTGATGCAGTGAGGGCAGGTTTATCTAGGACAGGGATGTTGCCATGCCCCTGTTGGAGCCTGAATCCGAGGAGGAAGATGAACAGCTGGCAGGGAGTGGGAGTGTGACTCTGTTGGCTGTGAAGAAAACTGGGGAAGGGCAAAGTCCGGCTGGGCAGAGCAGAGAAGAGGTAGAACAAGGGAGAGGGAGTTCAGAGGAAGACCCATGCCCACCCCCTCTTCATCCTAGGGCACACAGGGAGGAATGGAGAAGGGAGCAATGTGGGGTGCGTGGCTTCTGGGGAGGAAAGGGCCCTGATTCCTTCATTAGCCACAGCTGGGAAGACAATTGATAAGAAAAGGCTGTGTGCGGCAGCTGTTGGGAGCAAACGTGACTTTTGTGGTTGCTTATCTGTGTTCCTGGCATCTTCCCAACCGTGTTGAATTACTGCTGTTCCTTCACATCTGGAATTCCTTCTCCTGCCCTGCCGGACTCATTATCCTGCCTTGATTGGACTTATAGTTGCAGTTTTTGTTGACCACGTTTTGGACTTGATTCTCTGCAGCCAAAGGCTGTTCCTGGGAGAGTTTTTCTCCAGCCAGGAGGTAACCAGGACATTGGGGGCAAAGTTGGAGCTAATAAAGGGACTCCTACTGATTATCTGACTGTGTTGCCTTTGTGTCACGCCCCTTTGGGTCATCACAAGTGTCAAACTCAATTTCATTGAGGGTCGCATCAGGACTGTGGTTGACCTCGGGGTAGCGGGTGGATGTGGCTGACTGGGTAGGTGAGGCCACCTTGATGCCACACACTGGGCAACTGAGTGGGCATGGCCAGCTTGACACCACTCCCCAAACTGCTGGCATGTTTCCTCTTCGCATTGGGTAGACCAGGCCGAAGCGACTCAGGCCGGCCCCTTACATTTTCCAGGATGGGGGCTAGATTAGACCTAATCGCGGGCTGGATGTGGTTCATGGGCCTGGTGTTTGACACCCGATTTAGGAGCTACTCCCAGCTAATCCCTCTAGTTATCTATCTGAGATGGGAACTACAATTAGAGGGAACCTCTAAGGGCAACCAAGTGAAGTGAAGCTTCTCTGCTGAATTCCCCAAGGAAGATGGGATCCTAAAGGTGCTTTTTTCAATGGGAAAAGCCCTGAATGGATCCTTTCCTCTCTCTCACTCTCCATGCGGCAATTTCCTAGAAATTTTGTAGAGAAACTGCAGGCTCTGCTGGGCTCCCCTGCTGCAGTATGGGGCAGGGAAGGGAGTTTGCCGGCTGATTTCTCCCCCACCCGTTCCCCACCCAGGCAAACCTGCTTCATGCTGGGTCCCCTCATGTGGCTGCAGCTCAGGGCCTTGAGGAGGTAGACCTGCTGGCAGCGCCGCTGGCCCCCTGTACATGGGGTTCATCTCGGCTCCATAGGGGTTCAGAGAGCCAGGTGCTGGGCCCATAGAGGCAGGTACCATGGAGTAGAAAGGAACAGCAGCGGCAGGTTCCTGTTGGGAAGTTGGGGTCAGAGCCACGGCGCCGTCCAGGATGGTAGGAGGAGCTAGAGAAAGGATGGAAAGAGAACGGCCTTTGCATCCCATAATAAAGCAAGAGTCCAGGATGACCCTGACTGTTCCTTTAGGGTCCTGCACACGAGCAGGAGGGCTCTGGAAGGCAGCCAGGGAACGCTGCAGGCCACCCTCTGCGATGGCCACAGCTGGCTTCAGAGCAGCCGGCATCCTTCATTCACACAGACGGTTGCTTGGCCACCATCAAGAGTGGTTGGTGGCGCAGTGGTTAGAGTGCTGTGCTGCAGGCCACTTCTGCTGACTGCATGCAATTTGGCAGTTCAAATCCCACCAGACTCAAGGTTGACTGAGCCTTCCATCCTTCCGAGGTTGGTAAAAAGAGGACCCAGATGGTTGGGGGAAAGAGGCTGACTCTATAAACCCCTTAGAGAGGGCTGAAAAAAGCACTGTGAAGTGGTATATAAGTCTAAGAACTATTGCTATCTATCTATCTATCTATCTATCTATCTATCTATCTATCTATCTATCTATCTATCTATCTATCTATCTATCTATCTATCTATCTATCTATCATCTATCTATCTATCATCTATCTATCTATCTATCTATCTATCTATCTATCTATCTATCTATCATTATCTATCTATCTATCTATCTATCTATCTCATCTATCTATCTATATCTATCTATCTATCTATCTATCTATCTATCTATCTATCATCTATCTATCTATCTATCTATCTATCTATCTATCTATCTATCTATCTATCTATCTATCTGCTGTGGTGGCACAGTGGTGAGAATGCAGTATTGCAGGCTAACTCTGCCTACTGCCAGCAGTTCGATGCTGACCAGCTCAAGGTTGACTTAGCCTTCCGTTCTTCTGAGGTCAGTAAAATGAGACCCCAGATTGTTGGGGCCAAGAGGCTGGCTCTGTAAACCACATAAGAAGCTGTAAAGCCCTCTAAAACGGTATATAAGTCTAAGGGCTCTTGCTAACAAAGGAGCAAGCGGGATGCTTCCCAACAAATGGGTAGCCCCTACATAGCTGCCCGGCTTCCCACAAGGCTGCCGGGCATTCGATTCCCCGGGTGCCATGCTTTCACGCCAGGAAGGGAAGCCTCCCTTAAGCCATGCACTCACCTGAAGGCATCAACTGGACACTCTGCCCGGGCTGGACCATGTTGGGCAGCAGGGAGGCCAACAACGGGTTGTTGGAGCCCACTTCCAGGCTGCCTCCCAGGCTTTCGTTCTGACTGGTGTGGTCGTGCTCTGAGCTTGGCGTGCTGGAGGAATACTGCTGGGGTGTGACTCTCCCTAGGCCGTAACCGAAGGAGCCCTCCTGGAACGAGACGGATGCCAACGGACGCTTTCAGCGAAGACCAGCCATTCAATGCCACGGTCTAGGCAAGGAAAGGAAGGAAAAAAAAAAAAAAAAAAAAAAAAAAAGGGGTTTTGGGGGGGGGGGGGTTTTTAAGGGGATTTTTACATTTCTTGGATTTTGTGAGAAAAAAAAAAAAAAAAAAAAAAACAAAAAGGTGTGGGGGGGGGTGGGGAATTAAAGTAGGGGATTTATACATTTCCAGTCTAGCTGACCTAAGCTCTTTATTCCTGGAAGAAGTTGGAAAAAGTCTTGGGAAAAGTTCAGAGAAGAGCAACTAAGATGGATCAAAGGCCTGGAGACTCAAATATAGGATGAAGAGCTGCAGGATTCGGGTCTGGCCAGTCTAGAGGAAAGAAGGACTGGGGGGGGGGTGGGGGACACAGGATAGCAGCCTTCCAGTACTTGATGGGCTGCCATATAAAAGAGGGGGACAAACTATTCTCCAAAGCATCAGAGGGCAGGACAAGAAGCAATGGGTGGAAACTAAACAAGGAGAGAAGCAACCTGGAATTAAGGAGAAACTTCCTAACAGTGAGGACAATGAACCAGTGGAACGGCTGGCCTCCAGAAATCCTGGGCACTCCAAACCTCACTGGACGTGTTCAAGAAGAGACTGGACAGTCACTTGTCTGAGATGGTATAGATCCTCCTGCTTGAGCAGGGGCTGGACTAGAAGACCTCCAAGGTCCCTTCCAGTTCTATTCTATTCTATTCTATTCTATTCTATTTCTATTCTATTCTATTCTATTCTATTCTATTCTATTCTATTCTATTCTATTCTATTCTATTCTATTCTATTCTTTCCTTCCCTTCCCTATTCTATTCTATTCTATTCTATTCTATTCTATTCTATTCATTCATTCATTCCCATCCATCCCTTCCTCTATTCTATTCTATTCTATTCTATTCTATTCTATTCTATTCTGTTCTTTCCCTTCCTCTATTCTATTCTATTCTATTCTATTCTATTCTATTCTATTCTGTTCTGTTCTTTCCCTTCCCTTCCTCTATTCTATTCTATTCTATTCTATTCTATTCTATTCTATTCTATTCTATTCTATCCTATCCTATCCTATCCTGTTCTATTCTTTCCCTCCCCTTCCCTTCCTCTATTCTATTCTATTCTATTCTATTCTTTCCCTTCCCTTCCATTCTATTCTATTCTATCCTGTCCTGTTCTATTCTTTCCCTTCCCTTCCCTTCCTCTATTCTATTCTATTCTATTCTATTCTATTCTATTCTATTCTATTCTATTCTATTCTATTCTATTCTATTCTATCCCTTCCCTTCCCCTTCCCTTCCTTCCATTCCATTCCATTCTCTTCTATCCTGTCCTGTTCTATTCTATTCTTTCCCTCCCTTCCTTCCCTTCCCTTCCCTTCCCTTCCCTTCCCTTCCCTTCCTCTATTCTATTCTATTCTATTCTATTCTATTCTATTCTATTCTATTCTATTCTATTCTATTCTATTCTATTCTATTCTATTCTATTCTTTCCCTTCCACTATACTATACTATACTATACTATACTATACTATACTATACTATACTATACTATACTATACTATTCTGAATTCTATTCTATTCCTATTCCTATTCTATTCTCTAGTCTATTCTACCTTCCTAGGGGTCTCTTTCCCTTGGCTCCTTGTACGCACCTCTCACTCTTAGCTATGCTTTCATGGTTCTGGCTCCCTGGACTCAGGGTGGTGGGAGAGGCATTATATAGTTAAGTCGCCCTGCAGAATGAACCAAAATTCAGTCAGCATCCATGGAGAGCTTGCCTGAACTCTCCCACATTGAGAAGCCTTGCAGATCAGTACAGGGATTCCTCAACTTACAACAACAATTGAGCCCAAAAGTTTCTGTTGTTAAGTGAGACATTTGTTTGAGTGAGTTTTGCTCCACTGTACAAGTTTTCTTGCCTCAGTGGTTATGTGAATCGCTGCAGCTAGCGGTCGTTAAGCGAAACTGGCTTCCCCCATTGACTTCACTTGTCAGAAGGTCGCAAAAGGGGATCACATGGCCCTGGGACTTATAACCGTCATAAGTATGAGTCAGTGAAAGGCCTAAATTTTCATCACGTGGCCGTGGGGATGCTTGCAATGGTCACGAGTCTGAAAAACGATCGTAAGTCCCTTTTTCCAGTGCTGTTGTAACCAAGGGTGGGATTCAAATTTCTTAACAACCGGTTCTGTGGGCGTGGCTTGATTTGTGGCCGTGGCTTGGTGGTCATGACTTGCTGACTGGGCGTGGCTAGGTGGTCACATGACTGGCGGGGCATGGCTTGTATGTTCATTTTTTATTTTTTTTAAAAAAGAGCAACTTTTACCCAAAATCAGGCAGAGCAGCCAGGCAGATTGAGTTGCTCACAGAATCACAGATTCACTCAGATATCTACCTTTCTGCCATCTGCTACCTGAGTCTGCACTGAAAAATAGAAGTTTCGGTTCAGCTCTGTTTTTAGATTAGCTAGAAAGCAAGAAATCCAACCATTTCCTGCTTTCTAGCGAATCTAAATCTCCCGGCACAGCAGAACAGCTGATGGTCAAACGCAGGCAAGTTTGATGGCGTGCATGCCAGGTAAGGAGTGACGGGCAGGGAGGGACCAGCAAGGGGTGTGATTTGTCGGTTCTCCGAACTGCACAGAACCTTAACAACCGGTTCTATAAAACCCGACCGACCAGGTAAATCCCAACCCTGGTTGTAACTTTGAACTGAGCACTATCTGGAATGATCTTGTCTGTTAATTATTGTCTGTCAGGATGGTGGGATTATTAACTAACTTCTGTGGTTGTTATTTTGACTGATCTGACTACAGCCAACATTTTACAGTTACAGAGAAAACACTGGCAAGGAAATCTTTTTTTTTTTTCTCAAGACATTCCTACAAAACGGACCGTCTGATGTAAAAGGACGTGAAACTCACCTTAATCTGCCCGTCCAAGTGTCGGAGCTGAATTAGCCAGTTGGGCTCAATAAATAATTCCTGCTCAGGCTTCTCCTTTATCTGAGGGTCAAAGAGCCGCAATTGAGAGGAAATCTGTAAAAGGAAGAATGGGGATTTTAAAAGTCGTATCGTGACATTTCCTAGGAGTGCCCAGTTTATCCTGAAAAGGAGAAACAGCAGGATCTGCCTGCAGGAGCTAAGACAGCCTTACTCTCTAGGTACTGATACCACCCTATAAAGCCTTAGTAAGGCCACACCTAGAGTCCTGCATCCAGTTTTGGTGACCACACTATAAAAAAGAGGTTGAGACTCAAGAAAGAGTGCAGAGAAGAACAACCAGGATGATGAGGGGACTAGAGGCTAAACCATACGATGAACGGTTGCAGGAACTGGGCCTGGCTAGTCTAAGGAAGAGAAGGACCAGGGTGGACATGCAGACTTCCAATACTTGAGGGGCTGCCACAGAGAGGAAGAGGAGGTCAAGCTATTTTCCAAAGCAACCGAAGGCCAGACAAGGAATAATGGATGGAAACTGATCCAGGAGAGATTCAACCTGAAAACAAGGAGGAATTTCCTGACAGTGAGAGCCATCAACCCATGGAACAGAAGTTGTGGGAGCTTCATCCTTAGAAGCTTCCAAGAAGAGATTGGACTGCCATCTATCAGAAATGGTGTAGGGTCTCCTGCTTGGGCAGGGGGTTGGACTAAATGACCCTACAAGATCCCTTCCAATTCTGTTATTCTGTTAAAATTCTCCCAGAACGGTCAGAGTCTGGGGTCCCAGGAATTGTGATCCCCACGTATCTGGAGTTAACAAAGGGATGGTACACACGGAAAAGGGGGGTGGGGTGGGGTGTTGTGTTCTGAAGCCCCTGCTAAGCTCTGGGGTCCCAGAAACAGGGCAGGAAACCCTGTGTCAACTCATAAAACATTCCTATGCCTGTTTTAGTAGTTGCCATGAAAAAAAAAAATGGGGGCGGGGAGAGAAAGGAAATCTGGAAGAGCAGTGCTGCAGTTTGGAAGAGAAAGTACATTCCAACTCTTTATCTTTAAAAGGTTGTAACTAAAACACCAGAGCTTTTGCCCGTGAATATATTTAATTGGAGAATGTGGTTGATGACACCCAGCCCATGAAGGTGCTCAATTGGAGAATCTGGTTGATGAGACCCCCCAGGGGGGAAACAGGGTCAAGGGGGACTGTAAATGACGTAGGCCAGAGTTGGCTTCCTCCAGGGCAGGGCCAGTATGTCACCTCAATTAAATCCTTTGAATTTTTTTGAAGTTTGGCTCGAGAGTCCTGATTTAATTAGGGCGATTGCTGGAATCCTGACACCCTGGCCTCCCCACCCCCACCCCTGAAGGTTTAAGCGAGTCATCCTGCTGCTGCAGAGGATGCTGACCTGGATCACCTGGGCGATAAGAACCGGCGAATAGCAGCCGGGGTTTGTCAGGATGGCTTTGGAAATAACTTCGCAGTAATGGAAGGATTGCGCAATGAGTCCCATCTCAGCCAGCCGGCAAGCGTAGAGGAACTTGAACACCTGAGAGGCAGAGAAGATGCTGGTTAAGAGAGACTGAGGACGGGGACGGAACAAAGGCCAACCTCCATGACCTTTCACCTCCCTTTCATTAATTACAGCTAGTTCTCGACTTACAGCCGTTCCACTTAGGGACCGCTCAAAGTTACAACGGCACTGAAAAAAGGGACTTGTGACTATTTTTGACAGTGACAACCTTTCCAGCATCCCCCGTGGCCATGTCATCAAAATTCAAAGCCTTGCCAAACTGGCTCGTATTTAATGATGGTCGCTGTGTCCAAAGGTCAGGCGATCTGCTTTTGTGACCTTTCTGACGAGCCAAGTGAATGGGAGCAGTCAGATTCACTTAACGACCGGGTTACTAACCTATCAGCTGCAGGGATTCACTTAACAGCTGTGGCAAGAAAGGTCGTAAAATGGGATAGCGCTAGCAATAGCACTTACACTGGAAGGAAGGAAGGAAGGAAGGAAAGGAAGGAAGGAAGGAAGGAAGGAAGGAAGAAGGAGAGAGAGAGAGAAGAGAGAAAGAGAGAAAGAGAGAAAGAAAGAAGGAAGGAAGAAAAAGAGAAAGAAAGAAGAGAGAAGGAAGAGAGAGAGAGAGAGAGAGAGAGAGAGAGAGAAAGAGAAAGAGAAAGAAAGAAAGAAAGAAAGAAAGAAAGAAAGAAAGAAAGAAAGAAAGAAAGAAAGAAAGAGAGCGAAAGAGAGGGAAGGAAGGAAGGAGAAAGAAAGAAAAGAAGGAAAGAGAAAGAAAAAGAAAGAAAGAAAAGAAGGAAGTAGAGAGAGAGAGAGAGAGAAGGAAGGAGAGAAGAAGAAAAGAAAGAAAGAAAGAAAGAAAGAAAGAAAGAAAGAAAGAGAGAGAGAAAGAAGAAGGAAGGAAGGAGAGTGAAAGAGAGAGAGAAGGAAGGAAGGAGAAAGAAAGAAAGAAAAGAAGGAAAGAGAAAGAGAAAGAAAGAAAAAGAAGGAAGGAGAGAGAGAGAAAGAAGGAAGGAGAAAGAGAGAAAGAAAGGAAGGAAGGAAGGAGAGAAAGAGAGGGAGTGAGAAAAAGAAGGAAGGAAGGAAGGAAGGGGGAGGGAGGGAGGGAGGGAGAGAGACAGAGACGGAGAGAGAGAGATGCCAACCTGGAAGTTGGGCAGGGAGCAGGGCTGAGTCCCCAGGGACTGGGCGTACTCGTAGGTCTCTGTCCGCTGAATGGCCTCGTTGCTGGCAAACTTCCGAAAAGGCAAGCTGAGGAGCAGAAGAAGAGAGACCGACATCCTTCTTCCGTGGCCCAGAACAGCTTCTGAAGCAGCGCTGCGAGGCTGGCAGGAGCCATTGGAGAGAAGGGCGTGGCTTCGGCTTTGCCCCTCCATGGGGCATCAAGTCAAGGACTGGGCTGGGGGAAGCAAGCGACCCTCCTTCCTGGGGCCCCCAGGGTCCTTGGCTGCAATTCCCTCTTAAACCATGAAAGCAAGCCCCGCTGAAGGCTGGGTGAGCCCCAGGGACATATATCCTCTGTTCCAAGCCAATCAAGAGAGCTGTTCTTGATGTGCCAGCCTCTCTGCACAGCGGTGGGAGGGAGGGCCCAGAGCTGCTCCAGGCCCTCTGCATACCCGCCCTGCAAACGAGGCTGCGTGGTTACAACTACCCTGAGCTGCAAACGGAAGGGGAAGGGGAGCGTAGAAGGGCAGCCACGCCTGGAGAAGGTCTGGAGGAGCAGCGTCCTGGGCTCTTTAGGGAGAGAGGCGGAAGGAACCAAGGCAGCAGCTTGATCCCGAGGGAGAAAAACTGGAAGGATTCCCCAAAATACCTGTGGTTTGCACCGATGAGCACCAGCTTGGTGGTCTTCTTGGTGTAGACGCCGAAGCCCTCTTGGGCCATCAGGTAGCAGAAGTGAGCAGCGTCCAAGAGGCCTTTGGAAGCTGCAACCAAAGACAAACAAGGAATCCTCTCAGGAAGTGGATCCCACCAGGAGCATCCTAGTGTCACATTTTAAGTATCCCCTGCGCCCCCCCTCCCTTTAAATTTTTATATTTGGTGTGTTTATGTTTTAACTTTTATCTGTACAAAGCCCAGTTGTCAGGACTCCAGCAATCGCCCTAATTAAATCATGATTCCTGAGCCAAACTTCAAAAAACTGCAAAGGATTCACTAGAGGCGACCTGCCCTGGATTCACAAAGGATTCACTAGAGGCGACCTGCCCTGGCATACGTCATTTACAGTCAGAAAGAGAGAAAAGAAGGAAGGAAGGAGAAAGAGAGAGGGAGAGAGAGAGAAGAAAGGAGGGAGGGAGGGAGAAAGGAGAGAGAGAAAAAGAAAGAAAGAAAGAAAGAAAGAAAGAAAGAAAGAAAGAAAGAAAGAAAGAAAGAAAGAAAGAAGGAAGGAAGGAAGGAAGGAAGGAAGGAAGGAAGGAAGGAAGGAAGGAAGGAAGGAAGGAAGAAAGAAAGAAAGAAAGAAAGAAAGAAAGAAAGAAAGAAAGAAAGAAAGAAAGAAAGAAAGAAAGAAAGGAAACCTGTGATCCTGTTTCCCCCCTGGGTGTTTCATCAACCAGATTCTCCAATTGGGCACGTTCAGGGCTGGGTGTCATCATTCACATTCTCCAATTAAATATATTTGCGAGCAAAACCTCTGGTATTTTAGTTATAATCTTTTAAAGAGAAGAGTTGGAATGAACTTTCGCTTTCAAACTGCTGCACTGCTCTTCCAGATTCCCCCCCCCACACACACACTTTTTTTAAGGGCAACTACTATAACAGGCATAGGGATGTTTTATGAGTTGACACCCAGAATGTCTCTGTGAGGGAGATGGTGAAGGCTAAACACAATGGAGTAAGGAAATAAGTAAATGGAGTAAGGAATAAGTAAATTATTCCCCTTGCTGGAATTCCTGTCACTAACCCTTGCAAAAGATCCAGCCTTCTGGGACCACAAATCCTGACACCCCTCCCCCCGCCCCAAAACCCGGTTCCAGATACACTGCCCCCCCCCCTTCCCCACCCTCCACCCCCTTTGCCCTTGCAGGATTACCCAGCGTGTCCCCCATGGTGACAATCGTCCTTGACTCGACGTCCGTGTTATTGGTCAGGTTGGAGAGGACCATGGCCAGGTGAGGCCTCCAGTCCCCCCACTTCTCATCTCCACAGCACTAAAAGAAAAAGAGGGGAGGGGCCGATGCTGTCAGCCACGGAAAGATGAGAGGAGGCAGCAAATTTATAAAGCCCCCCAAGTTGGCATAGAGTGGGAACTAAGGATGTGCATCCCAGCCAGGATGAGCACGGAAGCGCTGAAGCGGCCGACAGAAACACGGTGTTTTCCTGATGATAGTTTTTCTTTAAAAATGTTGACCTAAAAATGGAGGGCATCTTATGCATGGGGGTTGCGGAGGGCAAGAGGAGAGCCTTGTACTTTGGCTTGTTGGCCACCAGCCCCCCCAGCAGCTGAATCAGAGGAGGCGGCGTGGGAGTCGGGGTCGGCATCAGACATCCTGGGAGGGGGAAGAGGGAATGGAGCTGGCAGAGAGAAAGAGAGAGAGAGAGAGAGAGAGAGAGAGAGAGAGAGAGAGAGAGAGGCAGAGCCTGGGCCATCCGTCAGCCCTCAGATGGAGAGTCAACAGCCCCCAGGTCTGGAGGGGCTGATGAGGAAGAGGAGAAACTGCTGGGTCCAGTGCCTGATGCGCGGCTGCGCAGAAGGCAGAGGAGAGGAGAGCAGTGGAAATCTATGGGCCGGCCCTTGGGACGGAAAAGCCTCCGCTGCTAGTGAGGCCACACCCTAGCTCTGGGGATAAAAGGCAGGGGGAAAAGATGAATAGATCTGGCAGACAACTATTCATCTCCCAGATGGACAGACTTGTTAGCTTGTATTGAAAGAGAAACTTTTTGCCGGGGGCTGCTGGTGCTCCTAATAAAGAAATGTTTGAGTTCACTTCAGAGGGTTTGTCAGTGTTTGGGGAGCTGGGCCAGAACACCGAGGTTACGAGACTGCCGATACCTTATCTCTGCAAATTAGCCTCGGGAGCCAAACCTCCGCTTGCAGAAACCAGCTGACAGGTTTCCTCCCATCATGAACCTTATGTCACTGGCGTCAGCTGATGCTGCGTGTTGCTGGTGCCCAGGTGTGAAAGGGAGTGGTAATGTCAGAGCATTCTGAGCCCATAAAAATGTCAGAAAACAAACAAAAAATAAATACCGGTACCGGTAAGCAAATGTTTTCCTTTGCAAAATAAATGTGTCAACCCTGAGGAATATGGCCAATTTGGGGGGAGGGGGGGGATGTTGTTACTCAGGAGGTTTCTCTTCTCAGGGCTTCAGGGTGTTGTGACCCAAGCCTCATTTAAATCAAAGAAACACAAAGCAAACCTTTTTAATGCGTCTCTGTGAATTCTGTTCATTCACAGCCAAGGGTCATTAAAACTAATTGTCCCAGATAAGAGTGAGCCCTTTCAAGGTTACGTAAGGCTGCCAAGAATACAAGATTAACTGCAGAGAAATATTCCAAACCAAAAATCTCCAAACACAAACCAGAACAGACAGGACTTCCACGAGAACTTGGGAGTTGAAAGAACTTCTTTGCTTCCTGCAAAGAAGCCAACCCCGAAGGCTGGCTTTTATCCCTTATGGGAGGAGCCATCACCTTGCAGCCTTATTCCCGAGTCAGCTGCTCTTTCCTTTGAGCAGCCCTGCATTCACGTGCACTCAGGACAGACACCCCGGGGTCCTCTTCATCACTGCTGCCGTACTCCACAAGCTCCGAAGGCAGCACCCCACTCTCTGATAGTCCTGGCCCCATCCCTGCATCACATGCAGAGGCCCCTCAACCGAATCCTTGCTCTCCGAGACCTCAGCCATCCGCACCTACTGCCGGCGAACCACAACGCAGGGCTAACACAGCCTGGAGTGAAGGGGCTGGGGAGGGGGGTGGTTGTAGAGATTAGCTGGGGTGTTGTAGCCTAAATAAAATTCTTTTCCCTGGGAATCAAGGACATCCGTGCAGGTGTCTGCAGGGCGGGGGCGGAGGTCCTCTTGCAACTGGACTGTATGCTGATTGGATCGTGTGACTGAGACTCTGGGAGGGGGAATGATGAAGTTTTGTTTTAAATTGGGTGGGGGGGGGGGACTGGCATCAACTTGAGAGCCGGTTTTCCATCAGGAAGTGGCCAATTTGATACGTCCTAATAAAAATGTTCTTCGAGGGACTTGTCTGCCATGGAGTTCTTATTGAATGGGACCTATTACTTGGAACCCTGACAAACTGTCTTCTGTTTAAGGTTTAAAATATTGATGTCTGAATTTTGGGTAAGCAAAGTGTGTGTGTGTGTGTGGGAAACGTCCTATACAAGGGGGGCATCTTATAGACGAGAAAATACGGTACTTGTCTCTGCATATTGAGGCCATCAGCCCCAGAATTCCCTGGAAGCATGGAAGCTGTAATCCCAACCCTGGGAAGCTACGGGGTGGGATCCCTCTTGGAACTTACAGTCGAGGCTGCCGGCATCCGACCAGACATCAGCTGGTAAACAGTCTGCAGCGGGTCGTTTATCGGGAGACTGTTGGCGAATCTAGAAAGAAGAGAGTAAATTTCTGTGCAACATGTTCACCTGTCTTCTGTCTCTTATATTAGGGATCAAATCTCTCTGGGGATTCTCAGTCATCCAGCTCACGGTGGTCCCAAAGATGCTTTTTCCAAGAGGCAACTGGACTCCCTTTGTTTTACTTTGAAGATGTGTCGCTTCTCATGCTGGGCCTGGCTAGTCTAGTGAAGTGTTGCAATATTGGAGGGGTTGCCACAGAGAGGAGGAGGGGGTCAAGCTATTTCCCAAAGTACCTCAAGGCTAGACAAGGAATAATGGAAGGAGAGATTCAACCTGGAAATAAGGAGGAATTTTCTGACAGTGAGAACAACCAATCGATGGAACAGAAATTTCCTTCGTAAGTTGTGGGAGCTTCATCGCTGGAGGCTTTCAAGAAGAGACTGAACTATCATCGGTCAGAAATGGTGTAGGGTCTCCTGCTTGAGTGGGGGCTGGACTAGATGACCTACAAGGTCCCTTCCAACTCTGTTAATCTGTTAGTCAGATCATCCAAGAAGCTTCTTTAGCTCTGCAAAAAGTTTTAAATTACTAAGACTGGTGTAGAAGGTCCTTCAAAGCTGAAGAAGTTTCTTGGATGAGAAGTGAAATGTCATCAAAGACAAACCAGAAACTCCAGTTGCCTCTTGAAAAAAAAAAAACACTTTTGGGATAATGACCAAATACTTAACAGGAAAAACAATATTAGTGAAACAAAACAAAATGTAGAGTTCCAAAGTTCTCTGATAGCAGACTGTTATTGTAATCCACTGGTACAAAAATTTACCATGGCATCTTATCTATCCCAAATCATCCCAAAAGTTATAAACAAATTGTCATGGGTCAAATATCCATGTTTGTTTCTTAATATTGTCTCTGGTCAATTGCTGCTTAATTCAATATAGTAAATTCAGTCTTAGTTTAAAATTTTTTGGAGGGCTTGTTTTGCAGGGGGTGGGAACTAATGTTGTAATAATATATTAATCAGTATTCAACTAGAAGGGATGATGTGTGCATAATGTCTTTTTATGCATCTTTTTAACATTTTGATTGTTGTTGTTTTTTCATTTTCCTTTTGCATTTTTTTTAGTTCTCTATGTTGTATTTTAACTTTGTTTTTAATTAAAAAACAGGTTAAAAGGGAAGAAAAGAGTACAACGGTCAGCAATCAACAATCCAAGGAGAAAAACTGCCTTAGTTCCCCTTTGGAGAGACACTGCAAGACCCAAAGCGAGAAAAGAGGTTGTTGCATTGGCCTCCTGACCAGATCTGGCCCAAAGATCTCCTGTAGAATAGAATAATAATAGAGAATAGAATAGAATAGAATAGAATAGAATAGAATAGAATAGAAGAGAAGAGAAGAGAAGAGAAGCTGGAAGGGACCTTGGAGGTCTTCTAGTCCAGCCCTGCTCAAGCTGGAGAATCTCTACTATTTCAGACAAGTGGCTGACCACTTTTTTCTTAAGAACCTCCAGTGATGAAGCAGCCACCATTTCTGGTGGCAAGTAGTTCCACTGGATAATTGTCCTCCCTGTTAGGAAGTTTCTCCTTAATTCCAGGTTGCTTAGATTAGTTTCCATCCGTTGTTTCTTGTCTTCCCTTCAGGTGCTTTGGAGAAAAATGTAACCCCCTCCTCTTTGTGGCCACCCCTCAAATATTGGAATATTGCTATCATGCCCCCCCTAGTCCCTCTTTTCTCTAGACTGGCCAAACCCAAAACCTGCAGCCATTCTTCGTATGTTTTAGTCTCCAGGCCTTTAATCCTCTTAGTTGCTCTTCTCTGCACTTGTTCCAAAGTCTCAACATCTTTCTTCTAGTATGGTGACCAAAATGGTTTGCAGTGGGGCCTTACTAAGGGTCCCGACTGAGATCAGAGGCACCCAGAGGTCTCATCCCCTACCT